>NW_024525601.1:7582598-7670801 GCF_017590135.1 Pyrgilauda ruficollis
TTTTTTTTTTTTTTTTTTTTTTTTTTTTTTTGTTTTTTTTTTTTTTTTTTTTTTTTTTTATCTTGAAATTAGTGTGTGCATAGATATCTTACATAAAATATTTTCTATTTTAAGGAAGGAGGGCATTGCTGGATCTGACCAGAATTGGCAAGGTGTAGCACTGTGAAATGTTCAGGCAGGATTTGTAGCCTGTCTTGAGATGGGAAGTACTAGAAATCACATGAGAACTTGTAATTTTTAGTTCCATTAAGTTCCATTTTGGAGATGCAAGAGATTTTATCTTGATCCAGCAAGACAAGTAGCTGTGTCTGACTTTTACATGTATGAGTAGCTGTTTTATTTTTGAGCAACTAATGCAGAGGCTCAGCGTTGCAGTAAATGTTACGCAGGGGGAGAGATACCCCACAAAATCCTTCCTTTGTGAGACCCCATTAGGTACCCAGGTGTTTGTGAAACATCCAGAGTGAGGTGAATGTCACCATCTTGTGAAGTCTGTTTTCACCTCACGCTGCCTGGGTTCAATCTTTTGTCTAATAAGATGTCACCAATACAAGTTATGCAGGTAAAATAAATAATTTTAATACCAGCCTCTCATGTAAAGCCTGTTATTGCCTTCATGCAATTAACTGGTAACCAGCAGGGCTACCTGAACCTTGTGCATTATTTGAGGTACCTGCACATTAGCATTAATCATACACTGCTCAAGACAAATCTTTAAAGGGATGGTTAAAGATGTAATCTGCCTGTCCCTTCTGATATTAGAGTTTATCTTTCTGCTTGATGTCAAAGACAGGAGGCTTGTTGTGCATTGTTTTCCCCTACAGATGACTGACATAGGCAGTGTCCATCACCAGCACAGCCATCTATTATGGTCTTGCCCTTCCTGAAATTTGCCAAAGTGGTGGCATGCAGGGGAGGAAGACGGCTGTTGTGCTCACAAAGTGGACTCATGTTGTGCCCTGGCATTTCTCTTTGCTCCCTCATCTTCCATTTGCTGCTTTCTGTTACATTTGGAGCCAAGCAGCCCAAACCACCTTCATTTCCCCAGTCTGAGTTTTAAAACTTACCTCTTCCAGTTGACTGTCTCCTCAGACTAAACAAACCAGTTCTGCCAAAGGGCAAGTGGTGGAGGCTATAAGTGGAGGTCCTAGGTAATCTGTGACTTTTATTCAAGGCTCCTGTAACCCCACCAGGAAAATGGCCTTTATTTCAGTCATTAGTATGGCCATAGCCAAAATCCAGTTTTCCATAGATCTTTGTGCTTTGGGTATGAGAGCTCTGGGAGCCTGATATTCTGCCTTGCTTGGCTCTCCTGTGCTCTTAAACAACAACATAATATTTCAAGAAAAAATTGAGGGTTTTTTTCTTTTTTTTTTTTCCCCCAGGATAAATGGCCTTCCATGAAACATGTCTGAAAATTTCCAGGAAGCCCTGTTGATTTTAACCCATCACACCCTTAGGGATAAGGGGGAGACAGGAGGAGGGGCTCATTCTTTCCAGAGAAACATGTTACAAAAAAGGTTCAGATTTAGCAGGTCTGGAAATGCTGGGCAAGAGAAGGAAAGGATAAGCATGTTAAGAGGAGGAAAATGAGTACAGCTCAAAAATAAGCCAGTAAGCAGAGGTAATCTAAAAGCCCAGACTCGAACCAAGTTCCAATTGGTTTTTGTTTTGTTTTTAGGTTTTTTTTTTTTTTTTTTTTTTTTATCTTGAAATTAGTGTGTGCATAGATATCTTACATAAAATATTTTCTATTTTAAGGAAGGAGGGCATTGCTGGATCTGACCAGAATTGGCAAGGTGTAGCACTGTGAAATGTTCAGGCAGGATTTGTAGCCTGTCTTGAGATGGGAAGTACTAGAAATCACATGAGAACTTGTAATTTTTAGTTCCATTAAGTTCCATTTTGGAGATGCAAGAGATTTTATCTTGATCCAGCAAGACAAGTAGCTGTGTCTGACTTTTACATGTATGAGTAGCTGTTTTATTTTTGAGCAACTAATGCAGAGGCTCAGCGTTGCAGTAAATGTTACGCAGGGGGAGAGATACCCCACAAAATCCTTCCTTTGTGAGACCCCATTAGGTACCCAGGTGTTTGTGAAACATCCAGAGTGAGGTGAATGTCACCATCTTGTGAAGTCTGTTTTCACCTCACGCTGCCTGGGTTCAATCTTTTGTCTAATAAGATGTCACCAATACAAGTTATGCAGGTAAAATAAATAATTTTAATACCAGCCTCTCATGTAAAGCCTGTTATTGCCTTCATGCAATTAACTGGTAACCAGCAGGGCTACCTGAACCTTGTGCATTATTTGAGGTACCTGCACATTAGCATTAATCATACACTGCTCAAGACAAATCTTTAAAGGGATGGTTAAAGATGTAATCTGCCTGTCCCTTCTGATATTAGAGTTTATCTTTCTGCTTGATGTCAAAGACAGGAGGCTTGTTGTGCATTGTTTTCCCCTACAGATGACTGACATAGGCAGTGTCCATCACCAGCACAGCCATCTATTATGCTCTTGCCCTTCCTGAAATTTGCCAAAGTGGTGGCATGCAGGGGAGGAAGTCGGCTGTTGTGCTCACAAAGTGGACTCATGCTGTGCCCTGGCATTTCTCTTTGCTCTCTCAATCTTCCATTTGCTGCTTTCTGTTATATTTGAAGCCAAGCAGCCCAAACCACCTTCATTTCCCCAGTCTGAGTTTTAAAACTTACCTCTTCCAGTTGACTGTCTCCTCAGACTAAGCAAACCAGTTCTGCCAAAGGGCAAGTGGTGGAGGCTATAAGTGGAGGTCCTAGGTAATCTGTGACTTTTATTCAAGGCTCCTGTAACCCCACCAGGAAAATGGCCTTTATTTCAGTCATTAGTATGGCCATAGCCAAAATCCAGTTTTCCATAGATCTTTGTGCTTTGGGTATGAGAGCTCTGGGAGCCTGATATTCTGCCTTGCTTGGCTCTCCTGTGCTCTTAAACAACAACATAATATTTCAAGAAAAAATTGAGGGTTTTTTTCTTTTTTTTTTCCCCCCAGGATAAATGGCCTTCCATGAAACATGTCTGAAAATTTCCAGGAAGCCCTGTTGATTTTAACCCATCACACCCTTAGACCCAGAGTTTTTCTACCGAGAGCAGCTACGGGGGTTTTCTGTCTGTTTTGCTTCTCTCCTGCCTTCCCCCACATCCTCCATTTTCCCTCTTGTATTATTACCTTAAACAATGCCTTTTTGGAAAGCGTACCCTTTTGAGAGGTGCTTTGTTAAACAAAAAGCAAAACAAAAACACAAACCCAACAGCAAATAACAAACTTCCCCGAAATTCCCACAGAAACAAATAAGACAGCTTTGAAATTGTAAAGCACTGGCACACGCTGGGTGCCACTGAGCCCAGATGTTACAGCCCTAGCAAACCACAGCTGCCCTCCAGTTGCCCTCCTGACTTATTTTTCAACTTCCATTTGATGCTCTTCCATCGAGCCCCAAGGTTTCCAGGCTCAAGTTCCAGCATCCACAGAGACCCGAGTGTGTACAGAAATAATGTTCCCTCTGCTTCCTCCCTCCCTCCATGTCATGGCATCTAAAAGGGTTCCCGAGGGACGTGGCTGCAATGGGAAAGGTGCATTAGACACTATGTGCTCCTAAGTGTGTGGACAAAGGAAAGCTCAGACAGGCCCTGCTGAGCTGGAGCAGCTGGCACATATGAGGACTGAAGGATTTTTTTCTGTAAACCAGGAGCTGCTGTTCTTCCTCCCTCAACCCTCATGACCTTCCTGGGAAGAAACAGAGTAGGTGTCTCACCTGCACAGTGCCACATGCCCTTAGCTAACCCTCAAACCTTTTTGCAGGCAGAGAACAGCTGAGCTCTTCCATTCCAGGCAGGAACCTGGAACTCCCTCTCTCCCTGTGTCTTGACTACCAGATAAGTATTTTGTGGTGGGTGCATCAAAATAACCATGCCAGGAAAAACTGTCCTCTTTGCACTGCTCAGTGTTCATGAAGAACAGACAGATGAGGGGCAGGGGAAAAAAACTCCATGTAGTTCTTTCTCATTTTCTTTAAAAATTGCTCATGACTCTTAATGTTACAACCTGTTTGGAGACTGTGTTTATAATCTAACTTTTGGAAGGACCTTAGGACTACTGGATTCATCATATCACTGCTTCTAGAGGAATTTCTGTATTTTAAGCTGTCCTCTGGGCCCAGGGCTGTATAAAGTGTTCAAACACTTTCATTGCATCCAGTTAGTGTGAGTATGTATTGGGGTTTTTTAATGTCCTGTCACATCTGTGGTGTTGATATCACAGAACCAATTTCTCCTGCCAGATACTCCTGGGTAAAGCAGCTTGTGTGAGTATCTTGCAGCACACACAATTTGTGTGGAGGGAATTGTATGTGACCTTCTTTGCATTGTCCTACCAATGACCCCTTCTGTAATCAGGCAGAAATCCTGCTCCTGAAGAGTGGGAGGTATGACTGCTTCCATGCTGGTCTGTTCCTGGCCCCCGCTGCACAGACATTGCCAACAGTAACAAATTGCTCTGAGTTATGTGCGGTGCTTTAGTGATGTGGACCAGTTATTTATTAGAGAGGGAGCTGAGACATCAGCAAAGGGCAAAAGAGTGAATAAAAGAAAAATCCCCAATCAAATGAAATGAAGCTGCCTCATCAAGCAGGCTTCTTGCAAAACTGCTCTCTCTTCTGGATCACACCTTCTTTATCTAATAGGGGGATCACATTCAGAGTTTTGAAAGTAAGTCCCTTAAAATAAAGGAATGTCCCCAAAGGCTGTGGATAAAGGTGACAGAGTTGGACTAAACTGCATTTCCAGAGGTGGCAAATCAGTGATTTATTGCTTCATTAGTCACAGTTTCCTAAGCACAAACCTGTCTGTGATACTGATTGCCTTGCTCAGAGGCACCTTTTGAAGATATATGATAAAGATAAGGGACCTCCTCTCATGCACTTGGAAAGAAAAGGCAGCTCCAAAAGAGTGAGGGCCCTGTCTGCTAAAAGCCAGACCAATGGAGGTCACTGAAACAGCATTCATTGCCAAGAAAGTCCTGTGTTTGTTTTGACTTGGAAAAGAAACTTCCAAGTTTAACACCATGGGTCTATAATGTGGGCATTCCAAAAATGGGAGGAGAGGTCTTTATGGTGATTCTTTATGGCTTGGTATTCCAACAATTCTTTAATGTTGATGTGCAAAAGTGATGCCATTAGACTACTAGTCTGCAAACATAATTAAGTTGCACCCTCACTGACTGAATTCAGTTTGCCCAGCACAGGTTTCTTGCTCTTTTTCTTCCCTTCAGTTATTTAATGGTCACCCATACCAATACTCAGTACAGTTTCCTGGTGCAGAGTCCTGAAGGGCTGAAGGTGCTCTGGAAAGGACACTGTCAGCTCCTGGGAAGCAAAGGACTTCGCAGTCAGAATGGGATGTGACAGCAACATGACCCAGACCTGGAAAGACCCGGAGCAGAAGAATTGCTGGGAAGAGGTGTTGATGCAACCTCCAGTGGAAAAGGCAGGCTATGCTGAATAAGGGATCTCATTTCCTGGGCTTCTGACTCCTCACCGGAGAGATTTGTGCTTGCCTGATGCACCAGAGAAGTTAAACGTGTTTTTCAGCAAGAGTGGCACATGTCCCTGGGAACAGAGACCCAAGGAACTGGTGCTATTTGCTAAAGTTATTCCTCCAAAATCCTGCAGCACATTGGGGAAGTGACCTTCCCCAGGATTTTTCCATGAAGAGAGAGAAATAAAGTAGACAGTTACGTTTATAAATAGATGTTTATCTGTGAATTCTACTGGAGAAAAAGTAAATCTGACTTTAATGATGGCTACAATCTGGATTTGGGTCTACCTAATCACTGAATTGTTTCTTCAGGATAAGGGTTTGAAATAAAAAAGAAGATTGGCTTGGTTCAAGTCAGATCAGCTCCTTCCCAACAAAAGCATTGTGACAATATGCTGTGAATCAGTGAGGCTTTCAGTTATGAGCTTCAGAGGGGCTGAGGGCTGTACCTGCAGGGATTTGCTGCTGAGACTGCAAACTCACCTGTTGGCCACCTGTATGCAAGGCAGGGGGTGTGCATGCCTTCCATGGGGACAGCCACTAGCAGACCTCTTATTTGTGAAATTGATCATTCTATAAAAATATAAATACAGTTTAAAAATTTTGCTTTTTTAAAATTAGGGGCTTCTTAAATACTGGATTAACTTTCTTTTCCTCTTTTTAATTTCTTTTTTTTCCCTCCCATTATCTTTTTTGCTGAGTAGTGTAATAAGTCGACCCTCTTGATTTCCCTCCTTTTGCCTCTCCCTGATATTTTAACATTTCCTCAGCTTTGGAGGCTTACTGACCAGTTAAAGCAAAACTAGGTGGATCCTGGATGTGTTTCACTCACCAGAAAAGAAATGTCTGGGGAGGAGGGCAGAAAACTTTTCAAAGTGATTTAGGACAGCTCCCAAAATCAGATGAAAATAAAATCTAGTGAGACCTGAAAACTTAAAACAACATTGAAAGTCCAGCTCGCCCAAGATAGTACTTCTGTTATTTGGCCACCAAGAGCAGCAATGCTTAAGATGCTTTTCACCACCTTGCAAGCATGCAGTGAAAATTTATGGGAAGCTGCAGCATTTCCAGTCTGACATAATGGACATTAATGCTTTTTTTATAGACATCAGTAACAATGTGTCTAGATCCACCCAAAACCCTAAAGCCAAATCAGCTTCGAGATGGAAAAGAAGAATTTCATTTTTCCTCACTTTCACTGCTGGGACAGACAGCCTTCCTCCCTTATGAGGTAATTTAATTTTCACATTATGCTTTATGGGATATCCTTTATTTACCTAATGTTTTCCTGTCAAGTCTTTTCAGACTATGAATCTTGTATATTTTATATACACAAAGGTGACTTTTCCTTCCTTTAATGACCGTGGCTTATCAGTGCAGGCAACCGATACTGGACTCATAAATATGTCACTCTTGGGTTTGCGGCAGCCCCTTCTCTGCCGTAAGACTGCTCCTTGCTGCTTGCTCCTCCCTTCAGCTCTCTGCATATCCCTGGTCTGCTCAGCCCCTTGGTGCTGCTGGACTCACCATTGGCTGGTATAAATAAATCACTGATTCAAGCTATAGGTGAAAATCATTGTGAAAGGAGCACCCAGAGGAATGCGATACAAGGTCAGCGGAGCCAGCGCCTTCCGACTCCAATTAAACATTTCCTGTAAGTCGGTGCCAATTGTGCATCTTGTAAGAACATTTGAAAGCGGGAGCTTGAACTCTCTGGGACCCTCTCGCCTCGAAACCTGTTTCCTGTTTAACAAGATTTAACGAGTACAACCAAACATGCGCCATCAGCAACAAAAGTCATTGTGAAGGGCTCCAGTGTGCAAAGGTGCTGGGTTTCCTCTCGGCCCCGAGCGCCGACCGACCCCGTCAGGCAGTCACAGGGTGGCTGCAGTGCCGTGGGGCTGAGCCCTGGTGCCACAGGACTGGTGTAGCCTCAGCCCTTTCGCTGAGAAAGCTGGAAGGAAAGAGGAAAAAGGCAGCCTTTTCAAAAGGGGTCAAAGCTTGTTGGGTGAAAGCTTCAAGATCTGGTCTTGAGTTTTCTACAGAGGATGGAACAACATCTACTCTGTGCTGTCTGCCTCTTCAGCGAAAAACACAGCCTTGCTGTGATGAAAGCCTGCTCATGATGCCTTGAAGATATCACTGCAAAGACATCACTGTGGGGTCTGCAACAGGCTGTAGCCCAGGCCAAGCTCCCTGTCCAGGCACAAGAGATGCCAAAAGCAGAGATCAGCCAAAGCCAGCTTTTGACTGGGAATCAAATATGGGGAGAGTGGGTATGACAGCCCCAAAATTTAGAGTCCCTCTGGTTGAAAATGCAAGGGAGACACTGAAAACCTGTTCACAGTGGCCAGGCACTGAGAGCACAGTACTGCTTCCCAGAGAGCTGTACAGTGGTAGGAGGCATCTACACAGGTGTGTAATATATATATATATATATAAATATATATATACACCATTCTTATACAAAAGATGCATATGAGTGCAAAACATGTGTGTGCTTATTTATTTACATACATCCAGGTGTTCTACATTTCTGTGCTCTATGCACATAACCCATACCAGAAACTGTTGTAGCACACTCTCTGTATCTCTCTGTATCTCTCTGTATCCCCTTGTTTCAAAAAGCGTGGGACTTGGGATGAATCCTCTGGTGCTCCTGAGGCAACAACAATAACAGTAACAGGAGCAACAATCCCATCAATTTACTGAAAACCGTAGTGTCATTCTACACCAGAAGATACATGTCTGACTAAAGTTTGTCATGTCTGACACACAGGTGCATAGCCCGTGTCTTGCTTCTCATCTGCAATCCACTACCCTTTCCACCTGTGCCATCCCTACAGCAGCCAACAACCAGGGCAAGGTCCATGAGCAAAGGGAGGACATGGGTGGAAAAGATCTGAAAAAAAGAAGTAAAGTGGAGCCTAATGTGATGCAGAGAGCGCTGTCCTCAATGTTGCTCACACACTGAAAATGGCATTTCAGCCATAGATGTTAAAATTAAAATAATTTTCTTTAAGGAAGTCATGAGCTTGATATATAAGATTCATTTAAAACAATTTCCTCATTGTTTGGGAGGAGGAAAAGCTTGGGAATTTGATATGGGCTCCTTGGCTATGTGCTAAGTGAGCCATCCTTTATTTGAAATCCATCTTTACGGGATATAATTCAAGTTCAGGGAGAACAGCACTTTGCTTAGACAGGAGCCAAATCTGCCCTCTCTGCCAGCTGCAACACATTGTGTCAAAATAGTGAGCCCATTCTTCAAAGGAAGGCCTGCACCAGGTCCTCACCACCCAAAGCAGAGATGTGGTGTCCCTGCCTTGTGGCTGAGGAGGGGACAACCCACCAGGTCCTCTGTGTGGGTCTTCTTTCTTCTGCAAACTGCCCATGACCCTTCACCAGTCTGCTCGAGGCAGTTCCCACCCACCACGTCCCAAGATCAGCCTCTCTTGTTGCTGTGTCATGAGGCATCCTTCTTCATCATCCTAAACTGCTTCCAAAATAATTCTTGGTGTGAAAGCAAGACATGGTATGATGCTCTGCTGACTTCAGCAAGGCCATCCTTTTTTGCTGTCTTATCACAGCACAGGGGCAGAAATGAAATATTCTGGGATCTTGGGATCTGGCACAGCAAGTGAGAGTTTTGGGCACTTCTCCAGCAGAGGAGCGTGCTGGAGGAAGGCAGGACTCCTGCTTGTGAAATCTACAGTTTATCCATGCAGCTCGGAGGAGACCTTACCAAATGCCCATGGGCAAAGCAGTGGCACAGGGAAAGACTGCACTTCATCCTTAAAGGGGCTGTGACTCACAGCATAGCAGACATGCTTTGGGCACCATTAAATCAGGACAGCTCCTGTAAGCTGAGGCTGAGGTGGCTCTCTTGATGTTAGATAAAGGAAGAAGCTCCCAGCTGAGGTGCCTGGTGACTCACTAGGTAATGTACTGACAATGCAGAGGAAAGAAAGCTGTAGTGCATTTCCCTCTTACAGCTGGGAAACTGAGGCAGGCTATGATCCTGTTCTCCGAGAGTGTGACTTGGATTTATATGAGGTCTCTGGAGCACAGCTGGGCATTAAAATCAGAAACTACATCTTATGTCTGTGCTCAGGAGGAGGAGGAGGGGATGAGTTGACTGGCAAACATTTCCAGACAGACGGTGGAGAGGATTAGTACAAAAGAGGATGCAGATCTCGGCTGTTCAGCTGCCAGCAGAAAGGAGGGGAAGTATGGTTAGGCAGCTGGTGGAGAAACAGGTGCAGAGAAGGTTTCCTGATAGCCGTGCTGTCATCCTGCTTTGAACCCTCTGCTCCTCAGTAAATCTTCCCTCTTGGAACCCTCTCATCAAAGTTTCATTTCCTCACGTTCTTAAAATAGTTCTTGATAAGCAACTTGTCATGCTGGTAAAGCACTTTTGGTTACTTTTCTAGAAATCTATTTTCATGTTTTCTCACTGGGCTTCAGCTGCTTGCATTCCCATGCAGGAAAAAAAAAAAAAAAACAAAACCCCAAAAAAACATTGGTGAAAAAAAGTACAGCCGAGGCTTAACACAACAAGGAGGTGAAGTGTTTATGTTTAGTAGCACAGCAGGACCTTGTCTGTCGACTGAATTTCTAAGCAGTGACATAAAATTATAGTGGTAGAACTCACACCTAACCAGAGGGATGGGGGGATGAAAATATGAAAATATTAAAATATCTATTTTTTTAGCATGTAAAATATATGCAGGAAGTACATACTTCGCAGTTTCAGTGGCTTTTTGTGGGCATTTTGTCTTCACACTCCACACTCAGAGATGGAATAAAGCAGAGGTGGTCAAGCTGCAGTTTTCAAGGCCCAAGGGGAGCCCTTGTGCAAGGCAAAGGCTCTTGCCATGCTCAGCTCAGAGATACACCGGGACTGCGCTGGCACGGGGATCCTGGGCAATCCCAGGTGCTGGGGGAAGAAAACTGGCAGAGTGGATTTGGTCTAACGTGGCTAAATGCCACTGCAACCAGTCCACATTGAAATCATCCCCATCTCAAAGGAAAGTAGTGGGGAATGCCTGTTATCCCCAAACAATGAACCTTTGCCAGAACTCCTCCCTCAGCGTTCTGATGCCCACGGCATTGTGTTGTCCCATGGCTCTCATCTGGAAAAGTTTTTGACACGTATGAAAGCTTGCCTGGGGGAAAGTTGGCCATCCTTCTTTGTAGGGCAGGAGTTTTCAGAGACTCATAACAATGTGGGAACTCAGGGCTATTACAGGAATGGGGGAGCTGAAAGGAATAAAAAGATTCTGGGTGGGGAAGAACTTGGTTGTACGTGGTCTTTTCAGGTCAACTAGCTACCATTCCTTGGGGCAAGTGCAGAAATCTCTGTATAAAAAACTACAGTAAGAGAATGAGAGGTGATTGTATTGGCATGGCACCAAGAAAAAGGATAAAGAATTTGATCTGTAATGATTGGGATGCATTATGGTAGAAGAGTCTGATGAGAGCATCCAGGGAAAGAGTCAGTTCCCTTCGTTTGAGCTCAGACAAATGTTTTGCAGCTTCTGAGGATTAGGAAAACAGGCATCAAAACTCTTGGTTTTTCTTCTGGGTGATTCTTAGCTGATTTTGAGTGTCTAACAACAAATAAAATATCTAGTGCCAAATCTGTGTCTGCCATTAGAGAATTTGTTTCCATATCATATGCCAGGACTATTTCATAGGGTAAGAAAGGCAGAATGAAAGTTGTGCTTGAAGTGTCCTGCTCACAACAACCCTGCTTTCACATCCTCAGCAATGTGGGGAAAAAAATTTGACACCAGATGCAGGTAAGAGCTGTCTGGAGCCCTCAGAACAATTTATACAGCCTGTTGACTGGTCCTGGTAGCTTTTTTTTTCTTCCTTGGGACCCTATTGGCACCCCAGATGAGCTATTCTGGTGTTGCAACCTGCCCACGTTCCCCTTTTTTCTTCAGGATTCCTTTTTCTTGGACACGGAGATGCTAGGAAGAAGTTGCCACTTTCCCAAAGGACCAACATTTCCAGTGCTGATTCCCTAACCACTCCAGAGGCCTGCACCTTTTCTCGCAGGTGACAAGCAAGGGACATGTGTGTGCACACACGCAGCAGGTCTGCAGCAGCTCAGTGTCTCCAGGAAGCACAGGAGGGACAGTGCCTGGCTGTGTGGGTCTTACAGCTCGCTGAGGGGAGGCAGTGCCCAGACCTCTGCTCCTACTGCAGGACAATTCAGGACTTTTCTGAATGGGGACTTGGAAAGAAGTTCACAAGTTTTAACAATATTCCTAAATACACAGGTCATCACAGTGTATCTACCCCACTGGCAAACAGCATATTTCTGTTTGATTTTCATGTATTTGTTCCCACTCAAGTCTGACACCAACAGAAAACACTGCCCCCAGCTTTGCCCAGAGGTGACCTCTGGGCAATACAGCCTCAGAAGTACCCAAACTGCACACACCCTAAACACAGACACACATTTTTCTAGAGTCAAGAAGTCTTTTGTGTGGGTTTGCAGCAACTTACAGGCATCTGGGAGGGAGTCAACCAGGAACCAACACAGTAATTCCTCTCCTGTACATCATCAGATGTTAGCAAAATAGGCCAGTACCCTGCTTTACCCTCTGTACTCAGACAATTTGCCCTGTAAGCAAAAGCCTTGCTTCACTGGGATCCAAGAGATCCACTGTCCTACAGATTGCACTAGAAAATCACATTCATTGGCCTGACTACAAACTCTGGATCAAATCACAGTCTCATGTAGCTCAGTGGTAGCTTCTCATTGTTACTCAGAATTTCTCTTTGAGTCTCAAAGCAGCACAAGAAGGCTGCATCCCAAAATGCACATAGGAGGGATATTTATGTTATCTAAGAATTTAAACATTTCAATATGGAGTATTTTAGCATCAATCCTGTATAATTTTCCAATTTACTGAAGATGGGTTCCCTAGTGATACAAGGGGCTCCTCTCTGGTGCCTGACCATGAAGAATGTTTGCTCCCACTAGTCTTAACCGTAATAATTGCAGCAAATTGATTTTAAATAGTGGACCAGGAAGGCCTGCAGAAAATAATTACTTTTTTGTCTATATTCCACATATTAAACATTCAGAATGAAGAAAATTGAGAGTCATCAAAGCACAATTTCCAAACAGACTTGCATCATTAAAAAGACATTTGGCTTCGTAGTGCAAGGTTAAGTTTGTTCCCAGAAGATGAGGTAATTTAGTAAAATAATAAAGCTCCCATTAAACAAACCCTGTAATAGAACTGAGCCTTAGCGGCTGCAAAGGAAGGAAACTGTAACTTCTGTCAAAGCACAGAGATGAGATTAGCGCTAATAAAGCATTCCTCACAAAGCAGAGTGATAGTAGATGGGGGAAGGCACATCCAAATAGCTCTCATTTCCACAACATTTCCCTTCAGATATGGCCTTTTTAATTAGCCATCGGAAAGAAAACTGAAAGTGTACTTTCTCCTTCTCGGTTTCTCCCTGGCTATTAATCTCCGTGCTGAAAACAGTGCCACCGGGCCATCTTATTGTTATTAGCTAGTGGAGACGTAAAAGAGCCACATTCACAGTCCTTATCGCAGCCCAGAGGTATTTCCTTTGTGTTATGAGGAGTATTTTGATTAGTTTTGGCTGTGTCTGCAGGGAAGACACAGTTTATGTTTTCCACAGCTAGAATAATTTCTAGAAATACAAAGATTTGTTCCAGCACTAGCCAGTATTTATTGGTAGGGTTTAATGATTGAAAGAGTTTCATTGTTGTGCCACAGTCATTCCTTTTTTAACTCCTCTTGGCTTCATGACTAAGTTCGAGGCAAAACACTGATAGTGGATTGTTCCTGGAGTAGGTTGCTGATTTTTAATGAATCATTTGCTTAAGGAATGCAGCTTCTCTCCCCTGTGACTGCCCTGTCCACTGGCAGATGCAGATAATTGCACATTTGAAGAACCACAGAGGGGCTCTCTTGGGAAGGATCTTAGAGGGACAGCAAATCCTTTTTTTGCTATGTCTTGACTTCTCTTAAAGTGTTTAACCTCTTTTTAGGAGCACAGGTGATGGCAATTCTCCGGCTTTTTCTGGTGAATCCTGTACCTTCCATCTGTCAATGGAGACAAAATATTCCATTTCCCTTTGCAGCATCCCAGTTTGTGTATTTGAAGTCCATTACCTGAAGACTCGTTTACTTTTCCCTTCATTTCATGAAATACTCCATTTCCTTCCAGACAGTGCAGCAGGTGGCACCTGGGGCCACGCAGCAGTTTGAGGTGGTTGCCACTGGCAGATGCTCTCAGTCCTGCTTGTGCTCCGTGCTCCCCCAGAGCCAAGTCTGTTTGGAAACTGTGCTTTGATGACTCTCAATTTTCCTCATTCTGCATGTTTAATATGTGGAATATACACAAAAAAAAATAGTTATCTTCTGCAGGGGAACCACACACAGCACTGTGCTGGGCAGGAGCTGTTCTGCCCACCCCATTTCCCACACACAGCCCGGGGTACATGCACAGACTGATGAGCAGTCACAGCACTTTTGCTTTCCAGTAAGAAAAGCTCCCTAATAAATCTGGTCACAGCAATCCAGGATGACACAGCTCGGTGTATCCCTGTGGCTTTCTTACCACATGGAGGTGAAAGGGAAGAGTAATGTTCTCCTTCCTTTCTCTGCAGGAAGATGAGGTGGCTGGGCTGACAGCCCCCAGGTAAAAGCCATGACATCATTCAAAAGGAAATTTGCAGCGAACACGGCTGCTCACTTGTTTCTGATGTCTCATCAAAGGGAGACAAAAAGAAAAATTACAGTGCTTCCCAGGTGTGCAGGTTTTGCTTGAGGGAACTGATGGGTAATGTAAGCCACTTTTGGGTATAACAGGAGTAACACACACTTGCACTTTCCTTCTTGAGGTTGCTAATTTTGCATGACTACTTCAGCTGAGGAAACCAGATTTTAAAAAATCAAGTGCTGGCAAAGTTCCTGTTGACTCAAGGGAACTCAGAACTGTATTCTTCTTTGGTTTATCTTTTGTTTTACTCACAAACCTGAAACAAGCAGAAGGTTTAGGAGTGCTAATTTGGGATCATTAGGAGTCCCTAAATAATTTAATGATGGCCTCTATTGTTTTGTTTGGGAGGGGGAGAAAAACCAAACCAAAAAATCCCAAAAAAGCCAAACAAAAAAGCCACGCCATGGTAACAACGGAAAATGGCCCCCTGATTCATGGATTCCTGCCACTTCAGACATTTCCTACTCTGACAGACTAGGAATATAGCTCGAGAGGAAGGATCAGGGTACACTTCACTGTGAGTTTGTTCTCTGTCACTGTTGTTAAGCTGTCCGAGTGCTTTTACTCTCCACAGTTACCCTAAACCAGGCAGGTCAGAGTTTTACCTACTTTGGCTGATGCAGAGCAGACCCAGATTTGCTCTCTTAGTTGAACCATTGCAAGTGGCATCTCACAAGTAGTAATAACTACACAGGAGCATCACAGAGGAAACGTTCTGCACCTCAGGGCTGTGGAGGCAAATGTCAGCGCCCAGGGCTGACACTGGCACCCAGGAACTCACACACTGGGTGCCTGAAGCACCCTGCTTCTCTTTGCCTCCCTTTATCTCCAGCCTCAGTAGGGCAAGAGCAATGTTCCTCACGTTGAGGCACTGAGATACAGGGAGCTAACTCTGTATTTATGGCAGATCTGGAGCAGATTCCTTCTACTGTTACAGCATGTGCCTCAGAAGAGCCTTTGTCTACTGCAGAAATCTCCCTGCACCCTACAATCAGGGGAGCAATAAAAAAGGTATCTAAAAAATGTGGCAACAGTGCATAGTCAGCAGTGCTTGAAATCAAAACAAGGTCTTCAGGGAGCAAAACAACCTTCCCACTCTGGAAAAATTCCTGATCCCCAGTTTCCCAAAATGCCATGGCAAAACATAATTGTCATGGCTCTTCCTATCTCTAGCATCTGTCATTGAAATGGCCTGAATGAAGCTATTATTTGTAGTGTGTAGCTCATCCAAAACCTCTATCAATGAAACCACTTAATTGCTTTCTTTGGGATATTATGCAGTTGGCTTTTCTGTTGTAGTTTTCCTTGTCAAGGCGATAATCTTGTGACTCACTGTCATGAGGGAAGCCTCTCTTTCCTGCCAGCCATAATGGTAATCCACTCACTCCTGGGTCTGTGCTTGCTCCTGCAAGATGGGAAGACACTCCTGACTTGGTTAGTACCTTCAGGAACACATCAGAAACTATTGGATTCAAATGAGGGTACTGAGAAGCTGTGGGATGGAGGTAATGGTAGATAAAATTTCTTATGCAGTTCATTAATATTGAATCCTTTATTGGATAACTATTTGGAAACTGTTGCTACTGCTTGATTTCAAGCAGAGAGTTGCCTGTGGAATCATTCATAAATTCAAGCCTTCCCAGGGGCTACCCCAGACCTGAGCCGTTCTGCCACAAAATCTAACTGAGGAGCCCTATTCACAAGGGTGGGGTTCCACCCATCCCTCTCATTTACTGTAAAGCAGGTGCTTTAAGCTCTGTGAATGTAAAAAGTGAATGAGGGCTGCCATGAACAAGCTCCCTTAAAATCCTAAAAATTAGTTGTTGATTCCATTATTTAGATTCTCTGTCCACAAAAGCACTGCAAAAATTCAGGAGCTCCCTTCAATTAATGCTGGATGCATTTCGATTCCAAGGTTTTTAACATGCTGGGGATAATAACCAGCATTTTTGGAGGAGGTTTCTCTAAGTGCCTGCTGCTGGCAGCTCTCAGGGATGGGATGTGAGGTGAGGGAGGTCTTTGAGGGTGCAGTGCAGCATTTCTCTTCCTGCTGCAGATTTTTCAGGTCTCCCTTTCTCCATGCTCTACTCTCTTTCTCTTTTTACCTTCTTCCTTCTGGCTCCTCTCCTCCTCACCAGGCACGGAGGCTCTGTAGAATCTCCCACAACCCATAAGAAGCACAAAATATCAGGTTATAAGTACCTAGCAAAGGGTGTTTAGGTGGGCAGTCAAGCTGAAACACAGCTTTTGGAGGAGATGTGCTGCCTCAGTTGATATTGATTTTATGACAGATCATGAAGCCTGCTCCACCACGGCTGCTTCCCCATGGCCAGGCAGCTCCAGCAAGGCAAAGCAAGTGGCAGTTTTACTTGTGAAGCCACAAAAGCAGCCTTCATCTCTTGCTCTGTCAAAGTTTGCTGCCTTTGCCAGCTACCAGAGATTATTCTGTTGCATACCTATTAAAAAGAAGTCCAGGATTTATTTTTTAATGGGGTTGACCCAAGCTGTCGGTCCAAGAACCAACTTTACAAGAGGTGTGTGATGCACACCCACCTCAGTGGTGATGGAACAGAGCCCAGCAAAGCTCTGCAGGGCGCAGATGAAACATTCCCTGGCTCAGGGTGAGACAAAAAGGTGATAAACAGCAGCACCTGGGGAATATTCCCCTTCCCACCTACCGCCACCACCTTCTCTCTTTCTCAAAAACACAAATAAGCCAACTCAATTTGCATTTTCATAGCTGGGAGTGATTGCTAAATTAACGAGCACTGCTATTTATATCTAAATAATCACAGTCCTAAACAACTGCTTGAAGGCATCAGTATGAAAGGTAAGATTCTGGTTTCAGGCAGCACTTGTCGTCTGAAGGAGGAAAATCCATCCCAACTACAAAAAAAAAAAAAGAAAAAAAAAAGTTTCACAATATTTCAGACAATCTGAGGGAAACTGAAACAAGAAAGTTATGTGAGCAGTGTATACAGACTTGGCTTGCTTACCAGACTATGCTGTTCTTAACATTATTCAGAGGAAATACTTTTGCTAAGCAGCTTCCTTTAACCATCTTAGTGGCCACAACCCTGCTAGGGACTTCAGCATTAAGCTGTCCTGCACAGGGCACTCAGCATTGTTCCCAGAGTGTGTGAAGAGCCCTTGCAAGCCAGCTCTGTCCACACTGCCTTTGGCTGAGTTTCTGCAAAGTGAATCTCTTGGCTTAGTGCAGAGCTTGTGAGGCCACTTAAATCTCTCTGACCCCTTAATGAAGTTTTTAAAAGGGCTTCATAAATCTTCATCACTAAGAATTGCTTAAAGCCCTGCAGGGTTTCTCTAATGGCATTAACCACTAAAACAACTAGACAGGATCAGGTCTATTTATTGCATTCATCTTCATTATTTCATGGGTTTTCCTCCTTTATAGTCTTTTACATAAGCTGCAAGCAAGAAAAGGAGCTCAGGAGTGGGAGCTCTGAGTCAACACTGCCTGTCTGGCAGTCTGTAGCCATCCACTGCGACTACATCTGATCAGTCCTCTTCTTGGGGATGATTTCTGTGCAGGCAGCAACTGAATGTTGGTCATTTATCCTTCCTTTTTTAAATAATTGTGTTGTTCCTCATTAGGGAAAGAACCTCATTTTTGCCCTTCCTGTGAAAGCATTCCTCAGGTCACCTGACAGCTTCAAAATGGATTAGTTATCTGCTGCCTCTCGATTTTTTTTTTTTTTCCTTGGAATTTTGGCTGACTTTGATAATGGCTTTTTATGAGTAGCATGAGTATTCTCTGAAATAACTTCCACCTAGATGGATATGTAAAGACTGCTAGGAAAGTATGATGATTTTTTAAACCTTTTACATACCATGTACTGTGCTTTCCACAGTGAGTGTGTGGATTCTATATACTCTGTACAGGTTGTTTGATTCTCCACCTTTGCAAAGCGAGGACAGAAGAGTCATGACTGAAGTTCACAGACAAAGACAAAGATACTCCAGTGAAGGTAAAGTTATTGAAACCAGTGAGAGACTTTAAGGAAATGGTTTCAAGTCTAATTCTGCAGACAATTAAAGACTAAGGCTCTACCAAGCTTTTGAAGGATTGGAGATCCTTGTGGTCCAACACAGTCCAGCCAAGCTTGGGCTGCCCCATTCCATCACAAAACCATACTTTTGTGAGCTAGATGATTTTCAAGGTTGCCTTTTCAGTTGGCATTTTGTTTATGCCATCAAGAATGCCGTGGAAGTTCTACTTTAGAGCCATTGTGATGTTATTTTATTTTGTTTTAAATGTATTTACATTACAAGAAGGTCTCAGGGACACAACCTCAGGGAGGACTGAAACAGCGTGCATGGAGCAGAAGAGAAGCATTATGCTTCTGAAGGTCAACAAGGTCTTCTTATTGAAGGGCTTGACACTGAAATATTAAATCTGCCAGAAGTGCCAGCTAAGATTAGAAAAATCACCTGGGTTCCTAGCCTGGTTCAAGACTGGAAGAAAAAGTAATGTCTGATGAACATGGGGGAGGTTCAAAACTCAGATTGTGATGTGTGAAGTGAGTTGCTTGAGGCATTGAAGGAGAGCTCCAGACTCCGTTGAATTGATATTTCTTCCACTGAGGTTAGTGTGCTCTAGATGATGCCATGCTGTGACGCCTTCACACATGAGCCAGTCAGATAATTGTTTTTAGTATAGGGAACTGTAGGATAGACTACGTGATGCACTGATATCTGCTCTAGAAAGCATTGGTCAATAGTGTGCTAGAGACACTCTTTTACCCTAACAGGGATAAGATTAGATATTATCTGACTTCCTGGCTGCTTAAAGGCTATGCAAGTTCACCCAAGTGCTCACTTATACAGCTGTTAACAAAAATTCAAATTAGGTCATGGCTTTTAAGTCCTCAAAAGACCAAAATCAAAGGCAGGGGACAGAAGAAGTCAAAGGGCCACCATAGCCTGAGGTCCGTAAAATGTCAAAAAGTTGGAGAGATAAGAAAATTTCAGCAAGTGGCTCACACCCTGTGCTGTAAGAAAAGATGGAAGAATCCTAAATCATGGCCCAAATGACCTGCCAGAAGTTCTCACTCAGTCCTGAGTTCCTCACACAGCTTAGTCCTTTGCATGAAAGCCAAACACAAAAGGTCTCTGCTGCCTGGAAGGGTGGGTGGGTAGGTGGCCGCTGTCCTATGGCCAAGGTGTGGTCACTGACCATATGCCTGCTCCTAGTCCTGTCCATTTAAGCCTCCCACTGCCTGAAAGTTAGCTATCTCCATGTCTTTAAGGGCATCAGCCTACAGATTCAGCTGAGGCTTCACATACACTCTATTTCTCAATGATACAGCTCACATGGCTGTAAATCTGTGATGTGAGCCAGGCTGGGGTAGGAAAGTGACACTGGCCCAGCTCTCCTGAACTGGGAATTTGGAGCAGAGATGCTTCATGGATATGGAAACACTCAGGAAAGGCAAAGTTGAAGTTCATACAGTGAACTATCACACCGCAGTCCCATGATACACTGCCTTTGCCAGCGAAGCTGCTGCAGCCAGCTCCTGCCCCAGATGCTTGTTCCCACCTCTGGCCTGCAGTTTGTCACCTCCTCAGCTGTGCCAAAACAACTGCGTGTAGAGCAGTGCTTAAATCAGCACACTGAAGTGATGGAAGCTAAAAATAAACTCTTTGTGGGAGGAGCAGAGGAAGAGCTATTTTTAATTGTAATCACTTCAATGGTCTTTCTTCCAGTGTGGTCCCACAAGGAATTTCATTAATACAGCGGGGAGAAGGCAGTGGATTGCTGTGCTGGCACTGGAGTGACTCCTCCAGGTAGAAGAGTCCCTCCTGGCAGGGGGAAAGGATTTCTGGAGCCAGGATTGCACCAGGGGCAGTGTGCTGCAGAATTGTACCTTCCAATATGCAGAATTATGACTTCCCTACCTCAAAACTACACGCAGGTGTCCCAGGCTCTCCATTAGCTATTCTGTCTCCTAGATTCTCATAGCTTTCATTAAAAAATTATTGCATGCAAGCCAGCATTACCATTAATAAAAACAAATAAAGAGACACTGAGGTTTTTTCCTGTTTTATAAACAAATACTCCTTGTAATCATTCTGAATACTAGCCTCCTCCACAATTTACTATGGTATGGTTAGATGTCACCCATTAAAATCTATTCAAACACAAAATGCACGATAAATTAAGAATAAAAAAACAACAGAAGAGATGCAAAACCAGATTTTATTTAATAAAATTTCTTACGTGATGAGGAAAGGAAATATTTATATGTTCCTTAAAAAGCATGAAAAGTTCAAGGAAAAACATCTGAAAAGAGTTCAAACAGTTGCAGTGCAGCCACAACATGAAAATTCACAGAATAATTCAGCAACTTACTTTTGTTAGGCTTTGGTCATTTCTGTGCTGAGATGTTCTCTGTGAGTGAGTGACATGTGCAAAGCCTTGGCCATGTCTCATGTTCAGGCACCTCAGTGATTTGTTTCTGCTTGAACATGGAACACCTTCACTTGCATTCAAATGTTCCTGATGCATTTCTCCAGAAGCTTTGTACCAGTGAAACACGTGAAACACGAGCAGATTTCAAACTGCTGTTGCCTTTTGAAATAAATCATTAATTACACTTTTTTTGCTGTGTCATTAACATGATTAAAAGTTTTTTCTGTGATATTGACTGAGTTCCAAAGCACTCCTCAGGAAAATGGGGCAGTAGTTTAACTTCCATCACACAGGAAAATGAAGTCGTATCCTGAGTCCCACATCAAGGCATCCTTCTTTTGGGACTCATGATCTATGTTCTGGATCACACCAGTTCCTGGATGCTTGGGTGTGCAGGCAGGATTTAAATTTAAATTCCTAGACTCTGAGTATGTTTAGTATGTCCTTCAATTCTCTTCTAATAAATAGAACCAAGGACATAGTGAGTCAGTTTTGTAATTAGATTATATAATTGTTTCATGAACTCTGTACAAATTACCTCTTCTCTGTATTGTTTTTGCAGTGTATTGTTTTTCTTGAATAATATGGCACATATCCAGTATATATGGCAGTCAATAAAGTACACCAGTTTATATTTTGATGGCCCACAAATGAATAACTGACATCAACAAAAATAATTAAGTCATTGCCTTTTTTAGTAATATCAGTACTCTTCATTTACACCACTAAAATTATTTTTAAATATGAACATGTTTCCTTAAAAGCATCTCTTTACATTTTTTTATTACCAAGAGGCAGCCACAGGTGAACTCTATTGCTCAGGTTTCAACAAATTTGTGTTCTAAGGTTGACATTAGCAGGTAATGATGTAAAGGAAATTGCATTTTATTGCATTTTAATTAAGCAGGTCAACTTCAGCAGGCCTTTCTCCAGGAAAATTCCCATCAGAGTTTAGTCCTTCATCACCAGATTTTATTTACTTCTTGAGCTTTCACAGCAGGTTTTAGCCTTCCAAATGGAGGACTGATAAAATAATTTAATCCATTAAGCAGTGTATTTTTGACACATGGAAAAAGTGCTGGTTTGGGTCCATACTCACATTTAGCATTCAGCCAAGATCTTCCAGGTGTATTCCTGTTCATTTGGTCCAACACCATTAAATTCAGGGGGTCTCCTTTTCCAGCTGAGAGGTTTGCTTTCCAATTCTCTCCCTAGGCTCAGCCTAGTCAGCTCTGTGCTCCACAAGTCCAAATGCTGAGCAACAGTTAACTTATTTCAGCACAGAATATTTTTAATCTCCTGGTATCTACAGCACACAACAATTAGTTTCTCCTCTCTATGCTTATTAGAGGAATCACTTGTGAAAGATATGTCACCTTCTGGACCTCAAAAGTACATGTAGTTCCAAGCAGGCACAAGGAAAATACATTCTTTCCACTTCTTGCAAGCAGAAATGAAGTAAATTTGTTTGGAAAACTCCTACTGAAGGAAATGTTATTCAACAATTCTGTTGAAGCTATCAAAACCAAAGCCAAATGAATTTGAAAACTTAGCACAGGTCCCAGTTTGTGATTTGAGTAGTAACCATTCTCCTAGGCAGTGGGAACTAAAATAAGAGTACAGCATAAATCCTGGTTTCAGACTGAGTTACACCCCCCTCTCCAATTAATTCCATGAGTGAAACATCTTGGAGCATATTCATGCAAGCCCCTACCTTTAAAGTAAAAAAATTTAAAACCTTCAACCCAGAACACAGGCAGCAGTTTCAATCATCTCAGGGGTTGTTGCTTTCTCTGTGCCCTGCTGACCAAGGAGAAAACTAGAGGTTTTGCTGTAGTTTCTGGTGGCTGAGAAAGGATGAGATGCTGAAGTTTTGGCTTCTGGTCCAGGCATGACAGACTTTTCCTACCACTCCAGATGTGAGCCTGTTACCAAACTGAAAGAGAAACAAAAAAAAAAAAAATACAGAGCACCTTTTCTGCCCTCTCAAGATGAACTTTGTTGCATATTCAATTCCAAGCTGATTTTCTTTAAAGGGCTAAATATTTCAAAAACCATACAAAAATCTTAATTTCGGATAATATGAAATGTTTTGATTGATACAAAATTTTTTGGAAGGGAAGAGTTTGGCTTAGTGTAAAAGCTGAAACACTTGATTTAAGTAGTGGTTGGTAAAGCTGTGTCCCTACAGCCCAGCTGGTGATCTGTGGGGAGTGGCACTGCATAGGGTGTCACCTATGGGGCATTTGGGGAAAAGCTGAAAATAGCCAGGGAAAAGCCCTCCAGCCATCTAAGCACTGCTGAGTTTTCATCGCCCAACACTCCTAGGCTCTGACAACCCTACCTCTGCTGGATTTATCTGTGACGCCATGAGATGCCACTGACGTCAGTGCTCGTGGCTGTCCTTTCTGCTGGGGTCACTGGCCCCCAGAATTAAGGGTGTGCTGGCCATGAAGCTGGATCTGCCATCTTTGGTGTCCAATGGCTTGGCATCTGTGTCATAAAGAGGTGCTGTTAAATCTGACAGAGCCTGGCATAAATAACAGAGAACACCTACACTACCTTTACTGTTAAGTTCATTACAGGAGCTTATGGTGGTTGATGAGCTAGTGCTGATTAGGTTTGTTTGGGACCAACAGCTTCCAAGCTGTGATAGCAGAAAACTCTGCATTAGCTGACCAAATATCCATCTGAAGGTTGTATAAGAATCTGCTTAAAGCCAGTTCAGTGAAGTAAAAATCATGACTTGAAGGACCGAGCAGCAATTCTTGCTGGTAATCTCAGAAGTGAACCATTGGCAAGGTTTATTTCTGCAAGAGGCATTTCCATGGAGGGCTGTGGCACTGGCTCTTCTTGTTTAAGTCATTGTGAACAAGGACAAATTTCAGCTGAATGAGTTTTTTAGGATCTGGTTAAATGAGCAGAGACACAGAAGCAGGGCTTCTTTGCAAGCCCCGTTTCACAAACCCTATCAAAAAAAAAAAAAAAAAAAAAAAAAAAAAAAAAAAAAAAAAAAACCACCAAAAAACCAACCTACAGTAACATTACAAAGAAAATGTTCTGCTGCAAAGTAAATAACCTATGTAAATTTATACTAAAACTGTGTTGTTGGGGGGGGTTTAGATTATTATTTCAGAGGTGAATATTAAAGTTGCGTGCTGCTAAGCTTATGTTTGATTGTCATTGGCAAATGCTAAATGCATCATCCAGGTGTCATCCTGGTTACTGATGAATGCTAGCAACTCTCTGAAGTTATCCCGTAACACTGTAGCATAGTATTTTCTTCAGAGTTTATTGAAAGTACACAGGTCCATTTTTTTCCCCTTGGCAATAGTAGTCACTCTATACAACACATTGATTTACTCTGAGAATTGCTTACTCAGAAAAAGGCTGCTAACTCTACCCATATTAAGAATGAAAAAAAAAAAATCTCCAACTTCAGTAACATCAGGATTACTCCTATCTCCTTTGTTACTGTGTTCCGTCTTTAATACTAAAACTACTTTGTCCATCAGGAAAGACAAAACAAGAAATTATTACAATATGTGTATGTTAAAAATGTAAGAAATTATAGCAAGAAAAAACCTTAGGTATACTGGACTATGCTACTTCTTGCTCATCTAATTGGAATGAAAAGAAAGTCGTTTGACTCTTTAAAGTTCAGTCATCTGTGACCTCTTAAAATCAATCAATACCAGCAGGGGAACAATATTACAGTCACCTAGTTTTGGGACGATCGGCTTTTTAATTGTTCTTTTGCCTGTTTGCAGATACTGGCGTCCTTTACTATTGAATTGTAAATTCAATGCGAGCAGCAACAACGGATGCATAAACCCAACCTTTTCCCAAAGTAATCGAAAAATGCGGGTTATTTGCACGCCCTCTTTGGTCGTGGAGGCTTAGGCGAAATGGATAAACACTGGCAGTGATTACATGAACGAAATGGAAATTGCGGTATTCCCACGCCGAACGTATATATTTATACTTCTAACTGCAAATAGAGGGCTGTGTCCGCGAAGCTTTTAACACTGACGGTAAGAAAAGCAAAAGGGAATGAAGGCGTCGCCTCCCCGGAGGTGAATTAGCAGCATCGCTTATCTCCGGGCCGATGGGGATGGGACCCGCCCGGCCGGGACCTGCCTCCGCGACTCCCTCCGACACCTCCATCTATCAAAAGGAGGGAGAAGCCTGAGACTGCGGGGATGACAGGCAACGCCAAGGGGGGTACACGTATTTTGCCTGTCCATGGGGCCCCACAAGTCTCGTTGGAAACCCCTCTCCATCTCCTCGGTCTCCATCCTACCTCTCGCGGCATGCTTGCTCGCACCTTCCCGAGGCAGGAGCCATCCACTTTTGATAGCAGCGAGGAGCAAGGCTATTAATAGGCTATCTAATTACACCGAGCTGCTAACTCTGAAATCTCTCATTCTGTGATGTGGTTGTTTTGATTTGATTTTCCAATCTAGTAGCGCTTGCATATACAGAACTGGTCAGACTCGCTCTGGAAGATATTATTTTAACGTTTAAAAAAATCTACTTTCATTCCAAGGAGGAACAAAGTCCCCAGACTTTGACATTTCACACGAAAGCAGCAAGGTGAAACATTATTAGCTGGGATGGAGGGAAGCGGCTTGCTTAGCTAAGATTACGAATGTCGTTGTTTGGGGGTTTATTATGATGATTATTATTGGCACGTGTTCTCAGACATTTCGGTCAGGCAGGTAAATGGCGGTTCCAAAAGGGAAGGCGAGAGATTGCCACGATGCCAAGAGAAACGGAGCGGCCCCTCCGGAGCTCAGCGTGGACACGCATGAAACGGAGCTACTCCCGAAATATGCTTCCAAGACAATATATTCATTTTGATATGTGGAAAACATTTCACTGGAAGGTTGTGACCTGTTCTGATGGTTTCCTTTATTTCCTGAACAGAGAAGTAAGAAGGCAACTATGTGGGGGGTTTCCCCGCAGGTTTCGATGCGTACATAAACCGATATTTCCTTCACGGTGCGCGGCAGTGGCGACAACCGTCCCAGTGAACAGTCGGTGATGTTTTTTGTTTGGTTGGCGTTTTTTTTGGTGTTTTGTTTAGCTTCGTTTTTGTTGGAGTTCTTTTGGGAAGGGTGGGTTTAAGTGAGAAAGAATTAACTCTCTGTGCTGCGGGCGTGGGGGCGGAGGCAGGATAGCTAATTGCAGATCGGATTTGATATTGCCTAACATCCGTGATAGGGAACGGGGGGAGGATGAGGAGCAGCTCGGCTCTAAAGCGCTGGGGAGGAGAAGCGGGGCTCCGCCGTGCCCCGCGTCCCGCCGTTCCCGGCTCTCTCCCTCAACGACCTCTCGCAGCAAGAAACTTTTCCCCGGGTTTTCCTGTCAGATCCAGCAGAAGAGAGCCCTGAAAGCCTTCCCCAACGCTGGGACAGGAACGGAGATGATCCCTATGGCTCCGGCCCGGGAGAGGCGGCGGCGGGAAGGGCTCGGCTCCCACCGCGGCCGCGGGCGACGGCGGCTCCCACCCCCCCCGCCTCCCTGTTCCCCTCGACGGGGCGGCGGGAACCAGGGTGGGGGCCTTTCCTTCTGGCCTTGTTGTCTCGAAACGGGTTCTTTCACTAGGTGTGAAAGCCGATTCGCACACAGAGTCGAGGTACTTGATTTATCTACAGCTGTGCGCATAAAGGGGCAGTGCTGTTAAAAATAATACACAATATTCGTCCCCTCAAGCAGTGGGTGGAACACGGCCGCACTGCTTTGTAGCAAGGGCATTGAGGTGCGTGTTGATAAAACGGTCAGAATTAGGCCATTTTAATCACCGATTCCCAAAACATTTAAAACGGCCGAGGAGCAATAAAAGTAATCGTTAACTCCTTTTCAAAGTTCCTGTGTATGTGCCGGAAAGAGACAAATCGTGTATGCGCCTGCAGGACAGAAGAAGCTAAACCGTGGTTTTTAGGGTGCTGCGTGGGTCCCGGCTGCCTCCCGGTCACCCCGGGGACTGGAGGGCATCGCCTTCGTCCTGTGCGCCCCACCGGGGCTCGGAGTGAGGGTACCGCGGAGCGCCGGCTCCGCGAGTCAGGTTACGCGGCAACAGGAGCCTCCTCCGCGCGTTTTGTTGATCTTATTTATTTATTTATTTTTTAAGGCTGAAATCATTAACTAGCCGGACCTCAGAGACTGAAGGCAGGGCAAATAAAAAGAAGCTACATATCGTTATTTTTAAAAAGCCCCCAGACCTAAAAAAACCCCCAAAAAACAGAAAACAAAACAAAACAAAACAAAAAAAACACAAAAAAAAACAAACAAACAAACAAACAAACACAACACAAAACCCCTAACTACATAGAAACCACACACTTGGGCACATATTGCATAAATGTCTGTGCGGGGTCTCTTCTGCCTGATGCTTATTTGAGAGTCAAGTGTTTAAAGACACGGTGGAAATCACCCAAAAGCACGCAGCAGCAGGTCACCAGCTGACCGGGAGGCCGCTGACTCCAGTGGGGAATATCCTCCTGCCCCGCTCCCCGCCGCCGGGCGCGGCTTCAGCCTGGGGGGAGCCGAGCGGCCGGCAGGGAGCGGGCAAAGTTCTGCGAGCCAGGTCAGGGTGCCCTGCTCCACGGGGCCCGGAGCCTGCTGTCTGCGACTAGCCAGGACGGCTGGAGCTGAAGCTCGGCCTCTGAGCACCCGGCAGCCCTTCGTTAGGAATTTCGGGGAAAGAAAAAATACTCCCTCCTCATCACTGACAGTTTGGGGGTCCGTCCTCACCGTGGGACACATCTGATCTTTCGCAAAGGGCACATTCACCGTGCCCGCCCCTGCTCGTGCTGTGGCGTGTAGGGGATCTTGCTGCTTTGGGCGTCAATTTTGGCTGACCACTGCCCTTAGCTTCCTGGGCTGTCCCACCCGGCCCGAGACGGAGGTGATGGGTGATGTCAAAGGCCCCTATCCTGAAATCCATCTTTTCCTGGGCGGATGCAGGTTGCTCCGCCGGCTTCGGCTGCCGTTCCTGCTCGGGGTCTTGAGCCCTCGGCGGCCGGCAGCCGGGAAGCGCGGCCGGCAGCTCCCGGCTGGGCTGGGCGCTCCCGAGAGCCGCCTGTGCCCCGATCGATATGTCCGCTTCAATGTCACAGCCGCTGGGCAATGGAAACAGTCCGTATCGTGGGGTGGCCTTGATAAAAGTATATTTTAAGTAGCGCGGATAAGCGAAGGGGAGAAGAGAGGGGGAGAGGTGCCGGCACGTCGCCCGTAATAACCGCGGCGCTTATCAGCCCGGCCTAAACTCCCCAGCAGTTTCTAAAGTACATTAAGTTACATAAACACGTCTCGGAAAAGAATACGCTCCAGCCTGCGATAGTCACCAAAGTGACCCCTCGCTCGGAACCCGCCGGGCGCCCACGGCCGCAGCGGCACGGGAGCACCGGGGCCCGAGCCGGCGGGCGATGCCCGCTGCTCCCGAGACTGTCCGGGCCCAGGGACAGCGAGGGTGCGGCCGGACCGAGCCTTCCCCTCCTCCCTAGTGCACCCCTGGTAAGGGATCACGTTTGCAGAGACCCGAGAGTGGGGGAAGGAGCAACAGCTCAGCGCTTGCACACGGCTTACCCCCAGCCCTTTTTTGGGAGACTGAAGTGCCCGCGAGGGAATTTGCCTTAATTGGATACGAAAATTTCTTTTTCCCCCAATCTGCCTTCTTCCCTCTTTGGCCACAAGTACCAGGAGCGATGGTCACCTCGTTGGCACCTCCTCCCCGGCGGTGTCTTCCCGCAAGCGAGCACCCCCCTGCCCTCAAATATGTCCCTGCACATGCACCCCCGGTACCTAACGCAGGCACGGTGCAGGAGATACCTGGGAGCCTCCCGGAGCCCCGGGGTGAAAGCTACGTCAGCAGAGCGGGATTTGGGAAAGGAGTGACGTAATGAAGAGTTAGGAGTGTATGATTTGAGCGGTTCCACAGAAAACCCGAAACGAAAAGGAATGGAGAGCAAAGGGGTGACTGGGAATGGTTTCCCACGCTGGTCCCAGTTTAAGCCGGGTTTTCTTATCGTGTTTATCGGAGGAAATAAAATGAAGCTTGTAGCCCGGCTATAACGTAAACAGGCTAATCGGCGGGGAAAAAACCAAGGCGCCTGAGTGTAAAACACGGGTCACTTTGGAGCCAGGGAAAGAGGCGCCTGTCAGGCCAACGTGGCCGTCCTTCCCAGCCATCCTCACCTTTCGGGCAGGCACCCTCCGGGCCCAGGCAGGTCCCCACCGCCCCCCACGGGCTTGCATGAGCACCGGCAAACCCCTCCCAGCGAGCAAAGCCCGTCGCTTGGGAAAAGAAAAAAAAAAAAAACCCACCCAAAAAACCCAACAAAAAACCAAACAAAAAAAACCTCAGGGTATTTATCGCTTTATATCCACCTTTACACGTGTTTTAAACACCCTCGTGTTTAACTGGAGAAGGGGCATCCAAAAGACTGAAAGGAAAGGCGAGGTTTAAAGTTCGGCGCTTTTCAGCACAGAAATTTTTAGTGGCAGCACCCAAACAGGGGAGAAGCGGCGTGGGCATCCACTCCCGCGGCTTCCACTGCTCTTGTCTCTCATTTGCAGGTAAAAACCACGGCAAAAATGTTTTACATTTCAAGCTAGGATCCGAAGACGAGCCGGGCAGAAAACAAATCACTGCCCTCTCTTGCAAAAACTTATTTTCTATTTAATATTGCACTCACTAAAATACGCTTAAAAGTAAAATGGAAAAAAGTCACTTCAGCCTTGCAGGGTGACCGATATTATTTAACGATATTATTTAGAGACAACTGACAAGAAAGAAGTATCACCTTTAATCATACAATTTAATAAAGAAACGGTTTCTCGGGAAAGTGATTGTTTTCCGACCAAACCCCTGCCGCGCTATACCACAAAAATTAACGCGCACAATAAACTTCCAAGTCACAATCAGTTCACCCACGCCGGCAGAGCGGATGGCTACAGCCAATGTTTTACCGTACCCCCAGCACTGCAAATTCTTCACCTCCCGTTCACCTCGCCTGGAAAGACCGAAAGAAAAGCCGTGCCTACCCCAGGAGCGACAGCACCGCGCATCAGCAGGTTTGGGCTCGGCTTCTGTCGGGAGGGCTCATGCCTGCCGGCTGCCGAGAGCCCGGCTCTGCTCTAGTCCAGCCCTTTGCCGCAGATGACTTTCTGTACAAACTGATGATGACAGATATCCAGCTGATAACCTCTGGTGAACGAAGTTATTTTAATTTCCAGTCACTTTCCTGCTAAGTACCATATCAGTTTGTACACAGCTGAGATAAGAGGGTTGAGGAGCGGGGGGGTAATAAGAAAGAAACGGAGGAAAAATGCCTACCGCCAGCTGTTGGGATGGACACATCCCACAGCTTGCTTTGGCTTCACCTGATGGTTGGGGCAACTCAAGGAGGAGCCACATTTTTTCATCTCGGATAGCTCGGATTTTGACGAGCACAAACTAAGGAGATTTGATGGAGGGATACGTTCGCCTGGTTGCTTAGGGCGAAAGCCAGGTACACTTCCCCCCCGGGCCGCTGCCAGGGGACATTCGCTGACATGCCGAGAGGCGCGGAGAAAAAGAAAAAAACCTTAGAGAAGTCGAATATTCACCATTAAAAAAAATATCCAAGAAGGAGGGAAGAGTGTGTATTATTTCTGGGTTAAAATAAATAAATAAAATAAAAAAAAAAAAAAAAGAAAAAGAAAAGAAAAAAGACTGGGGTATCTGGCAGAGCCAGCCCTCCCTGCTCGTTCCTGCTCCCCGAGCAGGGGTCCGCTGCCCCTTCGCTGTGGGCGCCCAGAGGTGCCCCCCCGCCCCCGCCCCCGGGGCTGCGGCGGCCGGGCTGGCCCCGGGACTGGCACCCCTGCGGAGCCCCGTGTTTGTTTAGGGCTGGCCGAGCCCAATCAGGGCCGGCTGCCTGCAGTTTTCCGGCAGGGCTGCGAGAGGCGCCTCCTCTCTCCTTTTTATACATGAGCCGCCGGCCGCCGCCGCCGGAGTCGCCGCCGCCACTCGCCCCCGCCGCACTGGATTTACCGCCCGACGCGGCCCCGCGCCCCGGCCCCATGCGGGGCACCGGCATCAGGTTTGGCCCCTCTCTTTCCTTGCCTCGCCGCGGTTTCTCTTGTCCTTTCTCGCTCTTCTGCCGCTGCCTCTCTGCCCTCGGGCGCTCCGAGGGGAGCGCGGCGCGGCGGCGGCTGCCCCTGGCTGGGGGAGCCCGAGGGAGAGAGACTGTGTGGGCAAACATCCGATGCCGCTGCCTGCAGCTCTTATCTGCCGGAGCCTTATCTTCTAGTTATCTCGCAGGAGGGAGAGACGTATTTGGTGCCTATCTGCGAGGGGGCTCTCTGTGTGTGTGTGTCCTGTATTCTTGTGCCTGTGGTTATCTGGAGTGCCCCGAGGTGGGCTGAGAACGGGGAGCCTCGCCTTCTCTTGCTGTCAGTTCTCCGTGTCCCCTTTCGCTTTCTACCCCTTCGCCTAGGGGCTGGGCACGGGGCTCTCTGTGTGTGTGTCTGTCCGGCCTTCCTCATGCTGGCAGCTCCGAATTGACACCGCTCGGCTCGGGACGGGTGTCAGCGCTGCAAGGTGTGCTGGGGCTCGGGGCAGGCCCCCAGCCAGGGCTGTCCGCTGGATCCGGCCCCCGCGGCAGGCACACCCCGCCCGGCCTCGCTCCGCGCCCCGCCGCCGCCGCGCACACTTCGGGCCCGGCCCGTGCGCATCTCCCGTCTCCCAGGGGCCTTTCCCTCCTCCTCCTCCTCCTCCTTTCCGTGACCTTGGGCTGGAAATAGGCAAACAAGCGAGGCGATGCGCGGAAGAGCTAACATCGCTCTCCGGCGAAGTAACCTTAAAGGGATCGCCTTACTAATTGTTTTCTCGGTGGAACCGAGTCAAATGACTCATTCATTGAAATAATCATAACAACGGCAGCAGCCAAGAAAGGGCAGAGACAGGGGAAAATGCCTCCTAGCCCCCCTCTGTCCCCACGCCCTTACGCCCACCTTTGCCCCGGCGTGCTTCATGTTCAAATTCGCATCCCGGGATGCGAAGGGAGAGGGGAGCAGCCCTCCCGCCGTGCGGAAAGCCCTGGCCCCGCGGGACTGGCGTCTCCCGGCTCGTCTTGACCTGGGCTGCCTGATCCCATTCCGCCGGGGCGAGGGACAACAGCGCCGAGGCGACATGACTGATTAAGCGCTCAGAGGGGCCAGATAAGCCCTGATGAATCTCATTACGGGAGGGAGACGGACTGTCCTGTTTGCAAACTTTGTTATTATTATTTCTCTCTCCCCCACTTCCCTGCTCTTTTGTGTCCTCCCTCCCCGCCCTGCCCTGCGGATCCCCCCCTCCACTCCTCCTCCTCCTCCTCCCCTCCTCGCCCTTCCCCATCCACACCCAGCGGCTAGAAGGGGACCTGGATGGCCGTGGCTGAAGGCGGCTGGTGCGCGGTGAAGCGGTGCGCTGCGGACGCCGGCGGTTCCTCCTGTCCCTTCGCGACCAGGGAGCCGCGCCCGTCTCCTCCTTCGCCTTCCTCCTCCTCCGGCTCCCAGGGTGAACGCGGATCCTCCAAGACTCCTCGGCCGGAGACCGACGGCAGCCACCGGCCGGCGCCGCCGCCGCCCCCCGCCGCCGAGGGCAGGTCTCTGCTCGCCCCCTACGTGCACTTCGGGACCCCCCACCCCTCCGGCCGTGCCAGCTGGGAGGACATCCTGCTCTTCGCGGACTTAGACCAAACCAACAAGCTGATCTGGTCCAGCCGCGGCCCCAAGCTGAGCGCCCTCGGCGCCGAGCAGCCCGAGGAGATGTACCAGACCCTCGCCATCTCGGCCGCCCAGGGCCCCACGCCTTACGACGGATCTCCGGGCGGCTTCATGCACTCCACGCCCAGCTCACCCGTCTACGTGCCCACGACCCGCGTGGGCTCCATGCTGCCCACGCTGCCCTACCTGCAGGGCAGCGGCGCGGCCCAGCCCAGCCACCCGGGCGGCGGCCACGCCGTCTGGTCCCAGCCGGCCGCGGAAAGCCCCTCGTACAGCAGCGGCGGCGGCTCCCACCCCTCGGGCCGCTTCCCCTATTCCCCAAGCCCGCCGGTGGCCAACGGGGCCTCCCGGGAGCCCGGCGCCTACAGCAACAGCCTGGGCGCCAGGGACCAGTACAGCCCCCTGGCCCGGCCGCTCAATGGCTCCTACCCGGGGCCCTACACGTCCTACGTGGGGCCGCAGCTCGCCCCTGCCTGGCCCACGGCGCCCTTCGAGAACTCCATGCTGCACTGCCTCCAGGGCCGGGCCGCCCCCATCCCCGTCCGGGCACCCAGCGCAGGTAGGAGCCGCGGGCAGGGCGGGCAGGGCAGGGCAGGGAGGGTGGCCGCATGCCGGGCTGCCCGCTGGAGGGGCGGCGGGGATCCGGGGGCACCGGCGGGGAGCGGCACTAGGGCCGCCCCGGGCCGGGCTCGCTGGCGAGGGGCGGCCCCGCTGTCGGTGGCAGGACAGCGGTCCCGGTACCGTGGCTGTTCTGGAGTGGAAGTAACCCCCATTCGTTTGTGTTGAGTTAGGGGAAAAATACACCTCCAAAAAGCGGCGTTGTTTGGCGTATGGCAATCGGGGTTACCAACCCAAAGATGCCGAAACGAATTGCCCGGTGTAAACTTAATTTTTAAATTTCCCCAGTCAGTACATTCCTGCTTTCCCTAAATGCGGACATCTGGACAAGAAACAGTGACAAATTCACTGCAAATTAATCGTTCTTGTATCATAGAGGAAAATTGCACTTAACCCATTTTGGATTATTTCACCTATAAAACACTTCGCTGCTTCATTAAAAAAGAAAAGCAGCGAAGCAAAATCTCGTATATGAATGCGAAAACTTAATTTGTAAACTGCTGCTAAAATACAGCATCTCCTGATGGGGCTTTGCTTTTATTTCCGAGGTGTCCCATCCTTATTTTTGTTTTAGTTAAGGAGATTCTCGGTGTCATTAAATCAATCGTAAAAGTGGAGTTTGAGCTGCGATGATTTAGTCAGAGGTAGAAAGATTAACGATTATTGCAATCTCTTCAGCTTTAGAATAAATCTATGTATATAAATATAAATATAAATAGAGGTTTATAGAGAGGAGTGTGTGGCTATGTATATGTATTTATATATACATGCTCTGCATACATTTATTATGTATATATACATATTTATGTAAATATGTGTATGCACACAGATTTGATCATCATTCACTTTAAGCATAAACTACCCGCCAGGTGCATATATTTTATAGACACCATGATTTTCTCTTTCAGTGCAGTGTTGCAGAAAATTGCCCCATGGATTTTTGTCTTTCTGTAGGGCTGTACACACAATACTCCTCCCGTCTGTCGATGACACCCTGTAGATTTAATTATTTTAATCCTCCCACTTGGTGTTTAATATCCTGACAGAGGGAAGAAAATGAGTTGTAGCAGTGATAGGAGAAGCCACATCTCAGGGTAACAAGAAAGTTGAGTTTTAAACTCGACTTTTAAAAGTGTGAAACTAAGTGATGGAGAGTAAAAAAAAATCAATTGTGCTTTTAATTTTTTTTCATTATTTTTTTATTTTGTCGGGAGAGACGTGGGGTTGGAAAATCTCACGGCAGGGAGAGGAGGGGGAGTGAGTAAGAAGGAGCAGAGAAGTGAAGGAGTCGGGCGCTGGAGGAGGTTGGGGCAGGAGTGTCAAGGCAGCCGAGGAGCACGGCAGCTTCCCCTGCTCCAGCGGGTCTCTCCCGCTCTTGTGCCTCCCTCCCACCAGTGCTGGAGGCCGGAGGAGTAGGGATTAGCCTTTCCATGAGGGAAAGGACGGGTGCCAGGGCAGCCGCAACGCGGTGTAACGCGGGGCGAAGCAGCCCGGAGCTCCAGGGCCGGGCGAATTTTCTGCTCCTGTGAGGCAAAACGCGGCAGCAAAGCCGAAGCTACGCGTTGTCCCGTGTCAAAATTGTGGAAAAATTGTAGCCGAAATGTATTTTTTGCGACTAAATATTAGACAGTTTGATAAAATTTTCTTAACGGTACTCTTAGAGATGCTAAAACAGTGTCTAAAATTAAAACTTCCTTTTGTTTTCTTTGGAAATAATTGTAGTACTCACTCTCTAAGAGGAAAAATATTTGAAAATGCCCGAGAAATATTGTCACGGCGGAATTTCTTTCTGCAGGCACGAAGGCAATGCTATAAAATAAGTAGCCGACGCAAAATACCGTTTAAATTCCAGCGTCCTTGACGTTCTAAACATTTTTCTGGTTACAGTCTTCAATGGTGCTTTTAGTGCAAAGATTAATAAATCTTAGCGATGTGCTAAGAGCTAGGAGCTGACAACGTAAGTTGAACTGTGCTCTCTGGACTGTGCCGTGTGCCCGTTCCTCTTTAGCGCCTAATAATTCGCAAACGAAGGGAGGAGAGAAATGTATTTGGGTGGGTGCGGGCCAAAAGGCCGTGTCTTTCTCAGCTCAGTGCCCGCCGTGTCACCGCAGCCCGGTCTCCAAAGCTGCTCGACCTTTACGAGCTCGCTGTCGCTGTGCAGTGAAACGTTAGAGAACAACCCAATGATGAATTTAGGCAGGTAGCAAAGGGAGGAAATAAAAAATCAATGACGAAGCTCTGAGTCTGAAACATACATTCCCAGACTCGACTCGAAAGCTGCTGTAAAAATCCAAACATGTCCTTTTATTATTTCTGCACAACGTGGCACAGTCTATGTAAAACAAGTATTTATTCCCCTCTCCCTCGAAATATGGAAATATGGAGAGGTGAATCAGAACACGGATTCGCATGGGTGCAAGTGTTAGCTTTTTTAGGTGGGTTTTCTCTCTCTGTTTTTTTTTCCCCCCCGTGCTTTTATACTTTTTTTTTTCCCCTCAGTGCTCAGTAACTATGAAAGCAGGAGGCACAATACCGCTTATTTTTCCATTTCCTCTTTCCTACAAACCAGCTCTAATTTGACCAAATAGCCGAGGCGAAGCAGCCACTGCCCCTCGTTGCCTTGGCACACCAGGGCCCCAAACGCTGCCTCTAAACTTGAAGTTCTACTAGTTGAGAGGCATTTAAAATAAGAGTTAGGGTAGAAAAGTTCTTGCCAAGCTTCGACCCTGGGGAATACTGGGCAAAACGACAGCTCCTTACATCCAGCTCCCAGGGTGGCTCTGGAAGTGGCTATTCTGACAGCCGCTTCACTCCCCACTCCGCTCCCCTCCAAAGGCAAGTGCACCTCCCTCTCCGTCTTGTGGACACCACGGAGGGGGTTTCGCCCCTCGAGCGGTCCCCAGCTGAACTTCCCAAGGGTGAAATCCCGGCGGGAGTGGAGGCGGGCCGTGCTGAGCCCTCCGGCGGGCCGGTGTCCGGGGCGCACCGGCTCTGCTCCGGCTCGGAGAGCAAGAGCGCCGGGAGGGCCGGCAGCGGGTCTGCCACATTTAAATAGATAGAGGGTAAAAAAAAAAAAAAAAAAACCCAAACCAAACCAAACAAACCAAAAAAAGGAAAATAAAAAACCCCAGGGATTTTGTAGAAAAAAAAAAAAAACCCAATCACCGCATGGCCGCCGTCACTGCCGGGGAATCGCTTTTCCGAGGGCCGGTTGCTGTCTCTCCCGGGGCCCGGGTTCCGGCGGGGCCGGGGCCGCGCTGCGCGGGGCTAGCCCGGGCTCCGCGGCCGTGCCCCACCGCCTCTCCCCTCTGCTCCTGCCTCCAGAGCTGCTGGAGGACCTGTCCGAGAGCCGGGAGTGCGTCAACTGCGGCTCCATCCAGACCCCGCTGTGGAGGAGGGACGGCACCGGCAACTACCTGTGCAACGCCTGCGGGCTCTACACCAAAATGAACGGCCTCAGCCGGCCCCTCATCAAGCCCCAAAAGAGAGTGGTGAGTCGGGAGGGAGGGGAGGAGGGGGCCGAGAGGAGCTTTGCCCCAAGGAACCCCAGTCAGCTCTAGCCAGGGAGAAATTTGGGGCAAAGACGGGGGATAGCAATCAGCGTATTAGCCTGGTGATCCTCTCGGCTGCAAAACTGTAGTGGGGATCCTGACCAGGTTTGCAGGCCAAACTGGTCTCAGTGAGGGGTGACAGGGCTAGCAGCCTTTTGGGAACCGCTTCGGACCCACTTCCAGGCTCTCTGAGCTGGCAGAACTTCTCTCTGCCCCCTTGTGAGCTATGTATCAGGCATGGGCCAGCCTGGCTTTTCAAGCTATGAGCCCCATCTGTGAGGGAGATTCAGTGGCTTGGAAGAAATTTGTGCTGGTGATGTTAGACATTTCAACAGAAAAAAAAAAAAAAAAAAAGAAATCAAGGTTGGAAAATGTTTGTTCAGAGGGCTAGGAATTTCTCCAGACCTGCTTTGTTTGCTGAGAGCTCGATCCTTGGGAATGTAAGCAAGTTTTGTATATAATTCAAAGAAAACCAATTGTTTAAACAATGATAATAGCCTTTGTTTTGTTTCACTCCTAAGAAATGAGCGGCAATTTTTCTAAAAATATACTCCTAAAACTAGGGGGGGAAATAAATAGTACAAACCAGAACCCCTGTTTATAACACAGGCTGGCACTGAATAGGCAAGGAGAAAATTTAACAAGTGGGAACTGCACATTATGTTTAGCAAATCTGGGTGGAGGTCAGCAGACAGAAAGAATACGCTCTTCAGTAATGGCTGTTCCCGGGCGAGCCACAATAAATCACACCACTATAATCCAAGCTGATGTTTGGACCCTTGTGTATGGAGACAGTGTATCAAACCCATCAGCCTTTCAAGCCTCTTTCAATCATGCCAGCTGCTTTGCTCCGTGCCTGTTTTGCTTGGGCTAAAACACCTACTGTTCTTTATTTCACAGCCATTTGAATTTAGTGCTCTTAGGGGAGCGAGGGGAACCAAGACCCAAACACTCAGATCAGAGCAGACAGCAAGCGCTTGGGAACCAACTCACCTCTGCTTAAAGACCTTTCTTTAAGCCAAAGAGTTAATTTAACTTTAAGTCAGAGTTTTACTGCTGCTAGGTCTGTTTTTTCTAGCTGGTCGTCCGGTAAATTTCATGACACAAGGTGTTATCTCATTAGCGGGGGCAGATGCAGCGGAGGGGCCAGATCTGCCGATTGTGTCAAGCGTCAGAGCCCAGCTTGCTGTGGCACCCTGGCCTAAGGCAGGTTTCAAGTAGCTGACACCCTGTTCTAGCATTTCTGTGTCCTTTTTGATTTTTTAATTTTTTTTTTTGAGGGAGGGGTGGGGGTGAGAAGACTAAAGCAGAGTCAAACTACAGCCCGATTTCAGTCTGACACCTCAGCGAAATAACTCTGAAATAGCTCTGTGTAACAATCCCTACCGAGTACCCTGGCCATAACTATAAATCAACCATGACTCTGTGTTCATACAGTTGGAAATATGTAGGTGAGAAGGGAACATGTTTTGAAAATGCTAAACATGTTTAGATTGCCCCAAAGTTTCTGATAAAATTCCTGCATCAGAAAAGTCATTTTAGCTTCAAAACATGCCAAAACTCCATGTCTGTTTAGAAACAGGAATGAGCAAAAGCTATTGGAATAAAATGTATGAAGGTTCAGACCAGGCTGCATAGGAAAGAGAAAGATTTAACAGAGTGAAACAGCTGACAGCATTTCACTTGCAGAGAAAGAAAACGAAGCATGTGTGTTATGACCAGCTTTCTTTTACTCAATGTGATCACATAAAACACATATTGAGTTGAGGGCATAATGTGAGCGCTGTGTGCGTACATATTTAATAACTAGGTGAAAAATTCTGTTTTCATGATACTTGGATTTTTAAGACTAAAAATTGTATTTGTGTACTTCAGCCTATATAACACTTGGCTGGGTGGTTAGCTTTTTTTTTTTCTGTGCAGTTAATAATGGATTACTGATTCAAGATTACAAAATTTGTATTTAATCTGGAGCTCTTTCTGAGCTGTGGTGTAAAATGACGGTTTACTGCTAAAGACACTCAAAAAGACAATATTCAAGAATCTCAGTTATTACTCTGGAATATTCTTCATTCTCAAAACATTTTTATCGGTTTCCCCAGTGGCAGGCAGCCCTGTGGTATCAAAGGTGACCCAGTTATGTCTAACAACCCAGCAGTAAATGATTCAAGAGGAAGGGCATTGTACCCTTAAGTTAGTAATTTCAGTTATGGGCACTTTATGGTCAGAATAAGATGAATGCAATCCTCTAAAACTGACTTCTCCATGTAAACTTGTTCAGCTGCCAGACGCAGAGCTAGGCACAGATTTTTTTTTGTATTTTTTTGACAATGCGATACTTTGAAAAAGACTAGATTTATGATGTAGCTGGAATTCTTTGCTTGTGATGAACGTAAAAGAGATCAGTTGTTACAGGGACTTTTATAACCCATTCACCTTCATTTCACATGTTTATGAGGACTGCCTTCACTTATGATATACAGCCTGTAGCCATAAAGCTCTGGGTTATACGGTTATTTCTGATACAGAGTTGCTTCATCTTGGCTCCAAACTCCACGGAAGAGTGTCATAAATGGCTTGTTTGCAGTGGGAACCTTGTTGTCACCCACCAGCTTTTCTGCTGGCTGAGGGAGGCTCTGCTCTGTAAAACACGCTCCCAAGGCACGCTGGTTTTTTGTATGAAGACAAAATGGGTGATGATAAAAAGATCTTTTTATGAAAGTAATGCTGTTGTATGTGTTACCCCTGGGATGCCCAGGAAAGTTTTCCCCAGATGTGGTGCCACCGAGGGCAGGTGATTAAAGTGGCTGATTTTCCCAATGAGTCAGGAGTATCAGTGGAAGGATCAGAGCCGCCTCTTCACCCACCATACAGGGGCGGAGGCACTGAACTGGCTGGAGAGGTGGCACAGGAATGATGTGCCTTCTGTTCAGCTTGATGGAGCTGTAGCGGAGATATTTCCTCGCTGCCCTGCTGGAAAAAGACCCAGTTTCTGGTGGTCTGAACAGACTTCTGGTCACCAGCTCCCAGATGAGAATTTTGCCTCTGCTGTGACTGCCCAGGGTTGAAAGATATTCGGTACCTCTTCACACTGTCTTTCCACTCTCTGATAGGAGTATAATTCCGTTCTAATTCTGGGCTGTTGCTGACAGATACTATAAAAAAAGGCTCCCACCATCCCCACCATGTGTTAAAGGACTTTTTACGAACCATAAAGACGTAAATCATTCTCTGCTGCCCACCTGTTTACACCCGTGTTTGCCTGTGCTTGCCTCCACCCAGCCTTCGTCGCGGCGGATGGGCTTGTCCTGTGCCAACTGCCACACCACGACCACCACCCTGTGGCGCAGGAACGCCGAGGGCGAGCCCGTCTGCAACGCCTGCGGCCTCTACATGAAGCTCCATGGGGTGAGTGGCTGCTTCACCAAGGGAGATCCCCTGCCAGTCCTGATGCTGCTTTGGGGAAGGGGTGGTCCTCAAAAAATCCACCAGCGAAGTGCGGAGAGCAACAGAAAAATGTGTGGCATTAGGAAATGATTGCACCACTTTAGCTTGTTATGCTTTTGACTAGTTAGGGGTTTGCCACTGTAGCTCTCTCAACAGATTTATATAGAGAAACCACCTGTGGATGAGCAGCAGTGGTGTTTTTGCCACTGGGATTTAAACCAGCTCTTTAGTAGGGAAAAAAAATCCCTAGACCTTAAATGAGACAGTTTTTCATGGACAGACATAGCTATGCCAGCAAAAGGGTGTAATTCAAGCCATAGCTACACCAGAAAAACTTTAAAGGCAATTTCAGCCTTTGTTGGGCAATAATAGAGTAAAAAAAAGCTCTGTCCTGAATGTGATAGAGCGTGTTTTGGGTGAGACCCCTGTGGATTTTGTTACAGTCAAGCATAAGTGTTTGAAGAGCAAGGGCATTAGGAATGATTGAGATGTGGTCTAGCCTTCAAAAAAAGGAAAATTATGTCACAGGTTTAAATATTATTAAATTAATGATAGAGAACACATGAATTTTCTTTCCTCAAACTGGTGTTAAAATGTATTTTAAGCCGGCGCTTTTGTAGTGTGATTATCATTGTGATGGACACAAGGATGATTTTTGAGCACATTTAAATATAAATTTATCCTTATAAATATACATTTAGATACCGTAAAGCTGTATTATGGGCAGATCTGCTCATAGGAGCAAATACTAAGTCAGTTCTTCTATTCTTAAGCTTCTGTCCTAAGACATTTCCTCGTGATGATCTGGTTTGCAGAGCTGCTGCACAGGAGGAGGATGATTTTTTTTCTCATATACATTCTTTCTTTCTAGAATCAGGCACTGGAGATAATTCCTAACTGACTGGAATAATAAATCAAGGATCAGATATACCCCATCCAATTTAATTTCTTATGGCTTACTGCCAAATAATGCTGGTTTTCCCTAATTCTGTGGTGTTTTCCTGTGGATTGATTGAGGGGTTGAAAAAACTATGAAGTTTGCATAGAGAAAAAAAGTTTCCCTACTCTCTTAATTCAGCTATGACTTCCCTTGAATCAAATTGTTGTTTTGCTCAAATAAAATGCAAATATTTTTTAGAACTAGTACTGTAACACAGAGAAAATTAACTTGCTGTACAGACATTTGCAACATCACATCTGGTTGTGTAGTGCATTTTGATTTTTGATTAGAGTACCTGTGCAACTCTGTGATTGGTGTGGAAATTTTATTTTTTCAGGTTCCTCGACCTCTTGCTATGAAAAAAGAAGGAATTCAGACGAGGAAGCGAAAACCTAAGAATATAAATAAATCAAAGGCATGCTCCGGTAAATATAAAATATAAGAAAGTGTAGCTGCAATAATTTGTAGCTGTCTTGGTTTTTTCTTGGGTTTTTTTTTTTCCTTCTCTGTCTGGAAAATATTTATTTTTAATACCAATTCCCAATTTTCCAGGTAACAGTACTACTGCAGTTCCCATGACTCCGACATCCACGTCATCTACTAACTCAGATGACTGTAGCAAAACCGCTTCTCCCGGCGCACAGACTGCAGCCTCCGGGGTGAGTGTCTGTGTCTGCAGGCAGGCTGATCACTGGGCAATGTTATCACAGCTTTTATCTTATCTAGCAGAACAATAATCTAAACAAACTTTCCAGTTTTGTTAGCTGATACTAAAACAAGATTTTTAGAGGATATTACATATAGCTGTAAACAGAACGACAAGCTGAAGTACTTTGCAAACCTTCTTGATTAAGATCTATATAATTTTTATGATAGTTAGCCGCAGCTTAACCACAGACATTTTGTTTTTAAATATTCAGGTTCTTTCATTTCAAAGGTTTTCTTTTGGACAGAAGACAATAAAACATGCCCAACTGATCCTTTCAAGAAACAATTATATATATATATATATATATATATATGTATTATCCTAAAGGGTAAAATCCAGAAAAACATTATCCTGCTGTATGAAGTAAATCATACAGGCTTTTGTTTTAAACTAAAATGTGCAATTAAACCCTGATCCAAACTCAGCTGAAGCCAGGCTGGAGCACCCTGCTGATTGCAGTGCATGGGGGTTCAGCCCTCTGCCCACAGAGGGTTCTTCAGTGCCAGATGCTCAGCATCTGGGAGCACCAAGCTGCAGAGGAGCACCCGAGGAGTGCTGATCATCCCCTGCTTTTGCTTTGATCCTTATTTTACATCATGTACTCCAACCATCTCAAACTTCCTTTCTTCACTCAGCATGTGTGATAAATACTACTGCTAAAGTTGCGAAGCTTAATGTAGATTAATTTCTAACCCCTTGGTTGTACCTATCCATATCCACACTCACTTCTCAGCCTTCTGTATCCCTTAATCTGCCACATCGTTTCTTTGAGAAACTTTTCTAATGTGGCTTTCTTTAGTCCTTTATTAACGAGAAGAAGACATTGTTTATAATAGCTATTTTTCAGTATGTCTTGGGTTTTCTACATTCAAATTCCTTTCAATAGTTTAATTTCTGATGTACAAAGTTTCATTGTACAAGGGGAAGAAAAACTAATTTTTTAGCAAATGGGATTGTTTGTGGACTGACAGGGCCACCCATTTTCAGAGGCTCTGGATTTTGGGTTTGGATCCTGTGAGACTAGGATGGTACTAAAAGGGCTTGTCTTTGACAAGAGAAAACCCTGTCAATCCAGTAAAATAAACAGATCACATAAAAAAAAAAAGAGAAACCCTAACTGAAAAGTGAACTGTTGCAATCTCAGAACTGGGTTTCAGACTCCCCCAAGGAACTACTATGTACTTTTTAGGCTTTCCCTTGATATTTGCAAAAGAAAAAATGTAGCCAAATTTTCCTTAAATTTTCCTTGCATTACCTTAAGCAGTACTAGTGATCCTGAGCAATGTGGTGAGATTTATGTAATGGGTAGACATGGAAGCACAGTCCCAGCCGAGACTGAGGCAACACAGCCGTGTGCTGCTCGGGGAAGGAGAGGCCATATAGACCAGATCTCATTTCCACTATGCTGCTGCCTTCTTGGCTGGCTAAAACCTGACTTCCTTTCTGTGGTATTTCTCCCTAGAAGAGCACATCAAACACTTTATTAATAATCTTTATGTTATAATTTTAGTAGTACCATTTTTAATATGGTTCTGCCAGATGGCGTTGTGTGGGTACCAGAGGAGAGGGGTGCAGGGGCATGGATTGAGGGCTAAAAGACTCCTTGAGAACTGTTAGCAACTAGGAGCATCTCCCAGGAGGGACCCTGAGGCTGCTCTTAGTTACATGATGGCATCTCCAGTGACAGGACTACAGCTCTCCCTGATTTTTCTATGGTAGATCAGACTGGGAGAGGACACCTGCGCAACAGCTGGGAAAATCTGTCCCCTTATATCCAGCAGGCAGCATGGTAACATCTGCATAGCCTTTTCCCCACCATGATTTGATCAGATGTGCCTTGCATATGCAAAGCACTTGCCAATACCTCCTCGCAAAAAATTCCAGCGAGCGGAAGTGATGGAGAGGGGCTGTGACATGCACTGAAGAGAGGAAGTTGCAGTGGCAACCAGACGTATGGGCATCCCTCTGACTCCATCCCAAGTTATGTGAAGGGCTACTGATCTCCCACCACTGTGCCCCAGTGCCAGATGTATGTGAATGAAAAGAGGATTTTCAAGGCAGCAGTTGTCAGGATATGTCACGGGCATGGTCACATTCTTCACTCAGGCTTCTGGCTTTGCCCAAGCATCTGTAATTCAAAGGGATGAGGACTCGGGAGGCTGGAAGTTTAAAGTAGAAACTGGTGGCTGTTAAAATGGGCTCCCGTTGTCCCAGACGTAATTTGGGAACATGATCACCAGCTGTAAAGGATGCAAAATAATTTCTAAAGGGTCTAAATCCTATGGAATGGACTGAGCACTCATAAAGCCCATTTAAGCTGTTGCGAGTGAAGGGATGTCAGCATTTTAGAGCAAGGCAGCCTGTAACCTGATCACATGCTGAAGCAAAGATGCTCTGCTAGACTTCTGTTTTCTTGGTTATTTTTTCTTTTTTCCTTTTGAGCTGATCTATTGATAGATCAAAGGTTTGTAATTATTTCTAGAATAGGCAATGGCTTTGCACAGGGAGAATAAACTTCTCCAGCTCATGTCAGGAGGCAAAAAACCAAACTCTCAGATGGATGAATCCACGCTCTGTAATCTTTGGTCACTTAAAAAAGACCAAAGTTGACTCCTGACAGTGGTGTTGGTGATGTTGCCGAAAAACAGGCACCTGCCTGAATAGCAAACCTGGCTTGTTCCCTGTGCACTACACAACGGGCATGGCAACTTGTTTTTGTTTTGCTCTGTTTTTGCTTCTCGAGCCTTTATTCTGTGAAGAGGGGGAAAATGCCAAATTGACATTAGGCAGAGAAATCTGATGACATTTTAGAAACTGTTGTGTGAAATTCACAGCAATGTTTTTGCTAAATGAAACAGAGAAGACGAATTCCTCTACTGGTACAAAAGCAATTTATTATGCCTTTTGTGGGAGGCTGCCAAAATAGTTTCCAGTTATGTACAAATCTAATGGAAATGAAATTCAGCAGAATTCATTTGTGTCAGTAACATTCACTTTTTGCCCTACCTTTCTTTATCTCTTTTAAAGTAAAATAAAGAAGGGAGGGCAGAAAAAGAGTAGGGCAGCAATTACTCTTTGAGACTATCCATTTCATGAAGGGAATCTTATATTATGCCAATTCTGAGACAAATTAGCAAGAACCTTAAATGTTGATTTTACATTCTAGCTGAAGTTTAAACATTTAAGTGATACGATTAATGAATTGCTGTGGGGGCAAAGTTGATTTCAAACATCCCAAAATGTAGAAGTGTTTGGATCGGAGATATTTTGTTGTCCCATTGTAAAGGGGCTATTTGCCAAATTCACATCTGGATCTAGGATCTAGGCCTATTTCTGTTTTCCTAGGCAGTATAAGTACTGGGTGTCCTGTGTTACTAATATGGAAAGGGTCCAGCTGCATGATATATGAAGTTGTCTTACGTCCCCATAAAAAGAAGATTTGAAGGTTTCAGACAGTTTGCATCTGCATCTATACCTGCTCTCCCTTTGATGCTGCAGAAACTGTACAGGGAAAAGCTCCACCAAATAAATTGCTAAATGAAGGGCATGGTCTGCAGTGCAAGCCCATCCATTTCCATGCAGGGGCTCCAACAAGTGTGATAACCAGAAGGACTTGATTCCCTTATTAGGGTAAAGGCAGTATGAAACCTGCTGAAAAATCTGCTTTTTATGGCAGGACATGGAGGCTCCTTGAGCCACAACTGGTGTCAGAAAAACTCAGCAGCACCAGGGGAACTCTTCTTTCAGAAGACACTCCTGTGTCCTTTGCCTCCAGTTTGGAGTTTTCTCAGAAGGACCATAATCTCACACCACAAAAAAAAAAAAAAACCCTAGGAGGAAAAACTAGTGCTTACTTCCCTTGGAGGTTTGCCTTGAGAAGTGGTTCAGGACTGGCTCTTCAGTTTTGTAGGGTGGGAAATGAGAGAGCTGACTGAGATGGCCTTGGCATGTGGTGAGCTAGCAGGAAAATGCAGTTTTAACTGTCTCCAAAATGCTGGACAAATGGACCTGGATTGGATTAATGGCTTCTCCTGCATTTGCTTTCTCTTTTTTTTCCTGTTAGAAGATATTTTTTTTCTGTTAGAAGAAGAGTGAGCTGGTTAGAGGTGGTGTTGTTTGCTCCTGTTTAGGCAGTAAATTGGTAGGACATTCGTGCTGGCTATGGGGAAATCAGCCTCCATAGTGTGTCCTAGAGTCTGGATGAACCAGAGATTCAACCTCTTAAAACAATATGCTAACCACCTGGATATAGGGGAGTTGAATGTCCAGGGGTCCTTCAGATTATCTGATTCCAGTTGTATGGAATAATTTTGTAGGTGTTGGGACAGTTTTCATGAGAAAGGCTCACCAGCATGGCTGGTAGGACTTTCACCTGGAAAATGGGAACACGGTGCCTCAGTCCTGGTATGAGTAAATATTTATCTAAACCAGGTGGAATAAGATCAACAGGAGGCATGAGGAACGTGGCAACCTAAAATACCAAAGAGCGTGGCAGACAGGGCAGTATGCTGGGAGATATGATACTCTAGAATCTAGCTTAAATTCTTCTTGGTCTCCTACATCTTCTGCGTCAGCACTCAGTCCTGGGCAAAGTGGGAAGCTACTTTCTTCTCCCCACTCAGTTTCATACACTGAATCTTTTTCTTTTACATTGAGTAATTTTCTTTGCTCTGTGTATATGTATCCAAAAAAAAGGCATTTCATTTTTATATCAAACAGAAGGAAGCAATCCAGCTTTTTTGTTTCAGTGGGGGAAAGCAAGTATTCTATCCCAAAAAAAAAAGTATTCTATCCCAAAATTCTATACGCACATGGACGCATACCTTTTGCTTGGTTTTGTTTTATTGCCAAAGCAATAAAGTCAGTTACTCATACAGCCCTTGACAGCAGTGGGTCATCAGTTTTCCAAGCCATGCTGGAAGTTGCCTCCCTTAGGAAATTAATGAAGTATTAACCACAGATTTATGTTGCTATAATACAAAGGAGAGATTAGAAGATATGTAAACTTACACGTCTGCAGTATAAACAAAAGGATCAATTGGACTAGCAAGAAATGACAGCTTTGTGTACTAAGAGGGTCGTTACATCAGCAAAAAAAGCTGTCATTTTGCAGTGCCAAGACTTGCTCTTTGGATTCCAGGGAGTGATAGTGTTGGGAAAACGTGCTCTTTGTGGGGATGGAAGTTATTCCAGGGAGGTTGAGGCTGGAAAATTAAGGACTCCACCAGTTTGCCACAACACTTCTTGTGTGAAAGAATTGTTTGCAAATGTGTTTTAACTGACTGTAGATATCATTTAAGTGTTGCGAAAGTAAACTAGGCTGAGGAGGAAGAGAGTCTCAGCTGACACTCAGCTTATTGCTGACTTAATGTAATGTCCAAAATTCACGGAGCATTTTGAACGTGTCAAGTGGATAGAGCAAAGGTCTATCTGATAGACCAAAGGTCTAGCTCAAGGCCCTTCGCCACCCCCTCCAGCTGTCCTTGCCCAGCGCATTTCCCTCTTGGCTGCGGAGGTGTCGGGGAAGGCCAGAGGGGAAAGTGTCCATCCCCTCTCCCTGCTCTCTGTGGTGGGCAGATGGCGCAGGAAGGAGTGGGTGGAAGAAAGCAGGAGTCTTTCAGCCAGAGCTGCTGCTGCTGTTCCCTGGGTGCTGGCAAGCACAGCCTGAGCAGCCTGGTTTTGATGTGGAGCAGCTTTAGAGGGAGTTAATTTGCCTCTAAGGTCCTGATGGCAGGTTTTGGTACAATCTAGTTGTCTCTGTGGCTCTGGCAGAGGTCTTCCTCTGTACATGGTGGGCAGATCCTCTACAGAAAGGCAACCTCACATACAGACAACATGCCTGGGGGCTGACTCATGACCAGCTCCTCCTGGTTTGGGTAAAAAGAACCTTTGCAGATACAAACACAACCTCCCTGCTTGTTTGGGAGGCAGGCACTTCCCAGTGGGCTTCATTCATTTTTTCCTCTGATAGTTGACCTTCAGATGATTATCTATGCTATTATCAGACTTCACCAATAAAAATAAAGGCATTACCTTTTCATAGATGGAGCCAGTAGCCGTGAATTAGACCCCATTGATTCATCAGCATTGTTCAGCTTATTTATTTCAGCTGAAAAAAGTCCTTCAATAACTAAGTGCAACCTCTGTCATCTTTCATCCCTTCAAGCTGGAAAAGTAAGAGCAAAGGTAGGGAGGCTCAGGAACAGAACTGTGACTCCGTCACGTCCTTTTCATGAGCCAAAGTTTGTTTTCCATGTCTCACTTTGGGAGCTGCCCAAGCTGCCTGGATTTTTCATGACATTACCGGGGTGGGGTTTCCAGGCCTGGCAGTCCTGCCCGGGTCCTGCCCGTCCTGGCTCAACAGAGCCAGAATCCGGCCTTGGCCAGGCAGGGATGGGCAGTCTTCAAACAGGACATGCCTCCATGTCCTCCCTTCTGGGGTGCCCGAGGGAGGGGTACCTGATAACCCCATATGGAAACTGTGGGTCCCTGCACCCCACCTTTGTAGGGCTGAATCAGGAAAAGGTGAATTACACTTTCCAAGCCCGGAAAAAACAGGTACTGATAAGATATTTGCCTACCAGAACAGCAGTGGCAAATATGGGCAAATGGGAACCTTTCAAAGCAGCTCCTAGTATTTTTAGCTCAGGTTTAGCAAATACTGCTCAACTAACTTAAACCCTTCCTCAACTGGGGGAGACTGAAGCTGTTAAAAATTACGTCTATTGTGATAACAGAAATGTTTGAGGCATTAGAAAGAAAAGCTTTGAAAAGCTAGGTTGATGCAAGATCAGGACTGTACACAAAGGTTAGCATGGAACCTGCCTCACTGAATTCTCTATGCACAGTCACAGGGAAAGAGGATACAGAGATTCGTTGTCACTGATTGACAACTGTATGTTCAAGGGAGTGATAAAACTTATTTCTTAGGCTTAGAACTGTTTCAGCTGGTTTTGGGGGACACCTTTTTTTTTTTTCCTTCCTTCCTTCTCTGCATTTCTGGGTAGTGACTAATGGAGCGGGATCAGGGTTGATGACTAGGTGGAAGAATACTGTTGATCAATCATTTTAATAAAAGGTTGAGAAAATATTGGAACCCAGGTTATTTCAGACAAAAATGACTGCTAGCAGTGAGTATCTCTTTCAGAAGGTGAGGTTTTCCCTGGGTTAAGCACGGCAACAAGAGCTCTGCTCCACACCATTTGGAAATTACCTTTGAATTAATGAAGCCTTGCTTTTCCTATGTCAGGACTGCTCGCTTGGCACAGCTCCAGGAGAACCAAGAGCTCTACTCTTGTAAAATGATTAAATATGTATACTTCGTACTTAAACAGCAGGCAGGAAGCTTCTGCAGTCACAGTTTAGGATAGCTTTTTTCTTTTCTTTTTTTTTTAAAGGAATTTCATCCAAAGACTATCCATTAACAAGTAAATTAAGGTTTTAAAGTTGACATATCCAAGAGTTAATTTTGCATGAAGTCAGCTCTTAAACATTTCCTTTATCAGGTGAAAATGTTGCCCCTTCTCTGTCTGGCACTGCGAATTTTTCCTCTTTAGCGGATCTGCTCAGCCTCATGGAAAAAATGATTGTTCCTTTGTCTTTTTAACTCTCCATTTCTCTGTTAAAATAAATGGACTGATTCCAGTGTGGTTCAGGGGTTCATCTCCTTGCCTACCAGGGCTTCCCTGCATGTTGTCTTGTGCAGTCAGCAGAACAAAAATACTCCTGCTTCAAAGGCATAGTGTTTCTCCACTGAAGATTAAAAGAGCATCTCCTTTAGTGGCCAGTCCTACAGTGATAAAGTGATTTTGGCTGGCGTTTTGAAGGGTTAGGAATGAATTTAAGCATTTCAAGGGCTGAAGAGCCCAAAGAAAGCTGCTTTCCAGAAGGTGCTCCGTGTCTCCTCCTGGAGAATTAGGATGTATTGGGCTTCTCCCATGGGGATGAAAAACTAGAGCTGCCACCACTGCCAGATCACATTTTTGGTGTTGGCAGCTGTGTCTTTTCAGCAGGGGGCAGTGGGACACATGCACATTTCCTTCTTCATCATGAGCTGATTTCCATGTTTTTTGCACATCACATGGTTTAATTTCTACCTCTCCAAACACAGACATCCCTGCCATCAAGCAGGGCTGAGAGGCTGGGCTCATGCTGAAACATTTTTTTGTTTCAGAATTTCAAGGCACAGGGACAAGCAGAGCGCAAACCCTGTTTTTGTACAGAAATCCTGCCATGATGGCTGTGCCTCAGGCTCACTGTGCTCTCACTCACGCTCCAGTGCGTGCAAAGCTCACCTGCTCAATGAATCTGTCTTTGCTCTCACCTGCTCAATGAATCTCTTTGCTCTGCCCTCCCTGCAGGCGAGCTCGTCGGTGATGTCTGGCCCAGGAGAGAGCACCAGTCCCGAAAGCAGCAACCTTAAGTATTCAGGTCAAGACGGGCTGTACACAGGAGTCAGCCTGAGCTCCACGGCCGAAGTGACAGCATCTGTGAGACAGGATCCCTGGTGTGCCCTGGCTCTGGCGTGACCTGGTGTGAGGGAAGCTGGATCCTGGCAGCCCCCAGACGTCTGCGCGCGGTTTCCTCTGTGGAGCGGTCGCAGCGGCAGTGAGAGTGCTGGCAAAGACCATTCCTCTGAAACAGTTTTTGAGCCTTGGTGGCAGAGGTGTTTTTCTACTTCCGAAAGAGGCTTTGCCAAAGCATCCAGTTCCTCATCTATGCAAGAAAAATGTAGGGAAAGCAAATGACCACCGGGGATAGCTAATGCAGCCTTACACTCTCAAAAAACCCTTCAAAACCCCCCTCAAAAAAAACCTCAAAAAAAAAAAAAGAAAAAAAAAGGAAAAGAAAAAAACAACAACAAAAAAGAAGAGATAAACCCACACCTATTGGTAGATTCCAGAAATACGTCCTCAACTTACCCAGCAGCGCTGCCTTTCTGATTATATAGTTGTTTTCACTCTCTCATCGCCTTTTCCCCTAAGAATTTGGTGGAAGTTGTCAGTGTCTGGGAGGGAGTAGCAAAGACTTTAATTATCAGAGATAGTGAGATACTTTTTAATGGGTGTCAGAAGTGCTTACAGCTTGAGTTGACACAGACTTCTCGCACCGAAGGTTTGATGTCTTCGCCCCGTCAGACCTCTCCTTCCATGCTCTCCATCTTCAGCGTGCCTTGCTCTGCTCTTCAGAGCCCAGCTATGTCCCTGGAAGAAATCACAATGTTTGGTACAAGTCCCACAAGGTCCAGCTGGTTAAGGAGATTTTGGGATTGGTGTTTTTTGGTTTAAAATATTTACTCACTTTTCAAGACTGCGATATAACTTTTAAAGTACACTGTGACTGAGATTTATGAAAGTCCATATTTCCTGGCTGAACTGTGTAGAGTCAGTCAAAATTTGTAAACAGGGTAGCAATCAGATATTTTTCTTCCATATATACAATAATTTTTTAAAAGAAGTGCAATTTGCGTTGCAGCAATCAGTGTTAAATCATTTGCATAAGATTTAACAACGGTTTTTATACGAATGAATGAATGTAAACATTTTAACTTAATGGTACGTAAATAATTTAAAAGAAAAAACTTAACTAGGCATCCTTAGGCTTTTTAGCACAACAAAAATGCATCCACTTTCTGTATTTCCAGTTGTTAGAGCAAGAGTTTCAAAGAACAAGCCTTCTCTCAGGAAAATTGCCCTAGCCATTTGCTCCGAAGTGTTGTACAAAAATGCAAATGCATCCCCAAGGAGTTTTTTTTGCCATTGAGTAAGTGTGTGGTGGAAAGAAACAAATTGCAATGAAACTTTACTACCTAACTGATACATATGTAAATACTACAGAAGATATCTAGGCATCTTGAAAATGTAGGATGCAATCTGTATAGTGTGACTGATGCATAGTTAGGTTGGTTTTCATTGGTTTTTAAGTGGGACATCATTTGGAAAGTTGTTTCATCAGAGCTTTACAAATAAAAGGGTATCATTTTAGGATATTTTTTTTTCTGTACAGTGTGCCTTTTCCTTTGTCTCCAACACCATTGTTAAGCTGCATTAAAAGCTATGGAAATGTGTCTGGTACAGGTGGCATGTCTGATGGCTACAAGGAAGGTCTCCAGCTGAGGTGCCTGCTCTGCCTGCCTAAGTCTGCACTGTGTGATTTTTCTGCAATTCCCTTCACTACACCTTCTGATGATCTGTAAAACTAAGGCTTCCACCTACCAACACAGGCTCCTCATGAGCACACGTGAGGCTTTTATGGTGAAAGTCTGGGGAACTGAGCCCATGCCCTGTGCGGACTATCATTGTTTTGCTTGCCCTTCACACCATAGCTAAAGGGTGTCACCCAGGTTCCCTGAGTAGGCAAATATCAGAATATTACCCACTACAGATGTAACTGCTGAGTGGCAGAGGCTTTGAGTGCTTTGCTGGCATCCTCCTGTGGCCAAAGGTGAAGGGCAGCAAAAACTAAAGGCACTGCTGCTGAGAAGACAGTGAATTTTAGCTGCTCAGGGAAGTGGAAAACCTTTTCCACTTGGTGGCTCTGAGGACTGGTTCTCTTCATTGCTCAGATCATTGGGGCCAGAGTAATTGCCAAGTGTGATTTCCAGTTATGGCAGCAGTGCTGTTGGACTGGGAATGCCCAGCCTCCATACCCATGAAGTGGCTGCAGTGTGTTCCTTTGTCTCTCTTTGCCAGACCTTCTTTTGGGGCAAATTGGGGAAGCTCCTTGGCCTGAAGTGAAGCTATGCTAACTTGCACCAGCTGAGAATCTGTCTCTTGGTTTTCCAAACCTGACAGCTGGGGCTGTCTCCTTATGCCAGAGGTGTTGTTAGGACTGTGGGATGAATGCTGCAGCACAGCCTCAGGAGGAAAACTGATCCTAGCAAAAATGGATCAGGCTGAGCCTTTCCTGGGGTTTGGGCTGCTGTGTCCAGCCAGGAGTGGAGATAACTCGCCCTTCTTGGCAGGCTTGTTGTGCCATGCTCACTGCTGGGCTGCCTCTTGGCTACCTGTGGGTTAATGTAGCCAGATACCCCAGCCCTGCTAGCCCTGGGGCCATGTGGGTTTGGATCTGGTGATTCACAGAAATAAACACCTATCTGAGTGCAAATTGAGCCATGCAGAGAAACACCGGGGTTGAAAAACTAAAGGTGTGGACAAGAAGGTGGATATCTTTCCCCTTGAAGCATCTACCAGCTAAAATGCGCTTATTTGTGATTCTACAAGTGTCGGCACTTAAATGGATGAAAAAGCTGTTGCTAACTGGTGTTGCAGTGTTCAGCCTTAGCTAGGGTCAGCATTCCCTCTTTCTTTTCCATTTTTCTTGCTGGGGTGACGTTCAGTGTGCCATTTCTGAAAAGCTTAGCGCATAACCAATACCTGCTGGGTGTGTCAGAGCTGCATTGCTCGGAGTTACCATAGAACAGGAGGTTTAGACCAGCGTGTTCCAGTTTCAGGCTGCTGACCCAGCAGGAAATGTTATCTGGTTGCTGATGCTCTTGCTGGTGGCCTGTGGACGCCACGTTGCCTTGAAACCTTGTGGCACCTGTTTCAGAGAGCTCCTAGGAGGCCCTGCTCCCTTCTCAGCACCACCTTAGCCCAGGGACTATCTTAGGGTGGTCCCTGCAGATAGTAAGTCCTGCAGGGAGTATGCAAAGATGCCCTATGTGAAAACCTTCCTCTTGGATCTGAGGATGAAAATGCTCTTTTAGGTGATATCAGGAGACAAAAAAAAACCACTAGAAACCCCCAGTATTCCCTAGGGAAGGTGTTTCCAATTAATTCTTATCAGCAAAAAAAATCAAGAATGGAATGCTTTGCCTCCTTGGACCAGAAGCACAACTGTCAGGTTTTCAACCCTCTGTAAGAGTCAAAGGGGGTGCAGCACTATGTTGCCTTAGTGAAAAGGTGCTGAGGACCTTAAAGGTTCTGTGTTATGATTTTACGTAGAAAGAGACTGCGAGAACATACTTCCATGCTTACCAAATCTGTTCTCCAAATGTACTGATTGATGGAACTGCTACTGCTAGACAAAATAAATGTGGGGTGTTTTTTTGGTTTTTTTTTTTTTAATAATTATTTTACATTTTAGTCCTGCTGATCCAGCACAACTCTGAGTGTGTGAGCTGGACTTTGCTCTGGCTCCTATATTGCTGATATCCCTGCTGGATGGCCTGGTGAAAAGCTTTCCTCACTTATCACCATTTCTCTGCAGTGACAGCCCTGGGCTGGGCTGCAAAAGAGGAAAGAAAGTGTTTTACCATGAGTTTTGGTTACTAGTGAGGCTGAACAAGACAAGTTGAACCCAGAGCATCTTTCTAGCACCAGAATGAAGCTTCAGAGTTGACGTTTGGAGGTGGGGGGAAAAGGCATATGGCCACTTTTCATGTTAGCATCTTTTCTCTGGAAAGAGTAAAAATTAAATACCAAATGTCCCAGGGCATCTGCTTCAGAGTCCCCCATCAAGCAATATTAGAAGGCTCAAATTTGCTTGAGTGGCCCCCCAAGATCAGACTGCTCCCATCCATGTGTGTTACCCTGGCCTCCAATCTTCCCTAGGTCCTAGATCCTGTTTTAGTAGTATTCCTGATACCCTCACCCAGAATAATATTTTCTTCTGTTCAAAGGGCTTGAAATAAGATGAGGTCCCTACTGTGGCTCAGAGTGGTATTTTCAGCATGGCAGTGAGGGTGTGTGCTGGTGTGGTATGAGTGGGTGCAGCTGCCAGGCTTGGGTTGGTGATCTGGAGAACCACCCCAGGCAAAGAGAACCAGCCTTGGACAGGCTGCCCAAAGGGAGTAAAAGGTGCCTGGCTGTTTCCAGAACTGCAGGTGGGCTTTGTTTCCTGTGAATGATCAGAGGGCAAAAATCTGGGTGTGAAGTAGCTGAATTTTGTTTTGCTGCTGCAGAGCTAGACAAAGCCATACATCAGCTCTGTAACATTTGCCATATAGAACTCAGGTAATTTAGTGTCTGTTCCTACACAAAAATAATATAACTTCTGCTCCTTTCTGAGAGAAGAAGGGATTTTGGAGTGACATCCTGCCCTTGCTAGTGTGAGCCTTAGTTGAGCACAGGCTGCAGAAATCCAAAATGGACTTCAACTCTTCCTGTGTAATCACAGCTCCAGATCTTCCTTTATCCATCTGTTGCGAACTTCATTCCTCACAGATCCTCCAGTTCCTACGTCTGTATACACTGGACATTCCAGGGTTTTGTCAAATACACTGAATTCAGTATTAAATATAGGGCAAGGGTTGTTGCAGTGGGCCAGTGAGAAGAAAACTGAAGGCTTGAGGAGCATTTTCATGTGCCTTCTGCTCCATATGTTGCAAAAGGCTTGAGGCCTCCACTACATATTTGTAACATGTTTTGGAAACACTTCTTAATATTTCCTCAAAGCTATCTGATGGAAGTTGGTATATCTAGGAGAGGGGAGTAGAATTTCACAGAATCACATAATAATTTAGGTTCGAAAAGACCTTCAGGATCATCAAGTCCAACCTTTGATCTGTAAATTTAGATGCCTGGGTGGACGTGCAATTAAACAAGAGTTGCCAATGTTGTAGCCAAAAGTGCTTATGTACTACTTGAACAAACAATCAGGAAAATAGTGAGTAGGAGTAAGGATGCAATTTTACTTTGGAATGCTGCATCCAGACCTGGCATCCACATTTGAAAAGGGTGTTTAAAAATTGGCAGAGGTAGGGAAAAGAATCACTAAAAGGATTTATGAACTGAGGAAAATATCTGGTCTTGATAAATTTAAAGACCAGTCTGCTTAGAGTATCTAAAGGAAGACTAAAATGTGACGGGTGTAGTAAGTTCCTTCGTGGAGAGAAAATGGTAGGTGCTAAGAGGATTTTGACCTTGCAGAGAAAGACATATCAGAATCTAGTGGCTAGAAGGTGAAGCTGGATTAATTTAAAAAATAATATAACTTCATCTGAAAGAATGAACATAATTAGTGATGGGAGCAATAGCAAGGGAAGAAGACTAGTGCTCAATTTCTTGTTGCCTTTGCAACAAAGCTGTCTGGAAGATCAGCTTTAGCTGACCAAAAGTGACTGGGGTCAGGACTGAGCATGTTGCATTTACTGCATCATGATTTATAGGCTGGATTAGTTTCCATTTGGTCTGAAACCATATTGCTTTTTGGGATGAGACCCAATGCTGAGATCTTGAATTTTTGTTGTTATTAAAAAACCCATGGCACTCTTCCTGAGAGCCGTGGTAAACACTGTGGCGTTTTGACCCAGTTTCAGCATAAGTAATTATTTTTTTGCATATCTAAAACATCCTACTTCCTCTCCAAAACTGTCCTGCATCTTTACTGTTTCCTAAATACATCCTGAGTCCCACAGAAGAAAAGTTTCAAAGTTGAACAAACAAGGCTTGAAAATCTGTCCCCTCTTACAGCACAGCACAGGGACAGGGGCTGCTCAGCAGCCCCTGCTCTTGGAGAAGCAGAAAGGAAACCTTCTCTGCAAATGGCAGTCTGCAGTCTTTAGTCTGTGACCTTTCAATGCTGTGAAGATCAGAGCCTGAAGAAGGAAAAAAGGTGTGTGGGTCACCACACAAATGTGGCAATAAAATAAATAAAGAGTGCAATGGGAGGTTTAGTTAGTGCACTGAACCCCAATTGGAACCCAAATTCTACTTGTTCTTCTCACGGGAATAAATAACACTTGAAATAGTGCTGCTTTTTGTGCCTTGCTTACAGAGGACCCAGTCTTGTGGCACGAGAGGGAGGGGATGAGCTTTGTCTATTTGGCTGGTCATGTATCTGATCCCTTTGCAGTAGAGAGGAGCCCAAACCATCCAGGCAGATCCCGGTGAGTTCCCACTCCGAAGGGGTTTTGCACAAGCTTGGCAGATGTGCCTCCCGGGAGCGTCCTTCCTGGCACAGAGATGTGTGTGTTTGGCCAGGGCTCTGGGGAGGGGAGAGGGAAGGAGGCCTGGTGGAGGGGAGATCTGCCCTGCCTCAGCTGCAGCATCATGAGGAGCTGCTCATGGGCAGCCTCTGCTCACAGTGACTCAAGGGGCATCAGGACCAAGAACCTGAAACTGGCCTTCTCTGATCCTGCAAGGATCTCCAGCAGGCTGTGGATCCTCATCTTCTACGTATGCGTGTGTGTGTGTGTGTGTGCAGTGTCTTTATTTTCTCAAAATTAGATCTTTTACTCTATGTCTTTTTTCTATCACAATCCACACTTGCCTGTGATTGTTCCATTTTACCTGAATAGAAGTTCATTGAAAATGGAACAGTGGGAATGATGAGCCCCCTCTAGATCAGTGACAGAGGTGACAAGTGGTGCCTGTGAGGTCTGGGGAGACCCACTTGTCCCAGCACTGTGCACACTGTGCCTGGGTCTTTCCGTGACTTGGACAAGATATAAGGCATACTCTCTGTTCTTCACACAGCTAATGAAGTATGTCACAAGATTAATTTGATGCAATTTTATTTTGAACTATTAGAAACCTTTCAGCCTGAAACAGGGTCTTAAAGAAGCAATACTCCCTTCCTCATGATAAGGTAATGTTCTGTAGTTTCCTGTAACTTTGACATGTCTTTTTTTTTTTTTTTCTTTTCAGATCAAGACAAGAGCTTAGAGGCTGAAAAATAGTATTACTATTTTAACCAAAGGGAAAAAAAAAAAAACCATTGCTCAGAAGTTTGACTAATAAAATGTTTATTCTTATTGCAAGCACCAAGTGATACCTTCGAGGTTTTTAAAAAAAAAAATGTGGCTAAAGTCAGAATAGGCATAGAAAAATTTTACTCTGTACACTACAGGGACCCTCAGAAAATTAAAGGACAACTTCTCAAAAAAGAATTTATAGGATTAAATGTGCTCTAGGTGGACTGAGGCCAGCGATGTCTTTAAAGTTAGAGCTCTCACTTTGTTACCCAGTCTTTTGCTTTGCTCTGGGTAGTGATAAAGTTTCTGGGACTAAATGAAAGCTTTGTGTAAGCAGGAAATTCAGGGGAAACAGCTTGTCTTTCTAAGTTTCAGCAAAAGTAAGAAACTTCAAACACAAATTCCAGCAGATTTGGGCTTGGTAAACAAGATGATGATGCTAAAATTTCTCTGTATCAGAGCTCATCAGGGAAGACCTGGATAGGCAGTGACAGCTGTGTGCTGTCCCCCTTCTCCAGTATAAACCAGTCCTCATCCTTGTGCAGGCAGCTAGGGATACAAACTGGAGCCCTTGCTTCAGCATTGGGCAACAGGATCAAATCTGTCACACTGCAAAGCAGTTCCTTATCTAAAGCAAAGGATTAGCAGTTCTGAAACGAGCCACATACAAAAAACTCAGGGAAAAGCTGAAAGAAACTCATATTTCACACTAGTTATGTACAGAGGCACTGTGATATTGGTGTACACTCCACTTTTCCTGTTCCTGTTAGGCAACCTAAGAGGTGGCCAGGATGCTTCACTTGTGTTTCAGTGTGCTCCACTGATGGGGAAACCTATGGGAGTGACCTGTTAACCCTGAGGCTTCAGCCATACACGATTCTGAGAAATCTTACCCTTGCCTCTCTATTCCCACAGATTTACATGGAGATTTTCCATATCCCTCCCAGCTGTATGTCTGCTTCTGAGACAGCTTGCATTTCAGGCCCAGAAAATCAGTTTTGAGCAAAAAATGTCCCATTGAAAGGAGACCAGATAATCCCTGTGGTTAAAAATAAATGTGTGTGCTACCTAATCAGCATGGGTGGGTGGGAGGGAAATGTGGTAGTAAGGGCTAGGTGGAGCTCTACTGATAGAAGGTATGGAAATGGAAGGCAGTGAGAATATACCTTTTCAGGGAGAAGACTCAGCATTAAGGACAGTTGCAGCACAAAAGAAAAGCAGGATGAACCAGAAGCTGTAGTGTGATCAGAGGATCAAGTCTTTTCAACAGAAGCTTTGGAAGATATTTAAATTGCTGTTCTAAATTAATGAGTTGAAAGTATCTAGTTTTAAAAAACTAGTTTTAAAAAAATTCCTTTTCATTGCAGCCAGGCTTCTTTGAGAGGAATACAAACAATTTGCAGAGCCTCTTTGGTTGAGAAATGAATTTTTTTATTATAGCTTCTATTGTAGATTTTCTGATAGCAAACTTCTTATTGGAGCTAAGGGAAATGCATAATTTTCCAAACCGTGTTTTGCAAGGCATAATCTGTTGTTGGCATAATTTTGGCATAATCTGTTGTTGCCCTGCTTGCAGGAGAGAATGTTTATAGACACCCACAGGCATTGTGGCTACTTGCTGTCGTGAAGACAACTGCCCCCAAAAGAGAGTCCTCCAGAAGGGCATATCCTGGCTCATAAAGTCCTCATGAGTTTGGGGATGTGTAGAGGAAATGCAGCCCAGATTAAATGGATCATTTAGGTAAAACCCCTCTAAGCAGAGAGGGGTCTTAGCTCTGTAAGCAGACAAGGTAGAAGCACTGATGAGAGTCAGCAGTGATATCTGAGCTCTCTTAATCACCTAAGTTCATTAGCCACGCTGTCTTCAGCCTCATCAGGAGGTGAGTGGGGGAAAGGGGAAGCCACCAACGCTGCTCCTCTGGGGTGTCACCCTCAGCTGCCGGGTGGCCCCTGACACGTGAGCAGCGAGGCTGTGTCTCAGCCAGCAGGCTTGGACAGTGTGCATCTGGAGAGGGCTTCCCCAGCCCTAGGGAGAAGGGAGGCTCATTTTCCAGCCATAGATAAGATTAGATTCACTCCTCTGTTCTGTGTGTACTGTTCTGCTTCTATGAATTAAACATGCAGCCAGAGAAGAGGACAGCATCCTTCCATCAATAAATACAGATAATTTAAAGAATGATTGTGAGAATTTCATTGTTTGAAAAGTGAAGCAGTGGATTTGAGGCATGCAGTACGTTTTTAATTAGCATTATTATTTAAAGTGAGCAATACTGGACAGGCTCCTTGAGTTCTCTGATAGCATATTCATTAGCTAATCAGCAGAGCTATTATTTCCCTTGAAGTATGTCCTACTTTGTGGTACTAAAGTGCACACACTGATTTACTGGTAAGGGTAATTAAAGGCCATATCATAAACACCACTGACGTCATGGAATACTGCTCTTTAACCGTCTCTCCAGCTAACCCTTCCACATGGAAAAACAGATATTTTGCAGCTGACTCTCACCTGGAGTCAAGCATTCATTCTCCCTCTTCTAGCATCTCTGCAGCTTTGTGAACACATGGCAGCAGAGGATGCATTTATGGTTTCCCACACCCAGGAAGTATATGAATTTGGAAGTCTTTCATACACCAGCCTTTGCAAAGTCTCAATGCTGCTCAGAAGCTTTGTCACAAAACAGTCTTGTGCACAAGTTTCAAAGGCAGGCCTACACCTATCTAATTTATGTCAGAAGTAAAGCCCTGATGGGGCTGGGGAACCCATCAGAAAATAAGATCTTTCCACAACACATCCCTTGCACTTAGAGCTTTGCTGAAGGTGGAAATACAGCCCCTGGTGGTATTTTCTTTTCAGGTTCTAAATGGACATCTGATGTATAAGGGGAAGGCCAGGTAGGTTGGAAGAACTGTAGCTAAACCATGCATTCCTAACACATATCTCTAAGTAGCTCTACATATGGGCTGCAAAATTCGGAGGATCTCCAGCACTGAAGTCTGAAAATCAGGGGTGCTTTGCATCCAGCTGAGCTGCTGGCTTGTAAATGCTGTAGAGGAATGTGGGTGCATGAGTGAGCAAGGGAACATCAGCCTTGGTGTGGGTTCTTCTCCTTGCTTGCCTTCCCTCCTTCCTTCTTCCTCTCCTTCCCTCTTTTTCTCCCTCTATGCTTCTGTTTCATCCCATGTATTTTGGTTTGTTTCTTCCCAGCTACAGGTCTGCAACCCATATATTTCTGGACAGTTAGAAGAATCAGAGTTGAGAATCCAAAAATCTTTAAATCCACAGCACTGAATAAAACAACTTCTTGATTTTTTTCCACCCCATTTATTAGATCCTTCAGTATAAGAAAGTTGTGTCTGTCTTTACTGAAGTTCATTTAGTGATATCATTCCTGATAGCAGCAATAAGTAGGTCATAAAAATAGAATGGATAATCATCTTTCACTATCACGAATTAAAGAAGCAAAAAAGATGTATACCGGTAAGAAACAAAATGCTAAACACTTTATTTCAGAATATGGCAAAATATTTTTATATTTCAAAGTTATATATTCCTGTTTATCTTAAAGATGTCTATATCCAGTGCAGATGACTGGCTTGATTTGTAATTTAAAGCAATGGCCAAAGTTCTGTTCTGATTATCAATTACTCACTTAAATGAGTTTGCTCTCTGTTCAAATGAAAATTACCAAACACAATGGGATAAGCCCACTTGTCCAGCCAGGGTCCTGTCATGTTTTCCTATTACTTTTGAGCTGGAAAACGCTCTGTCCTCACTCCACAGCTCAGACATACAGTGGGGTTTTTTTCCCCATTTTATGGATTCACAGGGATTTAGAAAGCCTCTGTAGTTCTCATAAAATCTCACAGAAGTCATTCACAGAAAAGACATTTACTGAGTACCTTCCAGATTCTGGGTAATGTCCCAGCTGGGGACTCTTGCATATCTCACCAGTGCCAGGACACAGGCAGTGGTGTGTGACAACTCCTGTTAGTGACTACATGGCATGGCAGGGTTTTGGTCGGGATCACCTAGCATTTTCCCAGCTGTTGCCCCTGGCCAGGGAAAAGCAGCTGGGCCAGGGACTGGTCCTGCTTTGGATTGTTGCCCTCCTGCTCTAGAGAGTGAGAGCTCAGCCAGAGGGACATAGGATGTGCTTTGCAGTGCTCCTCCTTTAACTGCTCCCGGCCCATTTTATTTCCCAGCATAGGTACAACCACTTGGCATGCATTTGTGGTTTGTGTTTGTCTGCTGGCACAGAAGTGACATATTTCAAGACTGGTTGGTGAAGAAAGAAGAGGAAACATGATATGAAATGTGGATGAGTCTAATGTGACCCTGAGCCAAGCCCTGCCTCAAGACCGGGGATATGTTTTCATGAAGGATCATGATTCTCTGCCCATGCAGTGTCAGCACAAAGCAGAGATAGGCCCCAACACGTGACTCTTTAGTGACTAGTTTGAATGGAAATGTGTGATTTCTGAACAGATTTATTGTGCAAGCAAAAATGTATTTGCTAAAGATTACAGCAGTGTGTTTGCTCTGAATGCTGAGCCTAGGAAAAAAAGACTGTGTGTCTTTTCATAACACAGTGAAACAAGGTCTGTGGTGTCAAATACCTGCTTTAACTTAGCCCTGTCCCATGGACTGCAGCACAGGGATCAGGCAATGGAAGCAGAGTAGAGCTGGGGATGCAGAAACCACTCTCTGGCTCAGACTGCAGCTCCTGCTGGAGTCCCCTGTGGATGGGGCTGATGGACCTATTTACCACTCACATAGCTTCAAGGCCTGTGCCAGCAGTGGAACCTACATGCCCATTGTTTTCTGGCCTTGCCAAAACTCTTCTCTGCCCATGTGTGGGGGGACATCAAGGAGCCCCTTGGCCCACTGGGGTCCCTGGAGTCCTTCCCTAGCCTTCCTCCAGCTTCCTACTGCCACCTCCTTCTCAGGGTATCAGGAACCCAGGAGCCTCTGCTGTTGAGAACCAGGACTCAGCCTTGGACCTCTAATTAGTCATTATTGCTTCAGATAGCCAATATTATTACCCTTATATTAGTGGTATCACGTTGTATAATTGCGTAGCTGGAAGGTTTGTGGAGGAGTTGGAACTATGATTCTGCTATGGTGACCATTACCCTTGAAATGCAGCAGCTGAGGATCTGGGTCCCTTCCCCTTCAGAGCTGTTTTTCAGAGTGGGTTCATGAGCATTTCCACTGAAGATAACTCACAGACCACATAGTTCAGCAGGCAACAAACCCTCCCGGGCTGAGACCATATGTGTTCTAGGATTGCAAACCACATGGGTGGAGGGCAGGGGTGTCTCAGGCTTTGTGATGAAGGAAAGTGGATGCAGAGTGCCATCTGGGGAATTCCATGAGTCTAAATCGACCCTTTTTCTTTTGTCTTTTTTTAAAAAAAGATTTTAAGGCACTCAAGTGACTGATCTGCAGCATGCAGACCTCAGTTTGGTTTGGAACTGAGATTCAGACGCACTTGTAGACAAAAATTAAAAAATGTGATCTTATAGGCATACTCGGGGTCAGCTGATAAAAATAATTCTTTTGCCAGTGTGTTGCATCCAGTTACCAGTTCCATCACTCAATTTCCCTGGCAGAAACATTCCTGGGACTTTTTTGCTGATACTCTGCTGCACTGTTTGGAAATAGAAATGCAGCCAACTGGCAAGTTACCTTGGAGTTGTCCTTGTACAAGGGAAAATGGGGCTTCATTTGGTCTGGAAATCTGCTAACATTTGCTGCCATGGCATTTTTGCCAGTCTTCATGACGCCAGAGTATGGAGGAATGCTGCAGCACATGTATTTGAGGGGGTTTGTTTAGTGTAAGGGTATCTGTAGGAGGAGTAGTTTCCTGAAAGGAACAAGTGGAGTGGCTGACCTTGCACTGATTCTGCTGACAGTTCCTGCTTGAAATAAGGTTGCACTGGTCTAGTGCAACATCACTCACCTCCAGTCAGGGAGTTTCAAACTGTTAGGAGACATAAAAGAGCTATATAAGGAGCAACACATCCAGAGGCATCCCTCTGCACCAAACACAGGGTCTGAGCACATGAAGGCTCTGAAGGAACTCAGCTCCAGACTGAAGGTTGCAGTCAGTTTACGAAAGAAGTCTCTCAGGTCTGCACATCTTCAGCCATCAGAATTCAAATCTACTTCTGGACCCCAAGTCATATTAAAGGCACGAAAACTGAAAATCCCCTGAAATAGGAATCAAAATGATCTCCAAAGTACTTGTTTTGCAAGGCCAGCAGGAACAGCATCTGCACAGCTGTTACTTAAAAACATGAAAATCAAAAAGCATTGTTGAAAACTGATTTAAGAGGCTGGGCAGATTCAGGTGCAAGGCAGGAGATTGAATGTTTTGCCTCTTTGCCCTCCTCATGCTTTATGCCTTAGAAACCTACCTATGTCCTGCCTGTTAATGAACATCTGCTTTTGATTGTCACAAACCCATATATTTCAGTAAAATAAACATACCTGATCTCCACTTGGGAAAGAGCCTATTGTTTCTGCTGTGCCAGGTTCAAATATTGCTTTTAAATCAGAGATGGACATTTTTTTTTCTCACTTGCCTAATAGTTACCTTTAAGTGCTAAATGACTCCATCAGGAATTATGCTTCTGTGTTTGGACTAGCTGCAGGACATGGGCTGAAATGTTGCCTTTTCTTAAGTGTCTGATGGGTCCTCTGTTGAAGGACTATCTCCTGGCTACACCAGCTGTTGGTGTTAGAAAATAATTATCTCTTTCCAAAGCTAATTCTGCGTTAGTCCAGCTGGAGACTGGACTAAATGCAAGTGACAACAATAAAACATGGCTTTACCAAGTCTGTTCATCTTACCTGGTAACTCTGAGCTACTGTCTTTTTTGAAGCCAAGATAGTTGTTAGCATTGTTACCATTGTCTATCTGTCTGTGTGACTTCATGCCTGACAAGAAACCTGCATGATAAACAAATAGGGTAAAAAAATCTATGTGCAGTCACCATGAAAGCTGAGCAGGGCCAGAGGTCCTAGCTCCCCAGAATGGATAGACCTTGACGTGTCATGACATGATGTTTGCTGCTTGGTGACCTGTCAGTCTTATTCTACAGTATGCAAATCATTGTTTCTACATATGGGAGAAATCAGCATCTATTGGTTTCATGTTGACTATTGGACTATATGATCATGACCATTTTTATCATGATTTTGGTCTTGCCTTAAAACAGCACTGCAGGCAGCTGAGGTTCCTCACCTTCACATTTTCAGTCTTGGTTTCAACTAGACTCTGCAATTAGTTGTGAAGTAATGGGGGTAGGAGTGATTTTCTACTTGAGCAAGTCAAAGATTCAAGATTTAATCCCACTTATTTATATATTTATTATGTCCTACCTAGATGGCAGAAAAAGCATTTAGCAGTTTAGTTGTAGGGAAAACATCTGTGCAAATGTACTGGTTGAAACAGAATACCCTTCTAGCCCAGTATTCTCTTTATAAAACTGTTTACAAAAAACTGGCTACTTGCTTGGGAAACATGAGAAGAGGACACATACGTATATTTTCCTTAAAGTCCCTTGCACAATTACCATTTTCAGCTCAGAATGTTTTGGACTTTCCTAGACATCACAGTTTGTTTATCTAGTAGCTTGCAATGGATCTCTCGTCCAGAGCTTGTCCTGTTCCTTCCTGAGGCACAGGTTGCTGCAAGAACCAACACTCCCTTTGGCTTGCTATGAACCCCGATCCTATTTGCTTTATTTGATGGTTCCTAAGCCATCTTTTGAAGATGCTGTGGACAGCTGATCCCTCTCAAGTAATTTCTGATAGATGACTGTCTTTAATGTCTCAAAACCTGGATCCTCCAAGAGCATGTGGTCCACATCAAACTGACACTGCTGATTGCTATTTGAGAGGACAGTGGTTGCCCACATGCAGTGTTTTGCCATCAAAGGCTGTGTTCCTCTTGAGAGAGCTAGTTGTGAGAAAGTCACAGAAGTGGTTTAATCCATAAGGAAGCCTGTGCTGCAGAACTGGCCTGTTTGTACACAGCAGGTCTCAGTGACATCCAAAATCATCAAGCCAAAAGCACAAGCACAATGAAACTGTCCTACACCCTGAACCTGCCCAAAGGCACAGGACTTGCTGCTGAGGAGAGCAGTTGGCCAAGGGCACGCCACAGCTCATAAAGAACATGTTCAACCTATCCCTGGACACAGGGCCAGCTGGAAAAAGAGGATTTCTTAAGGATTTCACTGTGTCTCCTGATATGTCTGATTGGGAAGAAGTATGTTTTGGGAGATGCTCTCGGCTCTCTCTGTTGTGCATTTCCTTTTTGGCTTGCCGCTCACCAGTCTGTTCTCACAGGAAGTTTCTGCTTTGCTAAAATCAATGCATGGCTGCCTCCCCACAGATATCTCCAGTTTCCCAGGTATTGGAGGGTTCTTCACTCACACCTCAAATCTAGGTCAAATTAAGGCCAAATCTGTGCTCAGATGGGTGCTTTCCACTCAAAGACTCATGCATAATTTTTTAAAAATTATTTTTTATGCACTCATTGTGGATAATTAATTTTTTTTCTTTATCTTTTGCCCTCCTCAAGCATCCACCAAAAAGTGGATCATGATTTGTGCACAACGATCATGCAGCTGCAAGAACAGAGGAACTGTGGAGTGGGCAGTGAGGGAATACTCAGCCATTACTTATTACTTATCCTCAGCAACTGAGAATACTCCACAGAATGACTCAGTGAACTATTACCTCACATTTCTCATGTGAACAGCATCATGGAACAGCAGCAGCCCTTACCTTCCCCTGCCCCCAAAGGCAAACGAACCATTAATGGTGCAGTAAAGCAGCAGAGCAAAGGTGTGTTTGCTGCACAAGGCTGGTCTCATAAAACTGAACTTTGCCCAAGACTGAACAAAATTGTAAGAAAGTCACAGTCAACAATTAAGGACATGTTTTTTTCTAAGGAAAAGTTATTTATGACCTTCATCTGGAAATTTATAAAGTTTTAATTTTGTTACACAACATCCATTCCTTTCATGCTTTGGCAGGAGAGATGTCAGGGCATTAGGATAGATGCAATAACCACATTTTTTTATGCTTACTTGTTATTGAACTACCTTCTCCTCTTTAAAGTGTTTTATGGTCGAGTTACTCTATTTGCATAATTACTGCCACATCACCAGTCAATCAATTTTATGTGTTTCTCTCCTAAACCAATCTAAAATATGATACGTATATAAAAACATCACCCATGATTATACAGACTTCACATTTATTATTGCTTCAGGTCAAAGACATATGATAAAATTACCCTAGGTTATTTCCCCCTCCCTTCCCGCTTCTTTAATGCACAACTCTGAACACTTCCTTTAGTATTGTTTATCAGCAATTTTATTTTTCTCTGAATGGGAGACAAAAGAAAATAAGTAATGGAGCTAGTCAAAACAAAGCAAGTAACTACCACAGGCAGCTATGAGGATTGCTCAGTTTTACAAGCATGTGGAGTCATGAGCAACTGTACACATTGATAGACTTGTCACACAGATATCTGCAGGAAAGACAAAATATTCCCACTTTCTGGGTAAATTCCAGACTTGGAACCTGGGCTCCTGTGACAGCTGAAATGTGAAGGTTCTATTTAACATCTTGGTGAAATAAAAAAACTAAGAGAACCCATCCTCAAGTTAGATGATATGACTGACATAAGTGTCATCAGAAGCCAAGATGAACAAATCCATTTCTGCATTTTACATACCAGTTACAGAGTGTTACACAATTCGTTGCTGTTATAAGTTGCACCAGTTGAATCTTGCCACCAGTCCATGTACAGGGAGAAAATTCAGAGATACTAGAAATAATTTATAATGAGGAGAAGTACTCGATTTCTTCATGGCAGGAGTTAGCTTCCAGTTATGAATTATCATAGAATAAACAATCTGATATGTTCTCCAAAATTTTTTGCTGATCCTTGCTAATCTTCTGTCCAAGGTACACCACAACGGACTTGACTTTCCATCCTTCTTACTGCGGACTTACTGAGTGTAAAAATCACTTCTGAACATTTGAAGGAAAAATGAAAAACTAACTTGTTTCCTGCAAAAAGTAAAATATAACTGTAAGCATACTTATCAAAATTCTCGGCTCCAGAAGATCCCAAACAGAGCCAAAAAATATGTAATATCTCACTTCTGCTGACGACTAATTTATCTTGTTCTCCTCGGTGTCCAAAGTATCAGTGCTGTGTTTTTGTGTTTAGATTCAAATTCTAATGGATCAGAGCACAGCAGTTTGAAGTAAATGGCAAAATTCCCATTTATTTTCATGAAACAAGAATTTACATCTGCTTCAGTAAAAGGTTTCTTGGTTCTCACTACCCTGGTCTGGGTGGTGTGATCCTCTGTTTCTATGTGCTCTACTTTAGCTCATTGCTGATTCAAACTCTGCTATTTGCATGCTGCTAGGAAATAATCCAGTGTGTTTTAAATTGGAAAACTCCAGAAGCAACTGGAAGGTGAGCTGATTGCTATTTGTGGTTTTAAAGTAAGTTCTTTGTTGCTGACAAAATTTTTATAGGCAAATAGCGGTTTCTTTTAAGCAGCTTTCATGGCAGCTGTTGACAGCTTCCTTCAGAAAAGCCAAGCTTCACCACTGTACAAATAATGTGTTCAGTCTTATCCTGACAGGGACAACATTATCAACAAGCTCCTGTCTTCTGCTTGATAAAAAAGGTTTAATAAAGCAGTCTTTGTAAAAAAACATACCGTGACAAAAGCAGCATGCAAGCAAAGACAAGGTAGATCATTTGACTAACTCATATTGGGCAAAAATTTGGGGTAGATGCTTGTAGGTAGATGCTGATCCCTGCTTGAGCTGAGGGATTGGACCAGGTGACTTCCAAAGGTGCTGTTGTGGTTTAGCCCCAACCTTAGCAACTAAGCACCACACAGGCGCTCACTCACTTTCCACCCATCAGGGCAAGTGGAAGGAGAACTGCAGGGGTAAAAGTGAGAAAACTTGTGGGTTGAGATAAAAGCAATTTAACAATAATATTATTACTACTAATAAGAACAGAACAACAACAATAGTACCAATCATATAATGAAAAGGAAGATAAATTTTAAAAAAATTTAAAAGAGTGAGAGCAAAATAAACCACAAAAAATATGAGTCATGCAAACTAAAAACAACTGCTCACCGCCAACCAACTGACCAGCCAGCCTCCAGCAGCTGCCCCTCGTCAACTTTCCCCCCAGCTCAGTAAGTTAAGCATGACACCATACAGTCTGTGATGCCTGTGTGGTCAGCTAGGGTCACCTGTGCAGGCTGTGTCCCCTCTCAGCTTCTTGTACCACCCCCAGTCTCCTCACTGGTGGGGTGGGGTGAGGAGGAGAAAATGCCCTGAGGCTGTGTAAATGCTGCTCAGAAATAACAGAAACATCCCTGTATCGATGCCATTTCCAGCACAAATCCAAACTGCAGTCCCTGTTAGTTACTGAAGAAAATGAACCCCACCCTAAACCCTTGGGTGCTTCCAACCTCCGCCATTCTGTGATTCTGCAAGAACTTAATCCAAGAGAAACCACTACCTTCCCAGCTGAGCCATATGTTTTTTCCTCTTCCCCAGGCAGTGATTCCTACCACCTACGAAACCTGCAAGTGTTTCCAGTGGTTTCACAGCCCTTCCTGGATCCTGACAATGTGCTCATGCGGCTGTCCCTGAAAGGCTGGGGTATCATGCACCTCTCTGTGCACATACAGCAATGCTCAAACATAACAAACGTGTAATGCAAATACTAATCCATCTTGCCACTCTTTTCCAAGCATAACACAAGTTCCTCTGCTCTGTTGAGCCAGATTCTCTAAGGCTCCAGGGTGCTTTTTTGGAGTACTCTTTCTGGAGGGCTAAGCAAGAAACTGCATTAAGAGGTTGTAACTCTGCACTTCTCAGAGCTGCGGGCTTGGTCTCCTCAGGAGAGAATCCTTGATTTAGGAATTCATTTCCCCCTTCCTGTGAGAAACCCTGGGCTTGTTGACTTTCCCAACACATTGCACAGGCTATCTATTTACTCAGGCTTTTTCTGAACGGGTGGGTTTTGTGTGGAGGATCTTTGACATTTCCGTGTGCTTGCATTTCTTTGAAAGACATCCCTTTAAATGCTTACAAGTTTCCAGGCTTAATTACTTGTCCCTTATGACTCCTAAAAACTCGTAGATGGACTAAGATAGAAAAAAAACCCCAACTTTCCTCCCCACACAAGCCTCTGTACCAGTTCTTTAGCAATTAAGGGAGGAAACCAGACTTCCTCCTTCTCAGGGATGCCAGACGTTGCTGTCCCAGTCCTTGGCAGTGCTGGTGCAGGAAGCGTCCCTCATCCTCAGGCACTCACATCCTCACAGTCTGAGGAGAAGCTGGCAGATGAGTGCAGCAGGGCCAGCCTTACCAACAGGAACAATCTCCTGTGGAGCACTTTGGAGATCAAAAAGGATGTGCTGTTATTAGCTGGGCTCTCCACCAGCTGCAGCAGGACAACAGGGGCCAAGGCAGCACCAATCCTCCTGCCCAGGGATGCGAGGGAGGGAGGATGAAAGGAGCAGGGAAAGGGAGAGTTTTGGACTGAGTTGATAGCAGAATAAAATATTTTTCGAGTTGTAAATCTACTAGATAAACTAATCTCAGGCTTTATGAGATTCCAGATGAAATGCAGAATTATGCCAAGCTTCTCGTTTTTATTTCCAAACATTGAGTTAATTTGGATCCAATCTGAGCCAAATTTCGCCTTAGTGTAAGCAGGTGCAACTTCACTGGATTGAACTGAGTTACACCCATTTACAACAGGGATGGATTTGTCCTGAAGTGATTTAAATAGGGCAGAAAAGAGCACACATGTTTCCAGTGTTTCATCTTTGAACCATGAGATACATGCATTGAAAAAAAAAGTGTTCTCAGTCTCTCTCACACAAATTTGTGGCCTACTGGAAGGTTCTGTTTAAACACAGGAGCTTACTATCTTTCCTTCTTTTGTTCATTTGTTGCCACTTCCACCCACTTTCTTTTCTTCCTCATCCTTGCTTTTAATCCTGTAATTAATATGGTATACATTTTTGCAAAAGACATACCATAATTGTGGATGAGGATTTTTTTTTGAATTCACATTACCTTGATGTTATCTCGTTTCCTTCAGATTTCAGTCTAATTGGATACTGAAATAATGCCTAATTTGTAATTTTCACTGCAATTTTTGTAGGCACAGTGTTTTTTCCTGTTCTCTGTATTATTTAAAATAGAAAGCAAACTATAATATTGGGAAATACATGCCTCCCACCAAAACCAGTGACTGTTACTTGGTTCCCTGCTCACTTAATAGTAAGTCTGAACATAGAAAGCAATCTTATGTGTAGAAGATAATAAATGACACATTGACTTGACACCACAACTTCTTTTTAAGACAGAAAATAGGTATATAACCACAGATAGAGTGAAAAACAGCGCGGATACAACTGCTTCCTTGAAGGCTTTGGGGAGGGAGGAGAGTATCTGTTGACTAATTATCTCAATTTTGAAGTTTTTTTGTCTCTTGCTCAGGATTTTTTCATCCACAACACGCTGGCCACTCACTGAACAATCTGGCCCTTTGGCTCAGGTGAGAGGCAGCAGGGCAGGATGGCAGGATTGCAGAATGGCTGGGTGGCAGGACGGCAGGACAGATGGATGGTAGGATGGATGAATGGCAGGACAGCAGGACAGCAGAATGGCAGGATGGCTGGATGGCGGGATGGCAGAATGGCAGGATGGCTGGATAGCTGGACAGGAAGTTCTGCCCAAGGCGTGCAGGAGGGCCTCACCTCCCGCATTGTTCCCACAGATCCAGCAGCAGCTCTGGGGGGCAGCTCTGGCTGTTTCTGGAGATCAGTACCACCTGGCTTTTATTCCCCAACCCAGATATTCAGAGCTCACAAGCTCTGACTGCTCCCCCGTGCCCTTGGGTGTGTGCAGGACGGCTGTGTGTTATGCACTTCCTTCCTCATTGCCCCCTGCCACGACACAGCCAAGGGAGCCCCACAGTCCCATTAAGGAAGGAAGCCACTAACCTGCTGCCCTCTGCCTTTGTGGGAAACATTCTCCGAGCCTTCAAGGGCTTATTTTGTGCAAGGGGGTGGTGAAAACAAAAGTCCATGTGTTAGGTTGCCTATTTGTGCCTGGCAGCATGTTCTGACCAGAAGGTCAGCTATTATTTGCACGAGTAACCATTTTTCACATTTCACCATGTCTGTGAGGAGCCCAGAAGTGTTCAGCATCACAGTCAGGGTGCCAGCAGATCCCTCCCTGCCAGTTACCTTGGCACAAACACCCACCTGCTCCAACAGCAGGACAACTACACCAGGCAGGTCTTCGGCCCGTCCTCGGCTCAGCACTTCACCAACACTGATGAAGATGCAACTGGGCCTGAGCAAAGGCTCTGGGTTTACCCAGAGGAAAAAGATGCAGTGTCCCATGGGGATGGAGGGCTGTGTGAGCTGAGACACTTTGCTCTGAGGTCTTCTTTGGCTCAGCTGACCCAGGCACTGCAAGCCTGGCCACTGGCACCAAGGCTGACCACTCCGGTCCTTCCCACTCCTCCAGGCAGCACAGCTGTCCAGTGATCTGGCTGGGGGAGAGTCAGACACCTGCAGAGCTTTCAGAGGACACTCACTTTAATCCTTAACAGCTAGGAAACTATGAATCTTCACAAAGATGCATATGAGAACATCTTCTGGATGTTCTCATATGACAAGATACTCTGTTCACACTGTAAATCCAGTAATTTATTCCCCTTAAATTTCAGTGATACAGACAAAGCAATATAGATAAAGGTTCCAGTGTCCCTGAACTCACAGCAGCTTTCTTAGCAACAATAGCAGCTTTGGCTGCAGAAGGTACTTTAGGTTCAGGCCTGGAGGATGTTAATCCTCGTCTTGCACTTCCCCTTCAGCCATCCCTTTTGTTACTCAGGTTAATATTCTTGGCTAGAGCAGCTCATGCTGAAGGAAAAGGAACAAACATTTAGTCTTGTAAATGATCAGCCCTATAGTTGCTTTTTGTCTACTATTGCAAAAATTTTACCTAGTCTGCATTCAGCATAGGAATTTAAAAAATTCCTATGTCAGGCAGAAATGGATCAATATGCTCTTGGACTTCAGTAAGACAAATCTGTGCATATGCCATATCAAAACAGTGTTTAAAATGAAGAAAGATAGAAATAAACCCTAATAGTTATACAATTTCTAGGTTTTCTAAATTTCTGTAAATTTATTACATTTGATATAATAAAAATTTGCAAGGGGTTGGGCAGGTATTCAGAATATGTTATTTATCTGCTACCAAAGTCCTTCAGGGTAAGTTTTCTTTAGAGGGTTGGCTGTTGATTGTTTGTTTGTTTGCTTATTTTTTTCTGCTGAGTTGGTACATAGAGACCTCAGCTACATCATTGTTTAAAGGATAATATAAGTGATGGTAAGTCCTTCCCACTTGGAATACTAAAATGGATTTGACAGGCAATGGTCCAGGCTCACTTCCATCTGTGACACTCTTTCAAATGATTCATCATCTTGAACATGAAAGTAACTTGATGATGTTATGACTTACCCTTAGATAAGACAACCAGTTCATCTGAAAGCAATTGCTCCAACTGACTGTCATGCAGATGCCTCAGCAGTGACACTGGGCATTTGCTTATGCATTTTAGTATCTTTTATGTGTTTTTTACAGGCAGTGGGATCTCAGACAGGGCAGGGTGCTGGTGTGGAGGAGCATACAGTGTCTGCAACACTACTGTGCAACATCCTTGTTTAAGTAACTAGCCTTACTGCTCCATTTATTTTTCAGCCTAATAAAGCTCAGTAATTCCCAACTTTCCTTGATTTTGAATAAGTTAAATAATATAATTTCTTAGCAAGTTGTAGTTTACATTTCTATTAATTCTTCTAGGAAGCTCAGCAGAATAAACTAATAATCTGACAAACCTTGATTCCTATCTATAACTCAATGTATCAGAGAGCCTGCTTTGGCCAGGAGGCTGGGCCGGGCAGCCTCCAGGGCTTCCTCCCAGCTGGTGTGACTCTGTGAGTCTAAAATGTGACTCTTAAAATGTACATATGCTTTTGGCACTATGCATGTCTTTTCTAAAACCTGTGTGGGTTTGGTTTGCAAAGCTATCAATATTTTTTTAAGGCAGTCACATTTGCCCTCCTCTTCAAAATTTAATCCTGTCTCCCAATTTGGCTCTTGCAAAGAAATGCTTCCTTTAACATCTTCTAAATGGTTCATGCTTTTACTTCAGTTACTGTTGCCCCTGTAACTTTGAGGCAAAAGCCTGTCAGCCCTGAAGTTAATGTGCATTTATTCTTTTTTCGGTTTTCCACATAAATATTGCTCAATTCTCTCAGAGACATGCAGGCTTTGGGGTCTCTGTGGTTCTTAATCAGTACCTAATTAGTGTCTAGTCACTGGGAGGAGACTCATGGCTTAGGAAGGCAGGGGACACAGAGAGTCTCCAGAATATCCAAAAGTCAGTTTTGATAGCCAGCACTATACACACATACTGCCTTCTCCTTCATTCAGACCATGCTTTATAGGCAGAGCAATGCTGTCCATTTCCTGTGAACATGTGCAAAGACTGTGGCTGCATTTTCTTCCCCTTAAACTCAGCCAAAAAGAGCAGTTCTCACTTTGCAAGTGTTGTCCAGCTGATGGGCACAAGCAGAACAAGGAATGTCTCCCAAAGCAAAGTGTTTGCTGCAGGCTCTGGAGCATGTGCTAAGAGAGTGATGAATTCCCATTTCCTTTGAGAGGGAACAAGGCAAACTCTCCTTTTAAAAGTACTCAGATCTGTTAAATATGTGCACGGATATTCCATTTCCTCTTAAATAGATACTGATAAATCAGTAGGACACAGGCACCAATTCTGATACTCCAATAGAGCTGTCACAAGTGAAAGAGGAATTTAATCTCATATTTTCATAGATCTAATCTATCCCATTCCTCTAGTTGCTTTGAAATATCCAATTACATCTGACTTAATAAAATTGGAAGACATTTATTACCATCATTAGTGGCTTGGGTTGAAATCAGCTGTGAAATTGTGTGCACATTAACTTGCAGTGAATTTAGCAATCCAGAAACCCATGGAACTGATTTTCTAAATGGATGCAGATCTCTCTTACTGGATACAGAGATGCTGACATGTATGGCTGGCCAGGGCTGTGGGGCAAGGAAAGATACAAGAGAAATGCTCAGTCGTCTTTGCCAGGCCCTTTCTTGTGTCTCTGGCCTGAGCTGAACCATCTCCCATCTTCCATTGGAGAGAGGGAGATTGAAGGCATCAGGGAGGGATCAGTCTTTGTTACTTAAAACTGGGTCATTAATTCAGCAAGTAAGAAGGTAAATATAAAAGACAGACTAAGTTGCTATTTTCATTGTAAGCACAAGTTTATTTAAAAAAACTCTGAAAAGGGGAGAACGTGAAAAGATCTCATTTTCTCACACATTTCAAGACAGCCAATGAGACTGAACCATCTGTGAAATCTCAGAAAGAGTATTATTCCAAAGCATCACTCAGCTGTCAGGCATCATACTTATTCATTATCAATTGCTAAAATTCCAGAGCACACCCTTATTGTGGCTGTGCTTCCATCCTTCATAATTTACCCATTAAGCTGGGTACCCAGTTTAATTTACCCATTAAGTGTTTTGTTCTTCTCTGTCAAGTATTTGCCACAGACAGCATCATGTGAGAGGACTAAAGAAGTGCCCAGGCATCCCCAGTTACAGACAGCTGCAGGGGTAGACAGGTGAATTTTTAGTTTTTAGTAATTGCTGCAACAGGAAAAGCACAACACTTAGCAATAAGTAATTATCAGGAGCTGCTTTGAGTATTGCCTGTGAGTGAAAAACCAGTTACATACCTGGGTGTTTTGCTGCAAGAAATGTTTTCCAGAATGTTTTCCTGTTAATCTAACTAATGCCTCCAGTATTTCACTAATCAGTCCATGCCCATACCATGTCCTCTCCTATTTATTCCACATCTCAGATATCCATCTGTTAAAGGAAAAAAGGTCCTTTCACTCTCTCACAAAGGCGTTGGGAGGAAAATTGCAAGAAATGTTTTCCAGAATGTTTTCCTGTTAATCTAACTAATGCCTCCAGTATTTCACTAATCAGTCCATGCCCATACCACGTCCTCTCCTATTTATTCCACATCTCAGATATCCATCTGTTGAAGGAAAAAAAGGGCCTTTCACTCTCTCACAAAGGCGTTGGAAGGAAAAAATATTAAAAATTAGGAGGCAGTGTAAATACTGCAATCACTGGTCCATGCAAATCCCTCAGGAATAGAGGACATTTTTATACCTTCATGGACGTTTTTTAAAGAAGCTTCTCTTTTTGAAAAAAAGGTCTCACATTTCTGCTTCACCTTACTGTTGGTAGTTTGGCAGTGTCATTAAACAATGTAGATAGTTAATTATTTTTAGTCAAGCAATGTAACACGGCAATAAAATTTTCAAAAAGAGACCCGTTTTAAAGGTCGATGACCTCATATAAATTGCTAAGTGTCAATAAATATCTTTCAACACGGGTGGAACAATATTTGTATGCTTATGGACAGAGTTATAGAGTTTAGCTTGCTCAAGACCATTAAAGATCTCATGCTTATGGCTGCACAATAAATGTCACCAATGCAACCCATAAAACTATGCCCATTCAGATTTTATTTTTTTGGAAAAAGAGTTGCTGGTTTTGAAAACAGAAAGATTTTCATGTAAAGAATAAAACTGGCAACTGTCTTAGTAAAATTTGATTTTCTTTTGATTTCCCTGAAACATAAATCCTGAATCATAGAGTTTTACATTTTCCCAAACAGAAATAAGCATCTTCTTTTGATTTTGAACTCCTGGAAGTACATTATTATGTGACTGCTTACTAAACACAGAACACAGAGGAAATTTCTAACTTTTCTCATGTACTAATATAATCTCTTGGACAGGAATTACTTTTCTGTAAGATGCTTCCATAGCTGCTACCTGTTGTGCCACCAACAGAAATGTGAGAAGAAACACATCAAATGCTCTTTCTCAAAAGTTTCCATCTACATCTTCTGTTTGGATGCACACCTGCTAGGTGATCAGCATGCTAGGTCTTTATGAATGGAGGAGAACATATGCAGAATGATCTCACTGGTATTCCACATGCAATTTCAAAGCTAAACAATGCATGTCTTTTATATATGATTCATCTCCTAGGAATTTATGCCTTCACGGCACCTTTTCTAAAACAGGAAATAAATATGTGTTGCTAAGTTACTTTCATGCTTTGAAAAATCCCACTGCCGTTTCTATTGTCCACTTTGTGTTCCAAAGGCTGTGCTCCATCACAGGGATTTTTTTTTTTCTTCCATAATGAATACTTGCTCCTTTTACCTTTGTCTTACTTTCTGGTGAAGGTAAAGTCACACAGATTCCCTGCATGTTTTGCCTCTTAGACCTGTACCAAATGTGCCTCACATTGTACCACTTTGCTGGGAAGTGCCTAGAAGATGCAGACAAAAATTCTCCAGGCACAGACAAAACTCCTCTGGGCAGCGAGGCACCAAGCCAGTGCTGGTGACCTTATACTCCTTGCTGGAGCACTCTCTCAAGAACATATCGATGTCTGGGCTGGGACACTTGATGCTCCAGCCAAGGCCAGTGCTTTTGCCTAGCAGCTGAAGTAATCTGCATCTCAAGGATCTACTCCCCCATCTTTCCATCTTCAACTTGATTGCACGTAAACTTTATACAGTATGCAGTTTATACAGAGTTACTTCCCATCTGTATCTCTTAAGAGCAGCTGTATTAAGGTTAACTAGCTTAGGAGTCATAAATAGGAATGGCTAATGTGATTGTACAAGCTTCCCCCCAGATCCTGGTCAATATTGTAACTCTGACCTGTAATGCACTCTCCTCGCAATTCCAGTACTGGGCGTCTCTTAAGCAAATACAGCTAATCACTTCAACAGGTTGCTGACTTTTATGAATTGAATTGCATAGCAAATAGCTGTGACAGTGTGTACAACATTGCCAGACAAGAAAACAACACCATTATGTAGGGAAGAATGTTCCCCAACTCAAGAGAAGAGAGAAAAAATGTATCACGCTACTTCTTATAAAAGAAGGGTGTTACTTGGGGTTTCTACATGGGGAAGAGGGTATGGGGGGTGTGAGAGGGAGGCTTTTGTTGAGGTTTTTTTGCACGTATCTGGGAAGGTGGTACTGAAATGGGGGGTCAGATAACAGAGTGTACATACATAGATTCTGTCTCTCCATTTTCCACAGTGGGGACTTAATGCTGAATAACGTGTGATTAAACGAAGGCAGGTAAGAAGCAAATCATGCAAGATACTCAGCTACCTCTGCAGGGACAGAGATGAGACTACTCTGAACAAACCAAATGCATGCTGAGACAGTGACTTTCTCCCAGGGCCCACAGCTGCCTCCCCTCACGTTAGCTTTTTCCACATCTGCCCGAGCCTCGCAGGCTCAGGGTGCCTCTGGTCCTGGTACCCCAGACAGGCTTCAATGGCAAAGCTAATTACCCCGGTAAATGAAACATCTTATTTCATCAATTCTACCTTTGGTAATCTTCTCCCACTTCCACTTTCCACCTCTTTCCCCAGTTAATTTCAATGATTTCAATTTTGTCACACCTGAAATACATTTGGCCACATCTTTCTTGCAAGGTGCAGACTAAATTTAATTTTCTGAAGGCTTTGACATAATTACCCAGCCAAGCCAGCTAAGCTGTAGGTTGCTTTGTGCTGTACATTCAAAGAGCATTCAGCACTGTTGGAAGCCTCTGGAAATAATTTCCCTGCAATTTTCAGCAATGTAATACAAATTCTTGGTGAAATGGTACATTAGTCATATATTACACAACATGTCTCTCTCTAATAACTTATAGCAAATTTTAGCTGTACTAAAAATAGTAGTTACAGCCCTCATTAATTATAAGGATGTTGGATAGTAAATTGCTGCAAAAAGCTTTCATGCCAGGAACTGCAGCTCCCATGTTTGTATTTGATGTCTGTATTATGAGACAAATAATGTTTCCTCTTCCAAAACCACAGGCCCTGGCCAGAATATCTGGCAAAACTCTCCTCAAAAAAAATAGGAGACAGACATTGAGGACACACAAGCTCCAGGGCTTGCCCCTGGTTTTGTGTCACTGGCTTTAGCAAGCTCATGAAGCCAGATGCATGGGGCTGCTGGTGGCCTTTGCAAGAAAGATCCTGATAATGCTGTAGAGAGCATGACTCTGCAGGGAATCCACTGCTTTCAGGAGGTTATTTTCAGCATGTGGGACAAAGGTCATTATAATTGGCAGCACTGCAGCGAGGTTAAACCAGCAATCTTCAGGAGAATTGTGTTTGGAAATCTGTTTGCATCCAGTGGGAACACAGACAAGTGTTGAGGGACTTGTGAAAAAAGTGAAAAAATTATAGTGACTGGTGTGAAAAAAATGAAATGGGAACAACTATCACATTCCTAGAATTAAAGTTACACATCCAGAGCAGCCTAAACTGACCTAGGACAGACCTTGGCCACCTTGTCTTCTCACAGGCTGGAAAACAAATCAAGTCAATAATATTGGGTTGGTCCAGCTCCATGAAGCAGCTTGGCAGGGAGCTGGATGAGCAGCTCCTGAGCTTGTGCGAGGCCATGGCTGGGGCCAGGCAGGAAGGCAGCATATCACAGTCCTGGTGCCCTCCCTGGAGCTGCTGGGGCCTGCCCACCCTTGCACAGCAGTGAAATCTGCCAGGCAGATGGCAGCACAAACCCCTTGTCAAATACACCCAGGGAGAAGTCCAGCAGCACACAAACACAAGGGGATCCTTCTTCTCCTGTAGAAACTCAGAATGAAATGGTGGTACCTGTTTCCCCCAGGATGTAAGGAAAGGATGAATTCTGCAGGTCTGGGGAGGGGTTAGAGATATTCTAAGCTGTTCTCTGTGCACCAGCCTTTTGGTGACAGGCCAGGGTATTTCTGGTGGGATAGCTCAGACACTGCCCTGCTCATTGACACCTCCTTATTCATTCTGATGGCTCAGTCAAGTAAATTGCACACAAAAATTCTGTGGCTCCTTTTTCTGCTTAATTCAGCTTCTTCCTATGTCTCATGACACAGGGGTCTTTGGGGATGAGTAGGATTCCCCTGCAGCAGTAATATACCAAAAAAGCCAAACCCTAACCTAATACCATTACATACAATTTCCTTGCTAAAATACTACAGTATAAGCTGGTATAATAAGGCACCCCATGCTTTATTGTGGTTGAAGGCCAGATCCAAAAAACCCTCTCTTGCTGCATTCTTCTTTGTCTCAGATTTGATTGATTTTTCTCAGTGTATTGGGGATTTTGCTTCTGTTTGGCTTTGTCACCTAAGTATAGTAGTTACAAAATGCAGAATCCCTTCCCTTCCCTTCCCTTCCCGAAGGCCAGTAAAATCAAAACTCTTCCCAGGAAACCTGTCTTTTTGTCTTCAAAACCCCGAGGTCTGCTATATTAAAAGAGGCCAAGCATTTGCAGAACAAGACCTCCGACATTTTCTCCATTGAAAGCACTCAGAAGGCACAGCTCTGTCTCAACATGTGGAGCAGAAAAGACTGTAACACTCCAAAGCCCACATCACATAAACTTCCCCGTTAATTGCCAGTTTCTGCTGGGACATTAGAGCAACAGGACACATTCATGGGACATCCAAAACTGCCTCATCAGTTTTGAACTCTCCCATCCCTCAACTCTTTTAAATGCCAGGACCCAGCTGAGAGTTGTGCACTGTGAAGTTTTCCAGCAGCAAGCGTGCAGCTGAGCTCCTCCTGCTCCTTACCTGGGCACAAGGAACATTCCCAGACTCACTCCAGTGGCGGCGACTGTGAGTAGAGTAGCTTTGAGGAGAATTCCTCAAAAACATTCACTCAAGGACCACTTTGGCTCCTTGGTCTCCTGCTGCTCTCCTTCTGCATCAGCAGCTGGGGAGCATTGCAAAACCACTGCTTCATGGAGGCAAAGGATCTGGTGAAATCTGTCAGACCTGGGCCTGGCAAATAGGCAGGGAACTGCAGCCAGCAGAAGGCTGGGCGCTGTCCTCCTGCAGCATCACACTTCCTTAGGTGGGTGCTACCAGCGCTAAAAGCAGGGAGTATATGATGAAGGAGCTTCCAGTCTTCTTGAAGAACACTTCTCAGAGGAAACTGAGCACTCCTGAGGGCCAACAAACAGGTGTTTGCTTTCTCTTTTCTGCAGCCTGGTCCTGCACAGCACATGGGAAGCTACTTCCCTTGTTTGTTCTTCCAAGATTGACCAGATTAATCTCCTCATCCAAAAGTCATTTGTGTAACAATTCTTGGGGCCAGCATTTACTCATCCCTAGGCTGTTAACCCCGACCTCACTGGATCTGTATCCCAACCTGAGAATCCTGCACAGGCTGGTAACAACTGCAAATCATGTTGTCAGAACTTCTGCACAATTACAGCTATTTTCATGCTTTCTGTGCTTTCTGTCACTCTACCTGTCACAGGAGTGCACCCTTTCCTGGTTCTGCCTTGGACACAAGGAGCCTTAAATTTTTAAACATAGGAACCAAATAAGCTGACATCTAAAAAGGAAGATAAGGGTTCCCCCTTTCACCAAGGGAAGATAGCTTGGTCCTTGATGAAGATGTCCCTTCTGATGCAGCCCTACCCATTTTTGTGCAGTAAAGAGCCCTTTTTCTCCCTAGATGAGCAGAGTAGGGAGGGTACTAAAGAGGCAAGTCACCAGAAGAATGCAGAGAAGTCCCCAAAGAGCTGTGGCCTGGAAATTAGGCAGAAGATATCTTGTAGCATTGTTTGTATGGCTGCTGGGTTTCACTTTGCTTCAGGGCATGTGGAGGCTTTTCATTTTGCAAAAATCAGCATGGAGCATCTGGGGTAGTGGCCATAGCATTTAGTAGTCCCTGAAATAAAAAAGCTCCACAGAACCCATTTATGTTGACTGTTTAGCTATCAGAAATCATGAATTGTGATTCATTTTTATCCTTGTCATAAGATGACCAGTGCCTCTTCCCAGGCAGCAAGTTATAAAAGAGTCATTCAGCAATTCGTTGGCATTTAGCAGAGCAAAGTAAGTCAGTTCCAAGTTGATGATGCTAAACTATCATTGAAATGAGATCAAAATCATTAAGGGTGAGACACTGCCAAGTCATGTTGTTGTGCTGAAGTGGCATATCCAAAATGAACAAAGAGATCTCAAGATTTTAAGCCTGAAATTGTGACATGGAAAACATGTACTCAGCTGCCAGAGACCCATAACTGAAGAGCTGCAGGCACCCAGCTTCAACAGGTCTCTGTGGGGGTAGCAGCACTCTTATCACTGACCCTAAGGCAGATGTCTAAACTCCCTGGGTGGCAGGGAGGTGGTGGATTAAGTTTTGGATCCACTTTGTGCAAGCACTTTCTGCCCACTGGCATCTTCCAGCCCAGCATGTAGGGATTTCTGGGCTGCACTTTGGAAGTACATCCCTCATGATATGTTCAGTTTTAACCCCTAATTCTGCATTCTGGGTTCTGTCACTGCTACTCATTACCTGTACTTGTGGGCACCCAGGTCTGGGTGTTTGCCAAGGTTTCCTAATTGAACACTATTCCATGAATGCATGTTTTTTAAAAAAAACTTCATTTGGTATCTCTCCTTTATTGACTTTTTTTTGGTGAATGATCTCCTGGCAGGCAAAACAACACTTTGTGAGCCCATATTGCAGTTCATTCACAGCACAGCTCACATGTTATCCCAATGAGCCCTTGGGGGGGATGGAAATCCACTGGAGTAGGATGCGGGGGAAGTGTCCTTTATTCACGGTTAACTTCAGCCTGGGCAAGGCAGTTGGGGAGGCTGGAGACAAGTCTTGTGACATGTGCAGAATATTCCCTGCTGCTTGCTGGAAGAAATCTGCACTTACTAGAAGGAGTAAGAGCCTCCTGACTGATGGAAGAACATGACTCTGCTCTCTGCTGAACTTTCAGCATTGCAACTAGTCTGCTTTAGAGTCAAAAATAACTGTTTTAGAAGTGCTCTAAGACATATATTTTTATGCTACATCAGGAACTGTGGACTATCTATCTCCCTTACTTTGCCCTCTCCAATCCTGATTTCCCTGAGAAACTAAGGCACTTATGATGCCTGTTTCCATTTGCCCCATCTATCAGACTTTTATCGGTTAAAACCATTTAAAGCTATTAATGTTTCTGCTTTTGCCATAACAAACAGCTTACTTCATGAGCTCATTCATGGAAACTGAGTTAATTTTAGAGGCTAATAATGACAGATAGAGTGTGTGTTATTTTAACTGAAGGAAAGATGTCAAATTCTAGGCTTACTGGTGGTGCTTACATCTGAGCTGAGCTTGGGTCACAGCCACTGTGTGCTGGTGAGGTTCCTCTGATGCCATGCCAGTTTTTCCCCAAGGGAAATTGGTTCCTCTTTTTAGGTAGGAGCATCTGCCTCATGTGCTATTTATAATATATTTATTTCACAGAATGTCATTTAGAGCTACAACCGCATTCAGAAATGCAATGAATGAAATTAATATGTTTCTGAAAATACTTTAAATGCTTTGGAAATGACTAAAATGTGAATAAAAGGATCCTTGAATACATTAATGAAATTAAGTCAGCATAAATAGGACCACATAAAAATTCACTGGTTTCAGTGGCATTTAGACTTTGATATTGATATTGGTATAAGCAAGAACAGAAAGAGTTTTCCAAAGTTTGTAAGGACACCATGCATAAAACTTAATGCTTTTCAGACATTGCAGTTACGTATACTCGCCTGCATTCTTCTTTTATAATGGCCAAGCCATTAAAAGGAGACCTTTCCTACCCCTCTAGCATGTAGCAGCATTAATAAATCAAGTGATTTCTTGCTGGCCAAAGTAAGTTAGCCTGAAAAAAAAAAAAATGTGTAATATGCAGGTTATATAGCTGTGATCTTCTTTACACTAATAATATCCTTCTTTATACTGCATATGTATTAGTTGTTTAAAGACAACACAAAATTAATATTCTTTTAGAAGACAAGTTATGGTTGAAAAAAATGTAGCAATAGCCATGCATGTAATATGGTTTAACAATCTTAAATATTCCAGACAGGAAAAGTTTTTTGTCAAAGTCTCTGACAGTTTAAACTTTAAAGCTTCAGCAAAACTTTTAAACTTTTAAACTTTGAACCTGTTTGAACTTCATTTGATTTATGAATTATTAAATGTACCACTGAAATTCACCGTCTTTATTTTCATCTAGTAAAGATTTTTTGTTTAAAAGCTACAGATGAAGAGTGGGAACTAAGGAAATGCAGCCTGAGGAGATTATAGCTCTGTTTTATCAGAACAGCATTCCTCTCAGCTGTATAAAACAAAACCCCAGTAAAATATTTAGAAGTGGGAGAGATAAAGGGCTGAAACTGGTATATACAAAAGGGTGGGGAAAATGAATGCTAAACTGGAAAGCCGGATTAGGCAAGATTTGGAAAATGAGATACCTCTAAATTAATTATTTAACTCTTCCTTCACGTCCTGATCCATTTTTCCATGTCAGGATTAAGAGAAGGGCAGCACCAGGTTAACAGTGTCTTTAACATGAAGTCGAGGGCAGTGGGAAGGAGGAAGGCATTACTTTAGCCAGTCGCTCTGGAGGAAACAAATCTCTGGAAAGGGAAATGCCCTGAACGGCTCCCAGAGTCCCGCGCCGGAGTGCTGGCTGTAATTTATGTCCCGGCTGACAGGGAACCCACCTAAATCACAGCCCTGACACCACATAGGTACAGATGGAGAAGGTAAGTGGTCAGTGCCTGTGCCGTAGCAGCATTCACACGCTGCTCACCACAGCTCCCAGGTCTCGTCCCAGCACGGTCTGGGCACCGCACAAGGATCTTTCCGAAAACCTTTTGGAAAGGCTGCCCTGGAAGAGGCACCCAGGGAGCGTGGCGGCAGTCGGTGCACAGGCGGCGGGTATTTATAGCCTGTGTCTGAATGAGCCTGTACAGATGCAGTTTATCTGGGAGGGTCAGATAGCGCCTGCATGCTGATGATCCCTCGCTAGCAGGATAAAAGGAGAAATAAATAGAAGGCAAACCTGCCTATTTGCAAAAGTCTGTGTTTTTTGGGCTGCTTTGTGGTATCCTTAACAGGGCCACCTGAGTTCCCCAAGGAAGACACACATCTCCCTGCCAGGAGCAGAGCTGAGCTGGATAACTGTGTGGGAAGGGGGCAGGAGAGCAGCGTGGGCTGTCCTGCTCTCTCCTGCTGGGGTAGGGTACCAGTGCCTTTGGGAAAGCAGCGTTTGTTCAGCAGCCACCAGGAAACACGGGTTGCTCCAGCCTTCCTGTACATCTTCCAGCAAGTGTTGTCACAGGGCAATCACATTAATAGGGCCGAAGATAAAAGGGATAAAGCACACGGGGAAAACTGAATGAAACTGGAGCCGCATGAGTGCTGTAATACCCAAACTTGGCAAACATGTAATGTCAACAATGTAAGTTACAACTGAGCTTCTGAACCTGCAGTGAAAGAAATAGAAGACAAAGGTGAAAATGGGGCAAACTGGGGAAGAGGGAGGGTAGAAACAAGGTATTCCTCAGCCTTGCATGCAGCCATTACAATAATCCAAGCAGCATCCAGCATCAGGTTACGCACTGAAAACAAGGTCTTAAATGGGAGAGAAACTTGATACGTGAGTATTTTTCTCTAATAAGGAGCTTTTTGTCTGTTTGTTTCCTTATACCTCATTCAGGATGATGTCTTCTTACATGAGAAAAACTACAGTGATTTTACCTGTTTCCAAGTGGAGCACGAAATCAAGCCTAATCACCAGTGAGGTGAACAACACTGGGACACTGTACATGGACAGATGCACTATGATGTGTCTAAGAAAGGGAGAATCAGGAACCTTGGGATCTGATTTAAATCAAAGCACTTAAATATATCTCATTTTGAGTGTGTTTTACTGTGGGGTTGCCTTTAAAATAGGACTACTTGACATTTTTTTTTATACTCTGAAGTATATTTACTTAGAAAATCTGAAAAACTGGAAAGCTTATGGATAAGGAGAACTGTAGAAGTGCAAAGCCCAACTATGGGGCACTAAATCACAGACAGACAACTGGACCAGTAACCACATTATTTCTGTAAGGGCATTCATGAGTATAATGGTTACAATCAAAGAACTGGGCATTTGGCACACATTTGCTGACATTTCTTAAGGTGAAAAATAATAGTGCCATTATTTTGCAGTGCCAGATGAGTTTGCCCTTTTGTCCCAAGCCAGAGTCTAGAGGCTTTTCCCTAGCAAATATGTGCAGAGGCTCAGGTAAATCAGGAAGCACTGGACAGCCTAAAAAAGGTGTTATGGTTGCATCTCCTACACAATTGAAACTCACCACCCCATGGCTCTGTGGTGTTTCAGAACCAAGCCACCCAACGTGGCTGCCAGCCTTCAGCAATGTTGTTTTAAGAACATAATGCAGGCTTGAATGCTGAGGGCAGTTTCTTGACTTCAGAGAAGACAGAACCATTCAGACACAGGCCGAGACCCAGGTGAATTGGGTGATCCTTGTTTCCCTCAATAGCTATTTTCACAACCACCTGCACCTGGCCATGCCAGAGGACTGACTGGATACACCATGGCAAGATCCGCTGTGGCCATTTGTTCCAACACATTTCCCTTGTTCTGTCTTAAGGGATGCACCAGGACAACAGTAACTCAAGATAGAGGCTGGGTTTAAAATCTGTGTATTCTATAGAAGCTGAGAAAGAGGGAAAAATTAAATAATGCCTTGCTCCAAAGCTCAGGAGATTGGCAAACTTCTTGCCACTCAGTGTGGAAAAGCAGTTATCTCACATGCAGAACGCACTGCAAAACCAACACAACACTACAATGCATTCTGTGAGCAGGTTCAGGTAAGGCTTGGGTGTAAACATATCCCCTCCAGTCCCCAGCAGCTCTGGGATCAATTTCTCTACCAGCAGTATCATTCCAAAGACAGGCCTGTGAACAAGCATCAGAGGCTTACAGACTGATCAGTGCTACCTTAGGTGTGTAGGGTTTGGCAGCTCCATTACTGAGGAGCTACTCCACACAGTTTTACCAGAGTGCTATTAAAAAAAAAAAAAATAATTAATTGTCAGTTTGGCTTCCCTGCAGCCTTTCTCTGTTTTGTGCACAGTCTTAAATATCCATTGGTGCCCTGACCCAGCCAGGGGTTTTGAATCAGCTCTGAGAGAAATAGGTCAGACCAGAGTCCTGGTCTCTTGCTAAAAGCAAGCCAGTAATTCAGGAAACAACTGGACTGGAAAATTAAAACAAAAAAAAGGAAAGAAAGAAGGAAAGAAAGAGAGAAAGAAGGAAAGAGAGAAAGAGGAAAGAGAAAGAAAAGAAAGAAAGAAAGAAAGAAAGAAAGAAAGAAAGAAAGAAAGAAAGAAAGAAAGAAAGAAAGAAAGAAAGAAAGAAAGAAAGAAAGAAAATGAGGATTTTCTGTGAAATCTGTGGCAAAACCCAAGGAAACTGTGTACATCCCAGGCATTTAAAAATATTTAACAGTGGAATTTATGACTCAGAGAAATGCATTTTAATAGTTCCTCCCCAGCACAAAGACAGAGAAAAACACTCAGCTGGGGCAGGTAGAGAATGGCTGCTGCTGGACTCATCCCCCTTGAGCTCCAACAGAAGCATGGATAGCAGGGCTCAGACAACACTGCAACAACTTGGAACTAGCAAGGCTGAAAACTCCGACAATGTGAAAATTTGAATCATAAAGTCCTTTTTTTTTTTTTTTTAAACTCTGAGACCTTTCACCCTCTGTTTCCTTTGCCTTTTATAACTGCATAAGGTCTTCTAGGGATCCCTTCCCGTGTTTCTTGCTCAAGGAAGCTGGCACCCACTGGGACATGCCCCCAGCAGAGGTGATCTAAGGCACCCACGGGTGCACAGAGGGATGAAAGGATGGGATAGGAAAGCAAATGGACCGGCGGCACCCAGGGCTCCCGGTTCCCAGGGTGCTCCAAGCACCCCACCCAAATCAGCGTGAATTTGGACTTCAAAAGGGCGCGATGGACTGGCTGGGAGGGGCCGAGGGGGCCGGCCGGGGGCAGGCGGTCTCTCCTCTCGCAAATTTTGGCCGGGCGGCCTCTCCCCCATCTCCATCGCAGGAAGCATTTGAAATATTTCCACCCTGAAGTGGACCCAGTTCCCCCGCCACTTGTAGTGCTTGGCAAACAGCGGCGGCGGCCCGGCACATCCCGGCCCGGCCCGGCGGGAGAGAGGGAGGGAGGGAGGGAGGGAGGAAGGTGGGTGCCGGCCCCCCGCGTCCCTCGGCGGCCCCGGAGCCCCCCCGAAGGCCGGCGTGGGCGTGCGCCTCCCCCAAGTGTGTGTTTTGGATGAGGCGGCGCATCAGCTGCCTGGTATCAGCGCTGCGGCTCCGGCGGGGCGGGATGGAGGCTGAGCAGAGCCAGGCTCGGGAGGGTCAAGTACAGGTTGCTGCGCAGGAAAGAGCCGGGGGAGGGGAGCCTGGGTCACTCCTCTCGCCGCTGTCTCTCCCTTTCTCTTTTCCCCTTTTTTTTCCCCGTTCTTCCTCCCCCCTCAAACTCCTTTTTTTTTTTTTTTTCCCTCCCCCCCCCCCCCCCCCCCCCCCCCCCCCCCGCGTTCTTCTG
>NW_024525601.1:8377171-8687171 GCF_017590135.1 Pyrgilauda ruficollis
CAGGGGCGCCCCGGCAGCTCCCCCCGCCGCGCAGGGCGGGCGGGCGGCGCGGGCTCCCGGCGGGGCGGGCCGGGCCGGGACAGGGCTCCGCCCGCCTGGCCGCCGCACCGCCCCCGTGACCGAGACCGGCACCAGCACGGGGGCCGCCCCGGGGGTCGATATCTCGCCGCAGCCCGCCCGAAAAGCCGAGAGGCGTGAAGCAGGGCCCCGCCGAGGGCACTCTGCCCGCCCCCGCCGCCCTCAGAGAAACGGGCCTGCAGCGGGCGCAGCCGGCGGCGGCCGCTCTTCCCAGGGAGGGACAGTGACCCCCTGCGACCCCGCGGCTGCCCCGCAGGCACCGCCCTGTGCCCGCTGCGGCTTGGTGTCACACTCGTTTCACTAGTGCCCAGCGACAAGATGAGGAGCAATGGCCACAAACTAAAACACGCGAAGTTCCACCTCATCGTGAGGAAGAACTTTACGTTGAGGGCGTCAGAGCACTGGAACAGATGGAAGTCATGGAGTCTCCCTCTCTGGAGACATTCCAAACTCACCTGGAGGCGTTCCTGTGTCACCTGCGCTGGGTCACCCAGACTTGGCAGGGGGTTGGACCAGACGATCTCCAGAGGTCCCTTCCAAGCCTAACTATCCTGTGCGTGCCACTATCCTGTGAGTGCCGTCGCCGCTCGGGTGCGCGGGCTTGGCTCCGCTCTGCCCGGGGAGCGCCCCCGGCAGGGGCGGGACGCGGCGGGGACGCGGACACCGAGAGGCGTTCAGAGACATACGGGGGCGAACCGGCCTCAAAGGGGACTGTAACACTACGAGAGTGGTGCATCGACAGAGGGGAAAACAGGGTCTTTTTTGGAAATCGCTTTGGTAGCGTATACGGCCGTGGTGCAGGTGAAAGAAAACTGTCAACACATGCTGCTTCTAAGAACAGCACAGCCAAAAGCAGCTTAAAAGAGAAATTGGGTGCTACCAGAGGCAAAAAGTGGAGTACTCGCTTTTTTCAAGGCCCTTTGGTCCACCGCTCCTTCCCTTCTGTTTGTCCTACCCTTATTTATTCTCCACTCCACCTCTCATCTGAAGAGCTGGTACCTTGTTTTTCTGCCTTTTGCACAAGAGAGGGGTTTTGCATTTTGAAAACTCCCACAGTGCCTCTGAAATCCTGCAACAATTTATTGAGGGAGCAAAGAAGCTTTGCAGTGTTGTGGGATGACCAAGTCTGTGTCATGCAGAAGGAGCACTGAAGAGGCAGGACAGGAGCCACAGCTGCCGTGACAAACTATCATAAAAGATTAGGATGAAACTTCTTTTACAAAAGGGGGCAAGTTTAGACCTGAACAGTTCTTCTGAAACTCTTCATGCATAAATAAGGAGGCAAGCTTCATTTTTCTGTATTGTCTATAGCTACATGTATTTTTAATCTTTGAAGAAAGAGAAAAAAGAAAAGGAACAATTTCACACCTGCAGATAACACAAATGTATCATGTTTGAACTTCTGCTGCCTTTTGTTACTTTTAATTAGTTTATCTTAAGAGATCTGCTTCCAGGGATGCTTTAGTAATAATTATATAACATCTGAGAGGCTTCAGGGAAGGATCATCTTGGCTTTCTTTTCTTAGGAGCAGAGCTTGCAGTTGCTGCCCTTACTTTCAAAGCACTAGCTGTGTCATCCTCATATATCTTTTCCTTTATTTCTTCCTCCTGCTTCTGACTTTGAGCCATCTTTCACAATGCCATAAATGCTTTAAGCAACCTCACAATAAAATCTTTTCCTATTTTGTATTTATTTTACATGGATATGTACATGGATGTACATGGCTACAAAATTAAAATATGTATATTATCACTGTGTATGTCTTACAAGTCTTATAATGAAATAGAGGTATTGTCACCCACCTACTCTATAACCCATTGCAATGCAACACAGAGTTTACAGTTCCATTTCACTCTTCAGCCAGTTAGTGCAGGATTTTTCTCTGAATCTGAATAAGAAAGGCCTGAAAACAAATAAATAAATTTAATGATTTAAAAAGGCAAAGTAAAGACCAACAGAGATAGTTGCCATGATGCCCACATTCCTGCAGCATTGGATTAATCCTGGATGGACTTCTCCTTTGGCAGGCTGCTATCCCTTCTCTGGAGAAAGGCTCCTTTTTGGCTGCAGTAGTTTAGTTTTCTTACAAGAAAACAGCTATTCCATAAAGGATGTTCACAAGGAAGCTTTACCCCTTGTGTGCTTCTGGTAAGAGCAAGGCCATGCAGTTGCTCTAACTGCCTGCACTCTGTGCCGAGGAACTTCCAAGGGTTTTGTGCACCACAGCCCAGGCCCAGAGGCAGCACAGCACAGACCTGGGCCTGCTCCACTTAACTGTACCATGAATCACCGACTCCTGGATGTACAGGGCTCTTCTGGCCAGGATCACTACACTTCTCCTGCTTCCATCATCTTCAAAGAGTGTCTATTTTTCACCCTTGTTTTGCCTCCTTGCACATCCCAGATAATGTCCTAGTGCATTTTGGACTTTGAAGTATGGAAATGAGAAAGAGAGGGTTGCTGATATCGAGGGTTTGTTCTCTTTTGGTTTGGTTTGGTTTGGTTTTCATGTCATTCCTTTTTCAGATAACCTGCTGAAATTAGTGATTCAGAAAGCATGAAACATGGCCCATCTTAGGGCTGAACACACTGGCAAACAGCCTTGCACAGAACTCACTGAACTGTTTTATCTGTGGTTTTCACAGTATATAGAATTTTTTATATCCTCTCTGTAATGGGACAACCTTTATTGAACTGACACTTTGTGTTCTTCCTCTTCAGACTAGAGAATACAAATTTGAGATATATGACTGGGGAACAGAGTGCACAGAGAGAAATGAGAACTGGAAATAGTAAACTATACATGATGGGTTGTATGTTTGTTTTCACACAGTAACATGTTAAATGACTGTGTTTGTTAGCTCACCAGCAGTCCTAAAAACTTGTTCCTTATCAGCTTTCTTACAGCCCTGGTGCACTTCTTGAGGAAACTGCTCCCCAACTCTGAAAAGCAGTGCAGCATGCACAGGTCCTTGCTCTATTTCCATACAGATTTTATTTACTAGGCTGGCAAAACACAGTCACAGGAGAATGAATTAATGTGCTGACACTCTCAGATGGGATTCTTGTGGATCTCTCTGGATTACCATGAGCAACTGCCAGTGATCAAAGCAAATGTTTATATTGTTCTGAACTGCCTGCAATAGGAATTCTTGCAGATGCTAATCTGTTGCTGAAGTTTCTTTCATATTTTGCAGGCAATAACCATGTAATGTAGTAAATTTGTGGATGGTGTGAGGTGGATTTCCTCCTGAGCTGAGAAATGCCTTTTGCTGCTCAAAGCAGCACTGAAGCAAGCTCAGGTAGTTTCTTGAGGTATCTTGTAGCAGGGAAAAAAATCCTATAACAGAGAAAAGTTTCTTTTTGACAGGCCTGTTTTTATCTGAATGCAGGTATGGCAGGAGAAAATGTGAGAATTCACTGCTGGTCCTCTTCTCTCAGGAGGCTCCTAAAACCTGCTAGTAGTTACTTCATAGAAAAGCTTCTGGATTTCTGTAGCTCTACAGAAGGCAATTGTACCCTGCTGTAGCCAGCACAAAAACTGGGTTGTGGCTAAATGAGAAGAAACATTTCTAACCAAGGTATTAAACCACCTGTACATATGCTTCTCCTTAGTCTTACCAGACATGTAGTTTCAGAACAAGAACTAGGCTTGTTTAATGCACTTTTTTGTGACTGAACCAGTTTGGTTTGGTTTTAGTTCCAAAATGATTAATCAGCTGCATGTGGAGAGTTTATATCTATGAACCTTACAGCTAATTTATGTCAGTTTAGACCACAGTCTAGTAAAATGCATCACTGTGGAACTGAAATCAGCTGAACTACTTTGTCCTCAAATGGATAAATGCTCATTATTGGATGGCCCAATTAAGATTTTTATTACAGAATGTGATTTCTATTGAATGTAGAGTGGAATTGGAGCATTAGAGAAAACTTAGTGGTTTTTTAGTGTTGGTAAGTAACTATAGCAAAATGCTCTCCTTGAGCTATTCTTAAGACACTACTGGAATAGTCTCAGTGGAAGAAAATCCTGCCCAAAATCAGGGTCCAGAACTGAGGGGATTAATCATTAGTACATGACATGACTTATTTCTTCTCAATCTTCTTTTTTCTATTGTAAAAGAGGAGTTGAAAATGCATCATGTTGCTCAAACTGTTGTATGCAAAATAAAGCAGGGTTATGGATATTTTACTCAAACTTTAATTCTTCTGTATTTCTTAGTTCTGTGTTTTTCACTTGTTTGTGATTCGCTCCTGATTGAATGAATATTATTTGTATCTCATTTAAGCTTTTCATGCTCTAGTATTAGATTCCAGTTGCAGAATGAAATGAGTAATTACCCAGTGCCCTGACAAGACAGAATAAAGAATTTTAATTCAAGGTAGCAATTTGGGCTGCTCCCTCACCTCAGGGTTTTCATTGGCTTGATTTGATTTGAGCTTTAAATGTTTTTCTTTGCTATCTGTGGTTCACAAAGCAGTCTTTGTGAACTGATGGACCAAGATAAGACTTTGTAACCATTGTAAACATCAAAATTAATGCATTGCTGTGAAGAGTATCATTTTGGAAGATGCCTCACCATAAAGAACAGTGAGGTTCAGTTATATTCTTTTAGAATACCCCAAATAGTTTAGAAAATTCCATTGTGCTGTTATTCTGTGTTTGAAAGCTGTGGATATGTATTTCATATCTGCTTTAGCAGAATGTTTCAGACAGACAAAGACAGTAATTATCTGGTAAATACTCCTGTGCACCATATCAGTTCAGCTACTCTGTTATTAATTCAGTATCTCTAAACATGCTGGAGATTCATTAGCCACATTTACCTCCATTTCTATTTACTAAGAATTGTAACAAATATAAATGACAATGAAAGGAAATTAGCGAGTCCTCTGAAATGTGTCAGAGATGTCTACAGTGCATACAGGTTTTGTGATTTATTCTCTGTGCCTCCTTATCTGCCCCAACAGCAGATTGCTGAAGTCTTTCATATCAATGCTTTTAAATGACTTAGAGACAACAATCATAAAAAATGACAATAACATTTTGGAGTTATTTAATAACAAAAAATGTGTACAGTAATGTAAAGTCACTCGTCCAGCTAAGTCAAAACTAGCAACTTATAAAGCACAAGCATCATACAGAGATTGTTGTCAGAAAGTTTAAGTTTTGTCATAGTTCTCTATTTAGATTTATAAGGCAATTTACTATTAGGATGAACAGATGGAGCACCATCTTTTCTAGGTCCTTATGGATTAAAGCTTTCAGTTATGCTTTGGTCAGAAGGCAATTGATTAAACAGTAAGCTCACTGTCTGTCTATGTTTCTTTCTCTATCTCTTTTAAAATTAACTGGAAAATGTGACTTTGTCTGATAAAATATGCATTTCTGTCAGTTCTGAGACTGGATATATTTTTTTATTATCTTTCAAAAATAAATAAACCAACTCTGTTTGTGACACTGAAGACAAAGATGGTCTTGGATTCACTCTAACTCTGAAATAATTTCTGCAGAACTGCTGTGCAATCAGTAGTTCTCCATCCAGAATGTATGTAGTTGATAATACAGTGCTAGTTTTGTCCATACTCCGTAGCACCCTGGGTAGTTTGGAGTTTTTTTTGTTGATTTTTTTTTTCCTTTCCCTTTTCTGTAAGTTGTTATTTTGTTTTAGTTTTTGTTTTGTCTGTTTCGCCTGATTGTCACAATTATTCTGAACCCTAATCCTGTTCTCCAGAATGGGTACAAATTCTGTATGCTTTCGAGAAAGGCAAAGCGAAGTTTACCTTGAATTCTTCCCAACTGTGTCAGTATAAAATCACACTGGAAAAAGCCCTTAAATTACAAAAACTGCAAAAACGGTGAAACCCATGCTTTGCATGAAAGGAGACCTTTACTGATCAGTGCCGTCTCTAAAAGAGATGCCTTAAGCTTCGCGAGCTTAAGTAGAAGAAATGGATTTCTAGAACTGTATTGAAAACTGCCTGAAACACCTGTTACTCTTTTAAATAATTTTAAAAGGAAATTTTGTAGTTATGTCAATCGTTGCATCCAGAGCGCCATAAACGCAAGGTGAAAACGGTCGCATCAGTAAAATCCTCAGTGAAACAGAACTGCTTACACATTTTTGTTTAAAACCAGGATGTAGGGAATACGGGAAAAGCATCCAAGACGGACATAGGTTGCGCGGCAATGCGAGGCAGGAGCGCTCCCTCTGTCCCCGCGGCGGAAGGAAGAGCCCGCAGCGTCACCGCCACGGCTGCGCACAGCGCCGGGCTGCCCCTCGGCTTTTCCCTGCTTCTCTTTCCCTTCCTCCTGCTCCTTCCCTTCCTCCTCCTCCTCCCCTCGGGTCCGATGGCGGCGGGTGACACGGAAAGGGCCCAGCAGCAGGTGAGCGGCGGAGGGGCCCGCGGGGAAAGCGGTGACTTCAGGGCGCTCCTGGTGAGCCCCGGCCCCGGAGCGGCGCCGTGCCCGCTGTGGCGCGCCTGCACCGCCGCGCTTCCCCTGTTTCATTTCTAGGTGGAAGGCACTTCCCCGGTTATTCTTTATGGGAATTTGCTGAGTGTCCGCTCCTTCTCAGGACGAGCTTAGTGCCAAACCCTCGGGGTCTTTCCCCTGCCGGGGTCCGACCCAACCAGCCGGGTGCAGCACCCGATTGGGAGCTGCAGGGAGCGTGTTGGCATCTCCTCCCTGTCACTGTGCTCGCCTTGTCACTGCTGAGATGACAGGATTATCCAGAGAAATTAAAAAGCTGTTGTGTGTATGTGAGAACTAAGCAAAGGTTACTTACAAAATCACAGGGTCAGTTAGGTTGGAAAATACTTCTGAGATCATCGACTCCAACCTGTGAGCGAACACCACCGAGCCAACTAGACCAGGGCACTGAGTGCCACATCCAGTCTTTCCTTAAACACCTCCGGTACAGTGACTCCGCCACCTCCCTGGGCAGCCCACTCTAATGTCTAATCACCCCTTCTGTGAAGAAGTTCTTCCTAATGTCCAACTTAAATCTCCCCTGGCGCACCTGAACTCCTGTGAATCAGGACTGGATCCCCTTCCAGTGCAGTGAATCTTGTCACGTCTGTCAATGAGTTGTAGAAGAGAAAGACTTTAAAAAGATGAAAATATCATTGACACAAAAAGTTGTGTGGGTTTTATGGGGGGGTATTTACTTTTGCTTTTTTTCTTTTTTTTAGATTGATGAAATTGAAGCCCTTTCATCGATCTATGGTGATGATTGGTGTGTTGTTGATGAAGATGAAAAAATCTATTGCATTAAAATTAGTGACTGTCTGGATCAACCAAAATGGACCCTCTGTTTGCAGGTATAGTGGTGGTAAAAAGTTTAGCATGAATTTTGCAGTTAGACTGATGCAGGTGAAACCTTTTAAATATGGTTTATTATCTCCTCAGATGATTAAGAAGCTTTTGGAGTCTGTGATAAGACTTTTCAGTGATTCTTCCTGTAACGCATTGGTTTGCTTGTGATATATTCAGTAATTTTATATCCTGATTCCACGCCTAACCAAAGCATTTAAGTGTATTTCACCAAAGACTAATTTCTGAAATACTTTTACACTGAGGAGACTTTGTGCCTCAGTGAATCTACTGCAGTTGCATCTAGATTTGCTTTCTGGAAAGGGTTGAGACAAAAGCAAATTTGGATCAGCTTAATTGATTCAACTCCTTACTTTTATGTTTTCAGAGCTGAAAGCAGTAAGTTTACTTGGTGTAAGAAATATGTAAGTGTCTACTTAGGGAAATGTGGTACCACTTTTTTAAGTCCAGTAACCATGTGTGCAGCTTCTTTCAGTTTTTTTTCTGTACTTTATTTTGCATCCTTATAAATTGCCCCATAAAACATAATTGTATGCATTACCATTATTGGAGTTTTAAATGCAGATATTCAGCATTTCTTGCAATTGTATAGCAACATACCCAACTGCTTTCTTCATTTGTAACACTAATTGTAGTCCTGGTGCCTGACATCAGAGTCCTTCAGTAAAACTCATCTAGCTGAGGGTAGTCCAATGAATACATATCCTGAATTTCTTTCAGGTGATTTTGCCACCAGGATATCCAACTGCAGAGCCACCTATTTATCAACTAAAGTAGGTGATGTTTTCTTGCAAATATTTGTGTTTGATGAATTGCCGCTGCTAATTGTTTACCTGTAAGTGGAAGTTTAGTTAAAATACTCATTGAATTGAAGTATACCAGTGATTGGGGATGTTTCCAGCAAGGATATTCTATTCTTTATCCTGCTTTTTCCAAGATGTTTGCAGCTGGAATCTTGATGGTTGGCAAAATTTTATTTTCAAGATGTTCATCACATTTATTTGGGAATATTGGAAGCAGCATATAGCACAATTTTTATTGCATTTCTTTTCATTCTAGTGCCCCTTGGCTTCGAGGACAAGATTATAAAGAACTAGCAAATAGCTTGGAAGAAATATATATGTAAGTTTGAGACTGTGGAATATAGTAAAAGGAGACAATGTATTTTCAGTTTCTATCTGTTCTTCGCTTGAATGTTAAAACACAGGATGTGAAAACATTTGGTTGTCTTAAGAGCATAAGTGGCATGCCAGTTTTTCTTAAAAGCTAAGGGATACATAAGTTTTAAAATAAAGATGTGGAGATTCTTTTATCTGGAATCTTTAACATTGTGGACTGTTTATTATCACAGAGTGCAGCTAACTAATACAGGGCATAATGGATGCATGAGAATAAATGGCTAAGTTTAGAAATACTTAAGTTACGTGATTTTGAATTGCTGTGAAAGTGGGGTAGAAAATGTAGTAATTTTATATGGTTAATTTATTTCTTTTGATCCCAGAGATTATATAAAATAAATGAAATGAAAATGTAAGGAAGCACAATCATGCCCCGGACAGTGAAATCTGAGCATCTTGCATAAAAAATGTTTTTTTAATGCCATAAGGAAGAGACCACTTAGCTTGCATAAGGGTTTTTTACTTTTATTAACTGGGTTTCTTAGTTAATTAAGCCACAGATCATTTAAGAAGTAAAATTTAATTTGCAGTGTTAAAAATGCGCAAGGATTTTAAATGAAAAGTTCTGTGTGATCATATTCACCACAATTGTTCAGTGCAGCAAAAAGGGCAGAGGTTGTCCTTAATTCTGTCCAGTTTCAAAGGAAGGATTTGATGGAGTCTCTACCACAGGTAGAGCTGCTGTTTCCTTTTTTGCTCCCTCGCCCCGTGCAGTCCTGTAGACTGTCAAATTGTGCTGGTTCAGCTCCCTTCTCTCTATATCAGCTGCTGGTCAGAGTCCTCGCTGGTCTGCGCTCACTTCTGTTTGTTCAGCAGGAAGTGAAAGTGTTTGTACTTTAGGCCATATATGTACTTTAGATCATTTTAAACAGTTTAAAAACCTGGAGTGATCACTGATGTGCACAGTATTTGTGAAAACCTTTTATCTATTCAATGTCTAAATGATTGTCAGATGAACAGAGATACTCTGCATTATTTTACATTGTGTTTGACCAGGTTTCTAGTCCCTAGGGATCTAAGTTGTGTAGTTCTGCAGTCTAAACCAACATGAACTACACTGTCAATTGCTATGGAAAAAATAGATATTTATAGATCACAAGTCTGTTTTAGGAGACACAAAGTAATTTACAACTATTCAGAAACTGTAATTGGGTGATAGTTGGACAAATTGCTGTTTAGTTTTGTAAAACAGGGAAATTTTATTCTTCTTTTAGTCTCTCTCCATCACTTAAAAAATGTCTTCAGATGTTAAAGCAGTGCTTCTGTACAATAAGCTTGTGAAATTAGGATGTTGAATTGTTCTGGGGTCTGTCTGGAGTTCAAAGTGAGAGCTATAAGTTCATAAAATCCTTATTTTTGCTTGAATATTTTTTCTTAAAATAAGTATGCTTATTTGAATTTGATTGTTTCCAGCAGTAGTGCTGTATACATTAAGCAGAGTTTAAATACAAGATTTTGTTACTTAGCTGGCGCCCAGATGGTGGCAGTAAGAGTAAAATTAATGAGAAACCATGAGATATCTATGGACCTAAATCTTTAGTTTTGTTTCTTAGACAAACGTGCATAGTTCATAACCATTTTAACCATTTGAAATGTATTTTGGGTTGTTTGGGTTGTGCTGCACATAAAGGAAGCATTTATTAAATCCTAACATGCGTGTATTCATCATATCCTCCCTCAGTACCTCAATACACACCTGTTCCCCTGAGTGAAGCCTCCTAGGCCTAAATCTTTATCTCCCTGTCCTATAGCACTGCCTAATACCCAGACTGTAGTGTTTCATTCCAATGCTCCACTGACCTGCTATCACAGTCCACCGATGAGTTTTTCGCCCAGTGAGCTACTGAGACAGCACTTGACACAAGCCTGCCTGAGCTCTTTATCTCACTAGCTTATGTTCAATTTCTGTGTCTGAAATCTCTGTGTTATTTTGTGTACTTTCCAAGTGAAATTAGCAAAAGTGATTCTTCATTTGCCATGACCTTTTACTTGCAGACAGAACCTTGGTGAAAGTATACTGTATTTGTGGGTGGAGAAGATACGAGAAGTTCTGGTGGAAAAGGCACAGTCTTCAGATCCAGGTACTTCAGAAAATACATGGGGTTTTTATTTCCCTTCTTCTTCCACTGCAAAGTAAGATTTCAGTACAAGTTAGTTTAGGCCCACTTTTGAATTGGATCTAAATATCAGAGAACAGTCTCCTGTGTCAGGGCTTACTGTTTTATGGTGTCCCTTTTTAAAAAGCAGCAGGGAAAAGAAGGTGGGGGTGGGCCTCTGAACTGGAACAAGGTCCGCAGTTCTCTCAGGAATGAAATTTGCTTGAGAGGACAGTGCAGCCCACAGGTACATTATGTCTTGCCCTCCATTCTGCAAAGCATTCATACCAGTAATTAATTTCTGGTGTTGAGTGCACTGTTGGAGGATTGGGATTCAAGAGAAGATAACTTCAGTGGACTATGCAGACAAATGGCCAAGTATTCCATCATTTTACTTTTCTGTCCTTCCATTCATTTTACTGTATTGGGATGAGAAGTACATCATCAGTAGAGCTGCAGTGATTCTTCTGCTGTTATTCTTACAGAGTTTGTGTAAATTCACCGTTGTTGTTTCAAAAACTGTTGGGGGGTTTTGTGCATCAAGTTGCTAAACTGCTATGAAATGTGTGAGTGACTTGTGCATGCACAGTGGCAAAAGGAAACAGAATTACTTTTCTCTGTCAGGATGTTACCTTTTTCCTGTGAGAAATAAAATTCTGAAGAAAAAAAAGTTCATTTTCAGTGTGGTTTCATGGTAAGGTCTAGTGTTACTCTTTCAATAAACTGTGCATTTTGTTGCTACATCAGACATTGGAGAAGTCATTCTTCACTGATGTGGCTAAAAGAGTGGACAGTGAGAAGTGAAAATTTTACTGACAATATTGGAAGTTTGGGTATTTTGGCCACAACCTTACGGCTTCCATTTTTGAACATGCTTTATCACCCCTCTGGTTTTTTTTATGGAAAATACATACATTATGAAACCTGCGTCATCAGCACATCATAGTCCTCTAAATAGGAATGCAACTGTGATATATTAATTTGGCTCTAAATCCAGATGTCAGAACCCTGTATATTTCCTCCTTTGTTATTGACTATTATTTTTTGGACATTCTATGCATGAAGAAAATTTTTGGATTTTTGGAATCCCGGCGTACTTGAAGCATGTTGAGAGAGAAGTTTCAAATCTAATAATTTTTTTGGTAATAATTTTATACCCTCATGAAGTGGCACTGAGCAACAGCTCTACATTTTCCCCCAAATGACCAGTAAATGCCTAGAGTTTTTGTGAACCATCAACTTAATTTGATCCCTAAATTCAGATAAAAGGTAGCATTTTGAATGTTTAATGGAAATAGTAAACATTGTTCTTTTTTTCTTAGAAATACTGTTACTTAGTATTGAAACAGAAGGTCTTATGGAAGGATCCCATAGTATGAGTATTTTATTTTTAATTCTCAGGAATTTTTAACTTAATACTGGGCTGAGTACTTTTGAGTTTTGTTGTAATTAATGTTACTATTCTGCATTTAATAATTTTTAATGTCAAACTGTTTTGAACTGAGAAGACAGAGACTTTTGAGAAAAAAGAGTTTGAAATTTTGTTTTGCTTGTCTTGCAAAAAATGTGTAATAAATTCTACTACTTGTATCTTAGTAGAACCAGATATTAAGAAAACCACTGAAGAAGTTGATGAAGATGATGGAGATGATTTTCTCCTAGACTATCAGCCCACTCAGGAAGATCAAACTAAAATGTTAAGTTATATGACATCTGAAAGTCAGGAAGGTAAAAAATATGCTCTTTTTAATTCTGTTGAAATAATTTAAATGAGACCTGAAGATTCTGGTTTTCTACTCAGCTTTAGAATAAAATTAGTGACTTACAATAGAATAAGTGACTTACTTTAGAATAAAATTAGTGAATTACAAGAACATTTAATAACAGTCATTAAAAGACGCAATATATTTTTGGTGGGTTTGTACATTGTTTTCTGTACTTCACTTTAATAAGTGCCTTTTCTTAAAGTTGAGACATTCTTTACTTTTGTAGCCCCATGCATTGTTTCTGTCCTCTTAAAAGAAAAGAAACACTCCCTTGTTTGTGACCCATAGATGAAGAACTGCCCCCCATACATCATGGAAACCCAATCACAGATCGAAGGAGCACTTTCCAGGCACATTTGGCTCCAGTGGTGACAACCAGACAAGTTAGTAGAGATCAGTTCTTCTCTTTTTGCCTGTGCTTTTGCTTTGAGCTTGACAAAGTATTACTGGAATATTTGGGATTTGCCAGATATGTTGGTCTGTCTGTGCATCTTTCTGTGCTAGTACTGTCTGACTAGTCATTGGTTTCTCGCTTTCACTGTCAGCTGAATAGTGAAGTAGCAGCTCTTCTTCCTGCTATGCTTTACCACTATGTGCATTACATGGAAGAGAGTAAGAACCCTGTAATGTGACTTCTGGATGTTGGCACGTTTATCATAAGATGTTTGGAAGTTAACGAGTCTGTCGTGTGTTGGCTGGAAAAGCTAACACATAAATTGTGTTTATATATGTTCTCCCTCCTTCAGAAAGGAATTCTGTTGAAAAATTCACTTGGATCATGCACAAGTAAATCTTTATTATGACCTAATTGAGAGGGGTTTGGAGCTTCTCTTGTACATCACTTTCCATCTGTTACCATCAGCCTCCTTTGGTCATCCCTTTTTAGAGGGGAAACTACTGTTCTTTTCTTTTATTAACTCTGAGTTAAACCTTGAGAGGATTTTTCTCTTTCTTGTAATGCAATTTTAAGATTTTATTAAAGAATTTTTGGTAAGGGACATTGTCAAGTGCTTGAAGTTCCATGTAAGCTAGGTCGACTACATACTCAGTGGCTATGAAAAAACACTGCCAGGCTGACAGTGTTTTTAGGCTGATTTCTCTATACAAAAGCTGTAATGTTTGAAGCCATCTGTGTTTTGTTTTGTTTTTTCTTCCCCCTCAATTATTTGCCTAATATGGACATAAGAATTGGTCTCTAAATCCCAGCATCCCTTCTGGAGCATTTTGACCTTCCAAGTTAACATACACTGTACATTCATGTGGAGTTTTGTGTGTGTAGGAACAATCTTACTCACAAATCATGATAAAAGGGTGAGAGTATTTTAAAATGAAAAAGATACATTAAGCCAATGATTTCCATTTCTTCCCTTTCTAAAGTAACAAGAGTTCATTTATTATATATATATCTTAAAGACTCACTTGAAGAAGATACAGCTGTAGCACAAAAATGAATCTTTATGTTTTCACTAACCAGGTAGCTGGGAAATAAGTAATGTCAAAGGTGATGATCATTTCATATGAATTGTCCTTTAAGTCCCTGTATTGAAACTTACTGTTTTAACATACAGTCCATGTTTATGAAAGTCTATTAAGTAATAAGAATTGTCTTCCTTCAGTGTTCAAAGTAAGGAGAAGACAGATGTTTGAAGCAATATTCTCTACTAATAACAGGACTTTTTAAAATTGAGATATCTTTTATTTGAGATGATTTTTGTCAGTTGAATTTCTTCAAGAAGAATTGGAAGTAGCACAGTATAGCTAGGGCAGATATTAAATGTGTCTGTTGATTACTCTTCTGAGACATTTGTTTTTGTGTGGAAGGCAATTTACTTGCCAGGCATGTTTTCCCAAGCTTTCTCAACTTCAGTAATGTTTTGTATTATGCACTAAAATGATGTCTTAATCAAAAGCTCTTCTTTTTGCTAGACCATTGGAAAGCATTGAACAATTGCCAGCTTGTTTACTTAGAAACATATGACAAACTGATATTGGTAAATGTTTTCAATTTAGTACTTCTTAAGAGCAAAGAGATCATCCACATGATGGGAATATTTGTTTTCTGGGAAATACTGACACTTTCAGACACCTAATGGGATGTTTTTATTTAAAGGATAAACATAATAGGATGTTTTTATATAAGAACACAAAGAAAGGTGTTCTTTCTTTTAAGTGAAAACTGAAAAAAAGCATGTTTGAGGGAAAAGGAAGAACTTGAAATGTACTAGGGCTTTCTAAAGATCATATTTTTGTGAAATAAGTAAAAGCAGTGTGTAATGGGAATATGTATGTTGTGTTCTATTCCAGCTTAACTTTATTGTTAAAAAAAATGAGCAGGTGCAGTTGATACTTAATATTGACTAAAAATATTTTCTAGATCTTACTGTCTCTTGTTTAATAAAACAATTTGACACTTCTACATCTTGAGCAATAATATGAATGTACACAATGTAGAAATTCAAGGGACAAGCTGTTTTCAGTATCCCAGGAAAACAGTTCTAAACAATACTGAGAAGCTTCTTCTTGAGTCATCACACCAAACATTTTATGTCAAAGCATAAAATTGTTTCATTGTAGTATTAGGGAGATGTTTGTTTAGCAGTAATATTGAGAGGGATGTATGAAACCCCTGTTATAAAAGGAAGGTTTTTTCTGTTGTTTTTTGTAGGTTAAAAGAGTTCTTGAAAAACTATATGAGAACAAGAAAATTGCAAGTGCTACCCACAACATATATGCTTACAGGTGAGATACAAATAATGATTTTTATTTATCTTTTTAGTGTTCTTTCACAAATGAGTGCAGGACATGAGAAAGAAGTTCCTTCCTATTAAATTTCGTGCTATTAAAAGAAATTCCTTGCTTTAGGGATAGGTTTCTTATTTGTATGGTTGGTGTTGCAGGTGTTATTTTGAATTTGAGGTCAAGAACATAGAACATACAGTAGGAAATAAGACAGTGAAGCAGCATTAAGAATAGGAAAAAAAGTGGATTTGACCATGTGTTGGTATACTTTTGTAGTATGTCTGAGCATGGAAATGCTACATCATCCTGAATGTGTTTTTATTTGGGTGAAGTAACTTCTTTTTCCCCCCAACCTTATATTTAGAAATAGCTGAAAATGTTCAGTTGAAATAAGAGTCGAATCAGAAAGCCTGATGCAGACATCTGGCATATGAAGTTTCAGCTGAAATACGAGGTAAAAATGAGTTTGGCAGTCACTTGCCCCTGGCAACTTTTGTGAACATAGATTATGTGAAATGAATTGGTCTCAGTCCAGACAGCAGTGTGGGTTTTCTGAGGAATGTAAGTGACAAAAAAAGGGAGGAACTGAGTCATCTAAAAAAGCATGCACAGGTGCTTATCCATTCATGCCCATCCTGCTGTGATCCTAATGAAACATGAAATGAGAGCAAGTGAAAGCTTATTTTACCAAAAAGTACAAGATTCTACCTAAATAAAAAGTTTCTGTAAAGAGGGCATTTCTGTTCTCACAGATGATGATCTGGCTTCCTTCACTCAGATTATCCCAATGAAAAAAAAAAAAAAAAGGAACTGGCACATACTTACTGCTTCCTCTTTTTCATCTAGTACTAGGAGCCTCTTTCTCATTATGTCACCTGTAACTAAGTTCAGAAGTTGGGAAATAAGTTGGTAACAAACCAAATTATTGGTCAGTAGACCTCTGAGCATGACTTATAGAAAATTAGGCCTAAGCAGCTGTGTTTTTTATGAAAAAATACACCCAAAATTTTACTGCAGTGCCCCCTGAGGAAGGAGATGACATGGAGAATCCAAGGGCAAATTTCAGTAATAGTTTCATGTTGCTGCTGAAATACAGACATAATTAATTACTAATTATATTTTTGTCCAAGTTCTTCTAGGTTTATACCGTTATTTGAATCTGTACCTGGTAGAGTTGGTTTCAGCTACATGCAATTATTAGGCTAAAAACCTGGGTATTTTTCTGTTTAGGGACTTTAAACTGGTAATGACTGGAGTTTACCTGAAGTAGCTAAAGTCTGTGTAAAAGCTTCTCAAAACTTGTACTGTACAGATAAACGCTTGTGGTTTACCCTAAATGAATTGGTCTCAGTCCAGACAGCAGTGTGGGTTTTCTGAGGAATGTAAGTGACAAAAAAAGGGAGGAACTGAGTCATCTAAAAAAGCATGCACAGGTGCTTATCCATTCATGCCCATCCTGCTGTGATCCTAATGAAACATGAAATGAGAGCAAGTGAAAGCTTATTTTACCAAAAAGTACAAGATTCTACCTAAATAAAAAGTTTCTGTAAAGAGGGCATTTCTGTTCTCACAGATGATGATCTGGCTTCCTTCACTCAGATTATCCCAATGAAAAAAAAAAAAAAAAGGAACTGGCACATACTTACTGCTTCCTCTTTTTCATCTAGTACTAGGAGCCTCTTTCTCATTATGTCACCTGTAACTAAGTTCAGAAGTTGGGAAATAAGTTGGTAACAAACCAAATTATTGGTCAGTAGACCTCTGAGCATGACTTATAGAAAATTAAGCCTAAGCTGTGTTTTTTATGAAAAAATACACCCAAAATTTTACTGCAGTGCCCCCTGAGGAAGGAGATGACATGGAGAATCCAAGGGCAAATTTCAGTAATAGTTTCATGTTGCTGCTGAAATACAGACATAATTAATTACTAATTATATTTTTGTCCAAGTTCTTCTAGGTTTATACCGTTATTTGAATCTGTACCTGGTAGAGTTGGTTTCAGCTACATGCAATTATTAGGCTAAAAACCTGGGTATTTTTCTGTTTAGGGACTTTAAACTGGTAATGACTGGAGTTTACCTGAAGTAGCTAAAGTCTGTGTAAAAGCTTCTCAAAACTTGTACTGTACAGATAAACGCTTGTGGTTTACCCTATGCCTCATCCTGTTTTCATATAAATATGTGTAATAGAGAGTTAGAATTGATGCACACGTGTATGAAAGATATGAGACTTTATTAATAGTGTAGAAATATTTGTTGATTAACATTTTAAAATCTATTTTATGGTTTTTTTTTCTTTTATAGAATATACTGTGAAGATAAGCAGACGTTCCTACAGGATTGTGAAGATGATGGAGAGACAGCAGCAGGTGGACGTCTTCTCCATCTTATGCAGGTTGTAGAAATTAATCTTTGGCTTTTGGAAGTCTTGAATTTATATTGATTTTAAAAATCACTACGATGTAAATGAGCTTGTAGGAGATTATTTTGATTTTTGCTCTGCTAGCAGCCAGCCAGATGATTGCTTTCTCAAGGTGAAAGGAGAAACACAGACCGTAGCACTTTCAAGTCTCAGACCATAGAAACAAGTGATGTTTCATAGGTGGCAGTAATAGTTTGAATGGGTTAAAAGATAACTAAGTTTTAAATGCTGTGCTTCCTGTGTGGTGTAAGGTACACAGAAGATAAATACTGGGAGATGCTGACTGTCACAATAAAACAGCTGACCTGTGCACAACCTGTCATGTGGTTCCCTTGAGTAGGCGTAATAAAAAGACACCAATACATGAACTTGCAGAGTAGAACTTCAAATACAAAAGGACTGAAGGAGCTAAGTTGTTTTGATAATTTAGTCTGTTTTGTTGTGCTGTTTCCTGTTCTGGGTCCATAGCCCTCATACTCACATATATTTTAGTCTTCAAGTATTGAAATAAGATTTGGCAAAGGTGCTACTAAATGTGAGTGAGCTGAGATTGATAAATTTTGATTCATGATGCAAGCCCTAGTAAAACTGTAGTTAAAGTAGCACAACTGCAGGAGACAGCTGTGTGCATCTTAATGCTGTGCCTCAAGTCACTTAGCTGTGTAAGCAGACAAAATATTTATTTTTATTTTAGATTGATGTTCCCTTCACAGCAGGAGTTTATTTTCCTGTCCTTTTCTTGCTTGAATATTCTGTTCTCACAGATGATGATCTGGCTTCCTTCACTCAGATTATCCCAATGAAAAAAAAAAAAAAAAGGAACTGGCACATACTTACTGCTTCCTCTTTTTCATCTAGTACTAGGAGCCTCTTTCTCATTATGTCACCTGTAACTAAGTTCAGAAGTTGGGAAATAAGTTGGTAACAAACCAAATTATTGGTCAGTAGACCTCTGAGCATGACTTATAGAAAATTAGGCCTAAGCAGCTGTGTTTTTTATGAAAAAATACACCCAAAATTTTACTGCAGTGCCCCCTGAGGAAGGAGATGACATGGAGAATCCAAGGGCAAATTTCAGTAATAGTTTCATGTTGCTGCTTCCTTGAAAAAAAATATAGTAGATGGAAACATTTTGACATTTTTAATTTCGAACTTTTTCAGAATTCTAAAATAACTCAAACCAGACTTGGGAAGGTTAAATAAATAAACAAACTTAGGCTATGTAATATATGCAAGTATATGTGCTAAGTGTGAAGACATTATTGTTACGAAAATAATATAAAGATACAATTTGGCAGTTACTGTACTTCAGTTTGTTCTGAGAGTATCAGTTTTTTCTCAGCATGTTAGTACACACTTCTGAAAATTGTCTAGGCACTTAATATTCCATAAAAATCCAGTTCAGAACATGACATGAATGTCGCTTTCAAATGTGAATGTGTGTAAATCATAGGGATCGTCATTCTCCATCTGTAATCCTAGTTACTGGGAATATTTGCATTCTGGAAGAATACTAAGATAAGGATAAGAAAAGTTCAATTTTCAACCATAGGAAAAGATTAAAGTAGTTTATGTGCTGATTTCTGGATGTTCATGGATCTTGTAGTTTGTTTTTTTTTTTTTTTTGAGCTCTTATGATGTATGGGTATGAAAATTAGGTAATTTAAAACATTTATTGTTGCTGAATTTATAGGGTTTTTTGTTGTGGTTTTGGGGTTTTTTTTTTTTAATTTTTTTTTTTAATAGAAATTAATCTTGCTTCAGATAAGACCAGCATTTCAAAATAGCACTTTCTGGTTACAAAACACTGTATTTTAGATTAGTACCATCCTGTTTACTGTCAGCAGTTGTTATACATAGACTTTATGGCCAATACATAAATGTAGAGTAGAAAATTCCTGTCACAGCACATGGCCCTAGTCCTTTTCATTTTAAAATTCTAAGAATATTTCTTTTTTCACAAACAATGATTGACTCTTCTAACAGTATTATGCAAATTAGTCAGATATCTCTTTTTTTTCTCCTTAACAGAGATGATTAATCATTGTTAACATGCACATATTAACAGTACTAGCTTATGGCATTTTATATATCCATGTGTGTAATGCCTGTGGCCTGGCTGATATTAGCCTCACCCACCAGCACTCCCAAAAATGTGAATAGACAATCAGCTTAGTGACAGAGTAATAATTGATCATACCAAAGAATAAGAAAGGTAACTCAGTAATTTTTTAAAATAAAAGATAGTAGACCTTTTTTATTTTTCAAATTGGTGTCAGCAGTAAACCAGGTTCGATTAAAAGATAACAACTTTTATTGCTTTCTATTATTCACAGATTTTGAACGTCCACAATGTGTTGGTTGTGGTGTCCCGCTGGTATGGAGGTATTCTCTTGGGACCAGATCGTTTCAAGCATATAAACAATTGTGCAAGAAATGTACTTGTAGAGTACGACTATGTGCCATCAACGGTATGTTTGATCCCTCCAGAAAGGAGGCATTTGCCTGTGAACTTGTGTGACTTTCCACTGTTAGATGAAGCCAGAAGAAAAGTAATACAACCTGTGTGAATGGATAAATATGTCCAAATTTTCATAAATCTCTGTGAACTGTGAATGCTGTTCATATTAAAAATAATTCTCATGGGTAACCTTGGGAGAATCTTGTGGTTTACAAGAATATTTTTTAAATTTTGCAATGCATCTTTTTCATTTCAGGAAGAATCATCTAGACAAGCTGGAAAGAGCAAAAAGATAAAGAAGGACAACAAAAAGAAAACAGAACACTAATTTATTTTTAGAAAACTTTAAAATACTATTTTGCACATATTTATACAAAAAAAACCCTGGACCTTATTGCTTTATCTTTTATGGACATGTTGTATTCAGAAGAGAATTCAGTAAAGCCATAGATATATTTTCACCTTGTTTTGTGATTTCTTCTGCTGTTCTGAAGTAGAGCTTAGACACAAATTTTCTGTTTTCTGTTTCTTACACATGTGAGCTCCTTGTTATGAGGACATGTGTAAGAAACAGAAATGTCCTGCAGCATCTGGAGCCATTGCTCCATCCCACCCCTTCCCACCAAACAACAGCTGACTTATTGATTTCTCTTCTTCTCTGTTCCTGGAGTCAAATACATGTCTTGTATTAGTAATTGAATTCTGTAGTTTGTTGTACTGAGAGTGGGGCTAGAGTCATTCATACACCAGGTCACTTAGAGAGTTTTGGATACTCCTTTGTGAAAGGAAAGCATGGGGCTGAGTGTGGTGTTTGGAGTGCCTGATCCTGCCTGTGCAGCTCCTGACCAGGTGCTGGACAGGGGCTGCTTGGTGACATATGGAAGACTGAACGTGGGCAGTGAGCTAAGAAATGTGATGAAACTACTACAGAAGTTCTTTGAGGGTTGTTCTGTGATGGTTGGCACACCAGAAGCCTGTTGAAAAGATGAGAATTTCGTGTTGCATAATTAAAGGAACCAGTGAAATAGACCATAAAGTCAGTAAGCACGATGAATCCCGTCCTTTAAAATGTCTGAAAATGGACCATCAGAAAGGAAATGCATTTTTATTTTCACACAATTTCTTTCAAGAGAGAGCATGAAGTACTTGTCTGACTGTCTTGTGGACATTTTTGGTTAGAGAAGTTACAGTCCCTTCCTATTTTTGTTTGCAACCATTTCCTAAGTTTAAACTTCCTTTATTCTGAGAGGTAGATACAACATGAGAAAGAAATTACAAAAATGTCTGACAACGACTCTTAACTTTAAAAGTTCTTTACAAATAACGTACCAGAAGATATTTTAATTTTTATTTTTAATTGAAGCAGCAATTTTAACCATTTTTGCTGTCAAATACTGTAAGGTGTTTAAGACATCCTGCTCGCTTGTGGAAGAGTTACAAATTTCATTACCTGGCAAAAGAAAAAAAGAAAAGAAGGATGATAGAATTAATTTATACCCAAAGTACAATTGCCTGTCATAAAAATATGTCAACAAAAAAACATAACATTACCAGGAAAGGCTTTTATCTTATAGTGGCTTTTATCTTTTTGGCCACTCTGTTTTAATATCTTTTTACTTTCCTGGTTTTGTTTTGTTATTCTGAAAATGAATCAGGAATACAGCTGAACACAGATTAGCCATTACAGCACTAGAGTTTCCTACAAGGTAGTATCAGAATTTTTTTTTTCTTTGAATCTCAAACCTAAATGAGCAGACTAAGATACCTGCTCTCTGATTGGGGTACTTCATTAGCTGGGTATCTTCTGAAGAGCTGCTTGGTCGTTTCACTGTCAGTCATTTCCTCTAAATGTCCTGCATGCATCTGGAAATCTTCCATGCTCAAATATGAAAAGTCATGTTCTTAAAATCTTAACTTCTAAAAGTAAAGATAATTGTCTTTCTTACAGCAGCATACCAATTCTGGACTGTTAGTAATTTCTTCATATTGCAGGTAATTCAGGGTGTTGGTTCTACTGTTTAGTATGTACTTAATGTGGGGGAAAAAGGAAGATAAAGATGGGACATTTACTTGTGGATCCTTTTCCTGTGTTCATCTTTGCTATGTGTTATTGCCTAGCATGTCTATTTCAGTAAAAAATGGAAGCAGACACGGATTCTTACAGTTTAGTAGCTGCTTCAATATTTTTCTAGCTAGACGTGTTCTAGACTGATTTAATCCTTGTCAGAGCCACACACACAGAAAAATTCTGCTAAAAGCTCATGAAGTGGATCTCCTATCTAACTTCATATGTGCAGATGCCTTGCAACACACAGGCTTTCCAAGCATGGTTTGGAAGAGTGGGGTATTTAAGATTTCAAGAAATCAAGTTAGATCTAAGATCCAATAAGAAATTTTGAGGGAGGGAGAGGGAATACAATTAGGCAGCTATATACTCCTGGAAACACTCCGAGATTTAAGCCATGTGGCAAGGTCAGTAGGCTCTCATGAACAGTGAAACTGCTGAATTTTGTTTTGAGGCTTTTGGATGTTCATGGATTTTTTATTTTTTTTTTTTTTTTTTTTTTTTGAGCTCTTATGATGTATGGGTATGAAAATTAGGTAATTTAAAACATTTATTGTTGCTGAATTTATAGGGTTTTTTGTTGTGGTTTTGGGGTTTTTTTTTTTTAATTTTTTTTTTTAATAGAAATTAATCTTGTTTCAGATAAGACCAGCATTTCAAAATAGCACTTTCTGGTTACAAAACACTGTATTTTAGATTAGTACCATCCTGTTTACTGTCAGCAGTTGTTATACATAGACTTTATGGCCAATACATAAATGTAGAGTAGAAAATTCCTGTATTTTTTTTTTTAATAGAAATTAATCTTGTTTCAGATAAGACCAGCATTTCAAAATAGCACTTTCTGGTTACAAAACACTGTATTTTAGATTAGTACCATCCTGTTTACTGTCAGCAGTTGTTATACATAGACTTTATGGCCAATACATAAATGTAGAGTAGAAAATTCCTGTCACAGCACATGGCCCTAGTCCTTTTCATTTTAAAATTCTAAGAATATTTCTTTTTTCACAAACAATGATTGACTCTTCTAACAGTATTATGCAAATTAGTCAGATATCTCTTTTTTTTCTCCTTAACAGAGATGATTAATCATTGTTAACATGCACATATTAACAGTACTAGCTTATGGCATTTTATATATCCATGTGTGTAATGCCTGTGGCCTGGCTGATATTAGCCTCACCCACCAGCACTCCCAAAAATGTGAATAGACAATCAGCTTAGTGACAGAGTAATAATTGATCATACCAAAGAATAAGAAAGGTAACTCAGTAATTTTTTAAAATAAAAGATAGTAGACCTTTTTTATTTTTCAAATTGGTGTCAGCAGTAAACCAGGTTCGATTAAAAGATAACAACTTTTATTGCTTTCTATTATTCACAGATTTTGAACGTCCACAATGTGTTGGTTGTGGTGTCCCGCTGGTATGGAGGTATTCTCTTGGGACCAGATCGTTTCAAGCATATAAACAATTGTGCAAGAAATGTACTTGTAGAGTACGACTATGTGCCATCAACGGTATGTTTGATCCCTCCAGAACGGAGGCATTTGCCTGTGAACTTGTGTGACTTTCCACTGTTAGATGAAGCCAGAAGAAAAGTAATACAACCTGTGTGAATGGATAAATATGTCCAAATTTTCATAAATCTCTGTGAACTGTGAATGCTGTTCATACTAAAAATAATTATCATGGGTAACCTTGGGAGAATCTTGTGATTTACAAGAATATTTTTTAAATTTTGCAATGCATCTTTTTCATTTCAGGAAGAATCATCTAGACAAGCTGGAAAGAGCAAAAAGATAAAGAAGGACAACAAAAAGAAAACAGAACACTAATTTATTTTTAGAAAACTTTAAAATACTATTTTGCACATATTTATACAAAAAAAACCCTGGACCTTATTGCTTTATCTTTTATGGACATGTTGTATTCAGAAGAGAATTCAGTAAAGCCATAGATATATTTTCACCTTGTTTTGTGATTTCTTCTGCTGTTCTGAAGTAGAGCTTAGACACAAATTTTCTGTTTTCTGTTTCTTACACATGTGAGCTCCTTGTTATGAGGACATGTGTAAGAAACAGAAATGTCCTGCAGCATCTGGAGCCATTGCTCCATCCCACCCCTTCCCACCAAACAACAGCTGACTTATTGATTTCTCTTCTTCTCTGTTCCTGGAGTCAAATACATGTCTTGTATTAGTAATTGAATTCTGTAGTTTGTTGTACTGAGAGTGGGGCTAGAGTCATTCATACACCAGGTCACTTAGAGAGTTTTGGATACTCCTTTGTGAAAGGAAAGCATGGGGCTGAGTGTGGTGTTTGGAGTGCCTGATCCTGCCTGTGCAGCTCCTGACCAGGTGCTGGACAGGGGCTGCTTGGTGACATATGGAAGACTGAACGTGGGCAGTGAGCTAAGAAATGTGATGAAACTACTACAGAAGTTCTTTGAGGGTTGTTCTGTGATGGTTGGCACACCAGAAGCCTGTTGAAAAGATGAGAATTTCGTGTTGCATAATTAAAGGAACCAGTGAAATAGACCATAAAGTCAGTAAGCAAGATGAATCCTGTCCTTTAAAATGTCTGAAAATGGACCATCAGAAAGGAAATGCATTTTTATTTTCACACAATTTCTTTCAAGAGAGAGCATGAAGTACTTGTCTGACTGTCTTGTGGACATTTTTGGTTAGAGAAGTTACAGTCCCTTCCTATTTTTGTTTGCAACCATTTCCTAAGTTTAAACTTCCTTTATTCTGAGAGGTAGATACAACATGAGAAAGAAATTACAAAAATGTCTGACAACGACTCTTAACTTTAAAAGTTCTTTACAAATAACGTACCAGAAGATATTTTAATTTTTATTTTTAATTGAAGCAGCAATTTTAACCATTTTTGCTGTCAAATACTGTAAGGTGTTTAAGACATCCTGCTCGCTTGTGGAAGAGTTACAAATTTCATTACCTGGCAAAAGAAAAAAAGAAAAGAAGGATGATAGAATTAATTTATACCCAAAGTACAATTGCCTGTCATAAAAATATGTCAACAAAAAAACATAACATTACCAGGAAAGGCTTTTATCTTATAGTGGCTTTTATCTTTTTGGCCACTCTGTTTTAATATCTTTTTATTTTCCTGGTTTTGTTTTGTTATTCTGAAAATGAATCAGGAATACAGCTGAACACAGATTAGCCATTACAGCACTAGAGTTTCCTACAAGGTAGTATCAGAATTTTTTTTTTCTTTGAATCTCAAACCTAAATGAGCAGACTAAGATACCTGCTCTCTGATTGGGGTACTTCATTAGCTGGGTATCTTCTGAAGAGCTGCTTGGTCGTTTCACTGTCAGTCATTTCCTCTAAATGTCCTGCATGCATCTGGAAATCTTCCATGCTCAAATATGAAAAGTCATGTTCTTAAAATCTTAACTTTTAAAAGTAAAGATAATTGTCTTTCTTACAGCAGCATACCAATTCTGGACTGTTAGTAATTTCTTCATATTGCAGGTAATTCAGGGTGTTGGTTCTACTGTTTAGTATGTACTTAATGTGGGGGAAAAAGGAAGATAAAGATGGGACATTTACTTGTGGATCCTTTTCCTGTGTTCATCTTTGCTATGTGTTATTGCCTAGCATGTCTATTTCAGTAAAAAATGGAAGCAGACACGGATTCTTACAGTTTAGTAGCTGCTTCAATATTTTTCTAGCTAGACGTGTTCTAGACTGATTTAATCCTTGTCAGAGCCACACACACAGAAAAATTCTGCTAAAAGCTCATGAAGTGGATCTCCTATCTAACTTCATATGTGCAGATGCCTTGCAACACACAGGCTTTCCAAGCATGGTTTGGAAGAGTGGGGTATTTAAGATTTCAAGAAATCAAGTTAGATCTAAGATCCAATAAGAAATTTTGAGGGAGGGAGAGGGAATACAATTAGGCAGCTATATACTCCTGGAAACACTCCGAGATTTAAGCCATGTGGCAAGGTCAGTAGGCTCTCATGAACAGTGAAACTGCTGAATTTTGTTTTGAGGCTTCAGTATGGCTAGCAGAAGAATGGCTACTGGTATTACTTAGTAATTGTGCCACATGGTGTTTTCTGCAGTACCTGGACACGAAATAAAGCCAAACCGGTGATGGACGTACATGCTGTGAAGATATTTGCATGGATAATAAAGGTTTGCATTTTTGTACCACTGCCATTCAAACATTCAGTAAAAGCACTTGACAAACACGAATGAATTTGTTCCCACAACAGAGGTGAAGACACGACAGCCAACGTTTTTCAAATTTAAGTATTTAAAATTAGACACCAAAGTGTTTTTAGAACCCATGATTAAAATGATTGATTGAATTTTTACAACTGTAGAATACTCACAGCTCTCTGCAAGTGGCTTCATTACTCATACAAAATATAAGCATTTGTGAAAGACGCATGATTTTTCGCACCAGTGTGGAAAGAAAAGCCTCATCCTGTTAAAGTTAATTGCCAAGCTCTCATTCTCAATCAGGGAGTCTGTATTTAGTTCCTGGGTTCTGGGGAAACAGCAGCTGATGATGTGTTGCTGAAGCTGCTGCTAAGATTTTTGAAACTGATTTCAGTGAGAGTTTTGAGCTGATCTTAGGGTTGGACCATTACAGGTTAACTGCTCTGGTAAGTAGCTGCGTGTATACTTATTTACATCGTATCAGTTTTCAGCCCTGGAGTGCACAAAAAGGAGAGTAGCAACAATAAAGTCGACCATGATTTTCCTCAGCAAAAAGTATAAATAGAGAGGGACCAACAGCTTGTTGAATTGTAACAATGTCAGATAAACAAGGATGGAATTAAAAAGTAGTTTAAATTCTCATTAGGATAGGTACACAGGTTGAAGAAAAAAAAATTAGAAAAGTCATATATAGTCATATATGGTTTGCTAGCAAGTAAAACACATCAGGAAGGGAGGGAGGGAAGCAAGAGGGAACCTCAAATCAACCCTCCTAACCTCCACAGATAAGGATCATGTTGCTTAAAGAAGAACTTGCATTTCAAAATACGAGCTTGAAAAAACTGTGTATTTCTTATCCAGAACTTTGCTAGAGTTGTGCTTTAAGAGAATCCTAAGAAAACTAGATTCATCGAGTATCAAAAGCTTTTTATTTTTTCCCCTCCTGAGAAAATTTTTTTTGGATGCTTATTGGATTTTTGACCCATCCTATTTTAACTCCTTATGAATGTCAACCTTTTGGATAACTTTGGTATAAACCTACTCTCTTTCAGTTTAAAGCCATTGCCCTTCGGATCCTGGAAGGCTGCAGTCAGGTCACCCCAAAGCCTTCTCTTCTCCAGGGTGATGAGCCTGCTTGCTTGAATTACATGTTTCATATTAGACTGGGAGATTCTAATTTGAGAGGTGCTGATACAATGTCTAATCACTTTCTCTTTTCTTTCCTAGTGGTGTGGTTTTTACAGTTGTTTTTTGCTAGTTTTTGGTTTTGCGTTTGGATTTTTTGAGGTTTTTTTAAGCTGAAGAGTAAAGTATAAGAATCCCTGTATTTAAGACATCAATGAAGCTGCAGAGCTCAGTATAACAATATTGTAAATTAAAAGGGCCTCTGTAATCTAGCCGAGACCCATGCTCTTGTGCCATTGCTGATGGTCTTCATTTACATGATCACATTCTGGTTTTCTTCTTTAGGGTATTAGGATGGAGTGAGTCCAGGAATGTGTAACAGGGCTGTTAACCATGCTTCCTCAGAGACTTGGGATCCACCTCTGCCTCTGCTGCAAAGCTAGCCTGTGTCCAGATTCTAGTCACTCCAGACATAACAATTTGTGAAGCTGTGCCCAGCTTCCAGTTTTCTGCCTCTAAATTGAGCTGCTCATCTTGCACAGGGTGGCAAATTCATTACTGCACACCTGGAGCTGTGCAATGAGCTAATGTGATGCTTTAAGATGTAGAGGAGTCTGAATCGTCAGGCTACACATACTTAAAAGAGAGAATCCAAACCAATGTGCATAACCCTGAACTGCTGCTCTCATACTTGCTGGGGAAATGGGGACAATGCCCTTTGTGTGCTGTGTGGCTGTGAAGGTGCCATTCATTATTATTTGTGTATCATGCAGGTGCTCTGCTAATGAACAGTATAGGAAGCTGATGAGGAAGGCAGCAGTTTTGAGGAAAGCCTGAGATGCCAAATGTTCAACAGTATAGAGGAAATAAAATTGTCCAGCTTTTCATTAACTTACTTTCCTGTGCTGTGAAAGATGGAGGGGACCAAGAGTACGGCTGGGCTACTACAGGGTGGGCTTAGCTCTTCTATTTCCTGACCTTGGATGATTTTATTTTAATTCTTAATTTGCTGTCTGAGTAGACATAAAAGCATCAAGATTTTCAGTAGTGGAATGAACTGTTTGCAAGGTAAGGCTAACATTAAAATAGAGTGAATCAGTGAGGCAGGGGGTGTTATAGTATATGTCTGGGATAGATTTTTTGCTATGGCAAGAGGAAACAGTATGAAAAATTATACTGTCTGGTGTTTGCAGTCTCACATGGCAACCTGTCTAGTACAGAAGGCTTCTACTTTTGCTGGGCATGTAGGAACTCCCACAGCTGCTTTCACTCTCTGCTGAACCTGGGCTGATGAATCATAAACCTATTTCTTACCAATTCCTTATTGCTACTTTACTGTGTGGTGGAAACAAGCTTATGTCCTTTCATACCTGGAAGCCAAATGATAATTTAGCCATCATAATTTCTGCTCCTCTCCTATGTCCAGTATTAAAATAAATCACAGAGCTGCAATGTAAGGAGAACAAAACTAGCAGTTTTTCAGAACCTTACATAGTGAAGATGTTCTAGGTGTCTGGGGAAATACAAATATTATATTTGACTTGATTATGTATCGTTTTTTGACATAATTTTCCTCAAAATGTTGTCTGAATATGTGACATGTCCTTTTTCCCTTGCAGGTATCTTACAGAGCTCAGCAGGGAATCATGTCCAGCTCTGCCATCAAGATGGTGGCCATCTGGGTCTTAGCATTCCTCCTGTACTGCCCAGCCATCCTGATGCTTTTGTTATGGACAGAAACCTCAGGCATCGGAGTAACTATTTCTTTCTGAATCTTGCTGTTTCTGACTTTGCAGTGGGTAAGTGAGAGCTGTGGAGCCATGTGCTGATTGTGTTGTAGGACTCTGAGGAGAAGCACTGGTGTTTATTTTCCGTGTGTTTTCTTCTGAGAGAACTATTTCCCAGCTGTATCTGGAGGAAGGATGTGGATACCACCTTCGACGTACTTCACAAAATGCAGCCTATTATTTGTCAGAAAATAAAGGTTGCTTTGTTAGGTAAGCAGGTAATGTTTAATGTTTCAAGATAAAATACTACTGTGGGAATTTTATGGACTAACAATGAATGGGAGCTGTTTGTGAAGAGTTTTGGCTGAAATTTAGATAGTCTAATCAAATACAGCCTATATTGTCTGACAGCTCTTGCATACATGGTCAATATCTTGTCTTTCAATCTGCTATCACACAACACAGATCACCACCTCAGGTTTGTGACTAAATAGAGAAAAATGCTATTTTTAATCATTTTGCTGTATATGGTCTATATAGAGTAATACCTTAGGAAATATGTGTTTGTATAGGCAAATAAAAAATTACAAATAAAGCAATTTCTAAGAAATTTGATGCTACATATATATTTATACATAGGGACACAGTTTTGAAACTTGTACTGAGAAAAAGTACAATTAAAACAGGAGTGTGATGTTCAGTTGGAGACTGGAGTATTGCAATATTCTGTGAAGTGTTGCATGTCTTTGCTAAAAGCCTTGGTTAAATTACTGAGTGTGTAGAAGGATGGTTTAAAATAGTTGTGGTCATTTAACCAAATCTGTATTCTGACTTGCATATCACAACAATGTTTTTTTAAGTATCCATTTAAGAAGTATACTAAAAGGAGAGAAGAAACTTAATTTTTTTTGCCAGTGCCAGAAGTTCTTTCAGAGGCACAGCTTGTAATAGTCCTATCCTTGTGATGTCCATATCTCCTTGTATAATGTTTTGATATCTCCCTGCATATGCTTGATGTCTTCTTCCAGCCTATTCTCCCTTGATGTGCTGCAGAGCTCTTGCTGCCTGCTCTCCAGTTACAGTACACTGGAAAAAAACAGAGCAGTGAGCATAAAACCAGTGAACAAACTGGTGTTCTCTCATCTGACTCACCATCTAGCATCATACTGAACAAACACCAGCGTCTAGCTGAGAAATACAAAGTAAATAACATTCTCTGCCAAAGAAGGAAGTACAGCTTACTTGGCATTACCTACATTCCATAATTTTTTTGGGTGATATTATGTTTAACTGAATGTCTAGTTTTTAATTATAAATTCTGTTAAGAGCTTTGCCTTTGTCTTAGTTTGACTTTAGAGTCAAACTGATTTGTATTTTTGTAGCTATATAATTTAGATTCAGGGTATGCCTAAATTATCCTTACTTTCTTCCTGATCTAAATTGCTAAAAGCTTTCAGAATCATTTGCTTATTCTTTTAACGTACCTAATCTAGTTGCTTTTGACATTCCACAATTTTTGCTTTGTCTCTGTGCTTCAGTACCTATAGCTGGGTTTGAATAGAGATCTCTTGGTTCTTAGTACAGAGAGAACAACAGGAATTGTGAGATTTTTATGGAAATGGAAACTCTCAAGATACTCTGTTACAGGAGTTCACACTATTAGGTAGTAAATCTAAAGTTGAAACCAAAGTTTTTTCCTGATATAAGTGTTAAAATCTATAATGTTTTGCTCAAAAACATCCCAAGGCTGTGGTGTGATTCTATGTGGGGTGATCACCTCCAAATCTATTAAAATGAGATAATATTGGTGCTTTGACAACATTTGGATTTAGCAGCCTAAATTTAGGCGGCAATGGGTGCGAGTGGGTCACTTGTGTTCTCACAGTCTGATGAATTACCATAGATAATATCCTATCAGCTTGCCCCTGAAAAGTGGTTATTATCAAGATTTAAGATGAGGAGAAAGGTTAGGCTGGGTGTATTTAATTAACGGTGCTGTTCTTGTCAGCCTTTTGATCGTATAGTTTTTAAAATTAGTCTGAAACTCATATTTCTGTGAGAAGTTAACTTCTGAAACACTTTCTGACACCTATGCTTCTAAGAGTATGGAAGCATGGCAATTGGATAATTTGTTATAGAAAACAGTGGATTACACTGGGGGAAAGATGTTTTTGTTTGTTTTAATTTCAGCAGATAGAACAGAAGAGTGTTTACTTCCGTAGGTAGAGCAGTCAACTGCTCCTTCTTTTAGCAGGTGGTGTTAATTGGAAAGATAACAATGATACATAATAAACATGATACACCTTTCAGAGAGGTATTAATTATAAGAACGTTGCTAGTACCTAGTTTGTAGTAAAGGTTCTTTGGTTGCAGGATAACACAAAGCCATCTATGTGGCAATTCCAGCCAGTCTTGATCAATCTTTTATGCAGAAATACTTCTCCGCTCTCATGCAGTGCAGTGCTGACTGACGTGTGCATTTGGTTTCTTTTCACAGGTGTGTTCTGTATGCCCTTGTACATCCCTTACGCCCTGACAGGGACATGGCACTTGGGAAGGAGCCTGTGCAAGCTCTGGCTGGTCATGGACTATCTCGTGTGCACAGCTTCAGTGTTTAACATCGTCCTTATCAGCTACGACCGTTTCCTGTCAGTTACAAAAGCTGTAAGGCTAACATTTCTATTTATTGCTTTATATATGTTGGGATTTCTATAAAACTCAGAATGTTTCACAGTTGACACTTTAAGCTGAATGGTGCTTTGTTATTGGTACAATTTTTTAAGAGAGAAATTATGATGCTTCAATGTTGCATTAGGACTTAGGAGATTGCCTTGCCTGTGATTTCAATGTTACCCTCGTGCCACCTGCACTAGAAGTTATTTAATTACTTTACACAGGAGATGGGAAGGTCCAGGTGGGAAAGAGACAGCAGGCATGTGGGGAACTTGGGCTTTGGCCATTAGAAGAGTTGGTGGTGATGAAAACTAGGTTGAGTCAAGGATGTGCTTAGGCTTGGATAAATTAAGTAAGAAGAGCATTTGGAGAGACTGAGATGGACTGAGTGAAGATGAGAGAGTGAGATGGACTGAGTGAAGATCAGATGAGGATCTGAATTACTGCAGGGGGTGATTGACATGTGCTGACAATGAGCAGTTGCATGGAAACTGATCTCTTGAAGCAAAAAGAGGAATGAATCAAAATATGTGGAGAGGTAAGAGATGTTTCTTGAGTGTTGTCGTTCTTCTGTTTCAGAAGATATCCAAGGAATAAAGTAAGAAATATTATCATTCATCATTTCTAAGCTCTATTTGGTGTTCAGTCCTAGAATCTGCCAGGGGCATCATCTCCTTCGTCAGAAGCAGAGGACAGTGTTTCATCACTAACCAGGTCATGGAGACCAGCAGGGGTGGCTCATGGTCCGTCTCGAACAGAAACCAGTTCTACGGCTCTCAAAAGGGACTTTTCTGCTTCTTTCTGTTCAAGGTCTGGATCAAAACTGCAACGGGACAAGAAAATAGCGAAGTCTCTTGCCATAATTGTCTGTGTGTTTGCCATTTGCTGGGCCCCATACTCTTTATTAATGATTATCCGTGGGGCCTGCCAAGGAAAGTGCATCCATAACTCCCTCTATGAAGCAACCTTTTGGCTTTTGTGGATCAATTCCTCTTTGAACCCATTTCTTTACCCTCTCTGTCATATGAGGTTTCGAATGGCTTTCCTGAAGATATTATGTCCCAAAAAGTTTTCAACATTGAGATCTGGTAGCACGCCTTCTGTTTAGAGAGGTAAAAGAATGTCTTACACATAAGGTTCCTCTGTTATTTAGTGATACCTTTTCATATGTATTGTTGACATAAATAGAGAAAAAACCTATTTGTTTACTAATGACATTGTTTAAGAGTGCAGCAGAGTTATGTAGTTGCCCTGATATTGCTAGTTTTCAGGATCTCATTTTTGGTTTTGCTGGTATGATGCTGGATTATTTACTGTCTAGTGAATGGAAAGAACAATAAGCTTTGCTAGATGTCCTCTTGGTTTGTGAGTATGAGGTATATTTTTTTCTTTCTCTTTTTTTTTCTTTCCTTTGTTTAACACACTGTTAATACAGCTGCCACTGCTCTTGATATCTCCATAGAGTCACTGGAGGGAGATACCTGCTCATGTACGTGTTGAATTAAAATTTATGTAATATTTATGAATCTAAAACTGTCAGTGAAGAAGCAATACTGCTACATTTTTCAAAGATTGTAAAAATACTCAGAGAAGCAGTATATTTCCATTTCATAAACTATTATGAAGACAAGAGCGAGCCCTCTCCTTGTTATCATCCCCACAGTGAGCAAAATGCAAGTGAATGGGCTGCCTAACCTGCCATATCTGTCCTTTTCAAGTTTTAATATAGCTCATACCTGGCATTGCAGGACAAAGTACATGTAAGTTAGTAATTCTGAATGATTTTCAGAAAATGAAATTTTCCATGCTATGAGAATTTTGAGATTGGTTATCAAAAGTGTCAGACATAAATGGTTGTTGGTCTTTTCACCCATACTGTTTTTTCACCTGACAGTGGCTGCCTCTTTGGTCATGCTTAAATGATATTTAGTGCCAGATCTGTGCACTATGTGATTGCCTAAAAGATAGGCCAGACTTGGGCACGTGATCACATTCCTGTTGAATTAGCAGAGCAAGCAATGCTAAGTTCATGCTGGATTTATGATTTTGGCTGGCTGTGCGAGAATAGACAATAGCCTCTCTGGTGTAAAGCTTTGCAAGTGCAAAGATATTCTATCAAAATGTCTGGAACAAATTTGATCTGACAGAGTGATTTTTATACTAGAGCAGTGCTTTGTCCTGTTACTGGTACATTATATGAATTTTCTCTGCCCCAGAACTATCAAAATGTCTGGAACAAATTTGATCTGACAGAGTGATTTTTATACTAGAGCAGTGCTTTGTGTCCTGTTACTGTTACATTATATGGATTTTCTCTGCCCCAGAATAAATATCAAACTCGATTTTTTCAATTAGGGAGCAAGGGCCATATTCACTGCTTGAGAATGAGGTTTACAGAGGTCTGGAAGCTGACTCTTAACAAACAAATCAGTTGAATGTCTAGTGCTGAAAGGAGTGAGTAGATGTCTTGGAGGAAGCAGTGGAGTTTGATTACACCCCATTCCATGTGCCAAACTTTCTTACCGTGTGTTGAGTGTTGCAACTCACCCAGAAGGTTTTCATGGATGGGTAAGTGAGAGTCACTGGCTACATTTTTTTCTCTCCTTTTGTGTAATTTTATTCCTCTTTGTTTATAAATATAATAATGTATGAAATATGGAAAGAGAAATCTGATGCACAGAACAATAAAGCACAGTAGTCAATTTAAATAGTTTTTAACCTAATTTGAAATTGGCTGTAGAAGTGTTGCCATAACAGAGTACTGCTTTGCAAACACAATTCAGATGCATGGAAGCATCCTAATTACAGCACAAAAGTTGATGGCTTTGAAGAGCTAGAATGTCTTTCTGTTCAGAGGTCTGGAACTGAAGACTTCTCTTGCCAGTTTTCACACTGCTGGAAGATTATCTTTCACCATTCATTCTCGCTATGCTTCTTTGCCTCACGTGGATACTGTTATGGATTGTGAGCCTAATTGCTAAGAGATGCAGGAGGAGGTCATTGATTCAGCACAGCTGTTTTTACTGTCATGAGTTGTGGTGCTGGATAGGTTTTGTAGGGTTTGTTTTTCTGTGAAGATTAAAAAATCTAAATGCACACACAGAGTTAAAACATTTATAGAATAGCTGGTGTACTAAACATCTGTTAAATAGAGAAACTGAAGATAGGCCCAAGATAGAAATGTATTTGTCTGCTTTTCTATCCCTATACTTTCAGTATAAAAATTCAGTTTGCATTTTGTGCTTAAAGAATGTAAGCATTGTTCATTTTGGAAAAATAACACACAAAATTATTGACTAGATAAACTGAGTCCACATTTTGCAGTGCTGGAAAACTAGTTAGTCAGGGAACTTGCCAGGCAGTGCAATCTGCAGCAAACTTGAAACAACATAGCATGGTGAAGCTACTAGAGATAATTTTTATTAGAGTTTGATTTACCCACACACTGTTCAAACTGTTTTCTCACACCACTCCTGTGTATTAGATGGATTTGTTGTTGAAAATTTTACTTAGTGCTCCCAGGGTAAGTCCAGCACTGGGTTGCTGTGCCCACAGCTTTCAAGCTGTCTTGGTCAGGATGGCATAATAAATATTCTCCCTTGTAAATCACAAATCAGATGTTTTTCAGGGTTATGATAAGAGACTTATTCAGCATTTGTTCTTATGCCCTGACTCAAATGGATGTTTTTTGACAAAGGCTTTTCTAACCCAGGTCTCTCTAACCAGTCACTCATCCATTTCACTATTTCATGTCCTTGAATTTTCTTCTGTCTTTGCAGATGTTCAGTAGGCCTTCTAAATACATGGTGACAGTAGCTATACGACTTTGTGGGCTTCAACTCAAATCACACCAGTTTTTCTAATCTGACCCTCTCAGATTTAAAAAAAAAACCAAACCACTCAACAAATAAAAATACATGTTGGAAGAAATTGTGTTATCTTTTTTTGTTTATTTCTGAAACAAATATTGAACCCTAATGATTCTCCTTATGTCCATGTCTTTTATTTTCCAAAGGAAATACCACATAGATTTCCCCCTGAGTGCCACACAGAACTATGATTAAAACTCCAACATTTGATTTATTCCCTAATTATAAAAGCAAATGACTACATTCCCCTTGTCCACTAATCCAGTAATTTTATCAAAGAAGATAACCAAGTTGCTCAGGCATGATTTACCCTTGGTAAGTCCATGCTGACTGTTCCCAGTCACCTTGTCCTCCCCCAGGTCCTCAGAAACACCTTCCAAGGGGCTTCACTCCATTATTTTCCCAAGGACTAAAGACATTCTGGCCTTTTTTCCTTGTGGCAGCATTTGAAGATCATTGCAACATTTGCCTTTCTTCAGTTGTTGGGAATCTCCCTTCGGAGATGGTCTCCACGACCATTCTAAGAGGATAGAAAGTGGCCTTGCAAAGGTGGTTGCTGGCTCTCTTGATAGCACAGTGGGTTCCATGGACTTTTATGGGTCAAGTCCCCTCAAGTAATCCTGCTTTATTCTCACCTGCTCTTGACAGTTCTCATCCTTGAACTCATTCACTAAGCATGGAGGAAAGGGAGACCTAGTTAGTAAGGAATGAAGCTGAGAAAGCACTGGTGACCTCAGCCTTATCTGCACCTGATGTGACTGGATTATTGGTCCCCTCCAGCAAACTACCCATATTTTTATTTTTTACCATTTTGCTGTTAATAGGGTGGCTGAAGTTCTTTGTGTTGTCCTTGATGTCCTTTACAAACATCAGCTATAGGTGAGCTTTTGTTTTCCTAACATCATTCTTATGTTGCCAGGCAACATTTCTAAATATCTCCTTTGTATTCTGTCCCTCCTTCAAACACCTTCATGTTGCCTTTTTGCATTGTGGTCTCCAGGGTTAGCCACTGTCATGATACATCTGCTTCTTTTCTTGAGAGCAGGGACAGACTATTCTTGTGCATGGAGGTTGGTGTTCTTAGAGGCCTGCAGCTTCCTTGAGGTCCTTTTCTTTTGGATTTGCCTCCTATGGGATTCCCACTACCACTTTCCTAAACAGAAGTCTGCTCACCTGAAGCCCATGGTCTCCACTGCTACTCTCCTTCCTCATCCCCTTTGGGATCTTGAGTTCCACTGCCTCATCATCACTACATCAGAGTGGCACTGATAGCGTGTCCCCACACAGCTCCTCTTTACCACTGAGCAGGTGATTCAGCTGTGCATCACCCCCATTAGCCCAGGCAGGACTTGTATCTGAAAGTTCCCCCTGACAGTCTCCAGGAACTTTGTTCACTGCTGGGACCTGATGTGTTGCACTTCCAGCAGATGCCATGAATGCTGAAGTCCTACATAAGAAGCAGGTTCTGTGGTCCAGAAGCTTCCTTGCATTGCTTAAAGAAGGCTTAATCACCTCCCTCACCCTGAGCTCTGCAATGTGCTCTCACCCTGATGTCACCCATGGCAAGTGTGGCTTGGAGACTGCACAGGAAGCTCCAGTACTTCGTCTATGCTTCCCAGGCTGCAGCTGTGCACACACATCTAAAGCAGCCGTGTCTCATTGCCACATTTTGCCATTCCTGAGGTCTCTTCTGTTTCTGTCATCCTTACACCTTTTGCTTTAATGACTCTTTACAACATAATTCCCTTTGTTCCTCAATATGGCAGCAGAGCACTGCATCTTTCCTCCCCACATCTTGCCTATCCTCTCTTTCCTTGTTTCTTGCCCTACATCTTCCCAAGTAGCTGGCATTATGGCTGCAGTTGGAAATGCTGGTCACTTGGTGTGCCATGGTGCTGCAGAGTCAGTGAGTGTCAGCCACAGCCACGGCCTACCAAATTCTGTGCATTCCCATCAAAATAAATTGAGTTGTGCTGAGGAAGGGATATCTTTTCTCACACCTGAAAAGGGCTAAAGGCTTGGTAATTAATGGAGTAAAAGCTTATCTAGGATTCCTTGTCAGGTGCAGGATTAGATGGCCCACACCATAAAGACCTCTGAAGTGCAAGTATTTAGTTTGTTCTGCCCAGAATTTCTGGTTAGGGTGAGCTGAAGAGGTATTGGTGATGCTTCTGCTGCATGGAACTGTATTACAAATACATTAACCAGCAACACTAAGAAATATCTCTCTGTTATTAACTGTAAAATTTAAAAAGTGATATAGCAGCAAGTGCAAAAGTGTCTACATTTTACTGTAATGGAAATAGAATTGTAATAATTTTAACCCTGTTCACCACTGTGGAGGTGAAAATGAGATATGGTTTTATCTTCAGCACATTTTGGTGTGCAAAACCACTCACACATTGCTAATATATAAACTGCTTGACTGTGAAAAGAATTATCTTCAGACAAGCTTTTTTGACATTAGTAGATAAGGATCCATGTCCAGGAAGGACACTGATTATGAGGTGTCATTTCTAAGGCCAATACCTATTGTCCAATACCTATTGGCATTCAGATCAAGAAACGCCAGAGAGCCCACGTCTTGAAGTCTTGTGTTAAAATTTTTTTATATTGCGAATCTTTTATTTTTATGTTTCAGTATTCAGCCCAGCCTGTTAATAGACTTGTCTCAACTTTTTGGATAACTTTGCCAGATACAACTTCCTTCCCAGACTGACCTCACCTGGATATCCACCATGCACAACAGCACCGCCGAAATTCCGCACGCGGCTGCGACGTGTAACGAGACTTGGCCCATGCAGTCGCCGAGCTCCGAGTTCTCCTTGGGTGTGTTGGTGCTGCTGGCTTTCCTCATGGTGTTGCTGTGTCTGGTGACCATGCTTGGAAACATGCTGGTGATCCTTGCTTTTTTTATGGACAGAAACCTCAGGCATCGGAGTAACTATTTCTTTCTGAATCTTGCTGTTTCTGACTTTGCAGTGGGTAAGTGAGAGCTGTGGAGCCATGTGCTAATTGTGTTGTAGGACTCTGAGGAGAAGCACTGGTGTTTATTTTCCGTGTGTTTTCTTCTGAGAGAACTATTTCCCAGCTGTATCTGGAGGAAGGATGTGGAATGGTGGAAGCTGCATGAAGTGTTTTAATAGCCCAATATGTCTCAAAATGTATTATAATGAAAAACACATTCTTTTTCATATAAATACTTTTAATGTTGATTCAAAAAAAAAAAGGAGTGACTATTATATGTGAATACTTCTTGAAGAGGTTGTTTGCTGCCGTTTGTGATTTACCCTTGCCTCTCCAAATATAAGGTGTTCATCACACTCTTCAGAACAGCTTATATTTGACAGCTATGTGTGATACATCCAGATACATGAATTACTCTCTACATAGTACTAATGGTTTATGAATGTATTACACTACAGTGAGACACTTTATCACCAGGACTTTTTACTGGCTTCAGCTTAACTCAGGCTATTGATCTGATGGGTTGTTTGATACCAGTTTGACACCCTGCTGGCATCCCTCATCTATATTCCTAATTGGTCCTCTCTTCCCACAGCAACACTGCAAAAGTCCAGGAGAGTTTGTTGCTGGAGCTGCCATGGATCCAGTCCTGGCTGGTGATGCCAAGTGAGTTTGATGGTGGAGTGAATGCCTTTTGCAGCACTCCTCCGTGGCTGAAGCCAGGCAAACAGCCCATGCAGCAGAGAAAGCCTGACAAAACCACAGTCCTGTGGCAGATGTGCCAGCAAATGTCTTGACTTGAGGCTGGCAAGGAGGCACTTCTGCACACAAAGGCTTTCTCTTCAGGATGGTCGCAGAGACCAGCATTTACTGAACCGTGAGAAAGGAAATCGTGGCCAGAGACCTACTGTACTTCTGACAATACCATCCCCCCAATGCTGTTCCTTTGTCAGTGCTGTGTAGTGAAGTGTATTAGTTTAGCCTTTAAGGTTTTCCTTCATTTGTACCATTTATAACACATTGCCTTATTCTGGGACTTGCCCCATGGGGCAGAAAACGATGCATATGATGTAGCTTTTGCTTTCCTGCTAAGGCAGAAAATTTGCTGAAGCTGCTATTTCATTGCTCAGGTCTTCTGCAAAAGTCTGTTTCTCCTCATATCTCATAGTTTAGTCAAGAGAATTAAATATCTACCTTATGCATCCGTTCTTTGTGGCTGGTGCCTCATGCGTTCTTGAATCAGCCAAGAGGAAATGATTGCCATCAGTATTAGATTGGCCTATACAGACTGTAAATCTAAGATTGCCTCTGATATTGGTCAGGAAATACTTTATTTTCTGAATTTGCTGTGGGGTTGGTTTTTTTTTTTTTTTAGTTTATTAAAAGTCTGGAATATTTACAGGGATGTGACTCATGTCTTTTGTGTCCACCAATTAGTCAAAGCAAGAATAGCTTCAAATATCAATGCTTAAAACCTGGGGTTTGCCTCTATATTTATATGTATAGCTCAAAACAGTCATTACTTTTTGACATGGTGCCAAACATTGATCCCATTGAAGTTCATGAGAACAGTAGCTGTTATCAACAGCCATGAAAAATTAGTATTTATCACCAAAGTGATGCTGCTTGTATTTAAGGAATATGTTAAAATAAGCCATCAGTATGGAAAGCACTGAGCATTTCCTGGTTGGCAGCAGTCTGGCAGCTCTTTGCCCAGAGTTTTGTTGTCAGTGGACCACATCACACTGGATATGTTTAGTAACTTCTAAGATCATGACAGACTTGTCAAGAAAGGAATCATCTGGAGAGTTTTAAATGGATCTTGATGCAGCATATAATTTTCTATTTGTCTCTGGTAGATTAGGGTTTTCAGGAATGTAAAATCAGCTATTGCAGCACACTTTTGAAAGAATATTAGTGTTAAAATAAAGAAGTTGCTTGCTTAAAAATAGAACACAAACATGATTTTCTTAATGAAGTACTTCAGTGGAAGGTCTTTTGGACAAAACACAAATTTAACAAAACAAAATAGTTCTAGAGTTATTCTCAGGTGGAGAAGAAGCATGAAATTAAAACACTCCTTAAAAATGAGAGTTTCATACTTCTGCTGTGTCTGCTCTATCTCTGGTAGAACACCACACAGACTGTCCAATATATTGTCTTCAGTTTACAAATGCTAACCAATTTTACAGGAATAACTGCCATTGGCAACATCTGCAGATGTGTTTGAGGGAAAATTCTAATACAGATGAAAGAATAGAGGAAATAAAATGATGAGGTTACTTATCAGAATGCAACCGCAGTGCATATATGCTGCAGCACTAATTTTATACCTTTAGAGAGTCTAAGTTGGTTAGACTTGTATTTTCCTCTTCAGTAAATCCTTTGCTGAATTGCTTTCAGCTTATTCTCAACAATAAGCATACACAAATCACACTAAGACATAGAAAGTCACCATCAGATTTCATGAGAATTTAGGAACTTATGTATATAAACTACATAAATTACATAATATTTACCTTAATAGAAAGTCACCATCAGATTTCATGAGAATTTAGGAACTTATGTATATAAATTACATATTCACCTTAATAGATTTGTTGATTTTTTTTTTACCCGAATGCCAAAACAGTGTGTCTCTCTGCTTCCAGGAGTTTGCAATCCCTATGAACCTCATGGTGTCTTTCTGGTTGCTTTCTGCAGGTGTGTTCTGCATGCCCCTCTACATCCCTTACAGCCTGACGGGGAAATGGCACTTGGGAAGAGGAATCTGCAAGCTCTGGCTGGTCATGGACTATCTCCTCTGCACAGCTTCAGTGTTTAACATTGTTCTTATCAGCTACGACCGTTTCCTGTCAGTTACAAAAGCTGTAAGTAACCTGTTTAGAGCGTCTCTGATTTTTTTCCTTGGATGGTTATATTCACCAACCTTTGCCATGATGAGTATAAGATCAAATTTAACGAAGATAATACTCCTCAAAAATATACTGGCATGTGATGATTATTAGATATTTTTCAGCCAGATGGGGTGAATATTCTACACTGGGCATGCTTCACTGCAGAGCCAGTCAACCAGGAGTTTTCTCACAATTTCTGCTCAAGCTGCTGTCATGTTACTGCCTGAGGAAAAGCAGTTTAGGGGGTAAAAAGGGTAAGGCAGCAGATTGGTAAAAAAGGGTCAGGGAAAGAGGAAATTCAGAGTAAATGGGATTTGGGTTTGGACCTAAAATCAGGCATGAAAGTAAATTACAGTGGAGCTAGGGCAGTAAAATCAAGGACACTGGGGAGGGTGTCTAGGCCTGAGATGTGGTCAAAAATTATTCTGGATAAGACTGGGAGGAAGAGCAAACAGGCAGAAAGTGGAACAAAGGGCAGACTGCAATCGTTGCCTGTAGATATGCATCAATAAACTCTTCATTGTGTGTGGAGCAGAACCCCAAACTTCAGACACATTCTGTCTCTGCTTGCTGCAGAGAATTCTACACACCTGGTGTGAGCTCTGTGTCTTGGGCCATGCTAGGGTGGAGGCCAGCATTTCTCACCAGCCACACTGTTCGCTCAGGTGGCAGGGAATGTCACAGCTCTTTTGTGTGTATGAGACTGTCAACATAACTTCATGCAACAGAATTTCAGTCTTATTTGTCGTAATTAATTTAACTTCCTATAACTGCCTTCTTAATAAATTTTATTATTTTATTTTATTTAAAGAAAAAGTCTTGGAAACCAAACACCAAAATTTTTGGTGTGTAAGAAACCTTACGCTGGAAAGCCAAAGACTCAGCATTTACAAATTGCAAAATTCAGAGCACCTATACAAATGCAATTAAGACCTATGAACATTTGTATGGTAGTTCTAGTGACATTAACTCAAACTTTTGTTATCAATTGGATGTCTAAGCTTGCAGAATTACACATTCATCGTGTGAAAGAGATGTGAGCCACATTGTATCTATCTGTTCTGCAACATATAGTGGAAAATAGGTACTGGCCCTGGAGTGGATGTAGAAGGAAGAAAATGGGTGATTTTTTTAGTTTCATCAGCTGTGGTGCAGGTGTGGTGTCTATTCCTTCATCCTCATGAATTGTCTAGTAAGTAATTGTCTTATAGGTTAAATCCATGTGCCACCTTTTCTGTTGAGCACCATGATGCATACAGTTATTTGTTTGTAAAATGCTGTAAAAAGCAGTGCAGTTTCCAGTGAATGGGAGTGAAGGTCCCAACAGCTACAAAGTGCTAATTCCTCTGGCAGTTCAGACCATAGGTATCTCAAACAAGGCCCACCAAATTACTAGGTATTGATGGATGATCGTGTTTCATGCCCTGGACCTGGACCCTGGTACAGTGACATTAATTGGGAGACAACCCTATGCACTGCCAGCATCAATGAAATAAACATGCTTGAGTGAGCTTCAGCTGATCAGCACAGCCACATCTCTGTATTACCAAGCACCTCTTGAGATCATTTCCAGCTGCTTCTCTTAGTCCCAAAATGGGTCTCTACAAGTCTGAACTTTTAATATTTTTTGCCCTTGCAGGTATCTTACAGAGCTCAGCAGGGAATAACATCCAACCCTGCCATCAAGATGGTGGCCATCTGGCTATTTGCCTTCCTCCTGTACTGCCCAGCCATCCTGTTTTGGGAGCACGTGGCCGGACAGAGCGTGGTAGCGGTGGATCAGTGCTACGCCGAGTTCTTCAACAACTGGTACTTCCTGCTGTGTGCATCCACCCTGGAGTTCTTTGTGCCGCTGCTCTTGGTGACCTACTTCAACGTGCACATCTTCCACAACATCCAGCGGCGCCAGCGGCGTGGCAGCGTGCAGGACTGTGAGCCTCCGAGGAGCAGCAGCCTGTCCTGGAGGTTTTGTGGCTTGCCGAGGCCAGGGGCATCATCTCCTTCGTCAGAAGAAGAGGACAGTGTTTCTTCTTCCATGAGACCAAAAAAAGAGTCTTTGGGAACTGACTGCTCATCTTCATCCAGAGACAATTCTGTAACCCCAGAAAATGACTTTTCTGCTTCTTTCTGTGCAAAGACCAGATTAAAACTGTAACGGGACAAGAAAATAGCGAAGTCTCTTGCCATAATTGTCTGTGTGTTTGCCATTTGCTGGGCCCCATACTCTTTATTAATGATTATCCGTGGGCCCTGCCAGGGAACTTGTGTCCATAACTTTCTATATGAAGCAACCTTTTGGCTTTTGTGGATCAATTCCTCTTTGAACCCATTTCTTTACCCTCTCTGTCATGTTAAATTTCGAATGGCTTTTCTGAAAATATTATGTCACAAAAAGTTTGCAACACTGAGATCAGGTTCTTTTTAGAAGGAAGAAGAAAAACTAGGTTCAAGAGGAGCTGGATGAGGGATGTAAGTAGGTACTGTTTGAAATTAGATTTAGTCTTTTCCAGGAGATTAAACTAGTATTGCAAAAATCTAAATAAGCCTTCTGTGAAATGTCCTCCTGCAGACAAATGTGCATGACCAAGGTTTGTGTACTTTTTCCAGCTATTTAAATTGGTCATTTAAAGGCTATTGCCTCTGTCTGACTTTTCCTAGTAGTCTGTCCAATTTATCTTAATTCTGATTGCTGAAAATGTTGTCTTCAATTGAAGTACCTCTTATATTTGTGTTCACAGGTGACATTAGTTAAAAATACAACAAAATGGTATATTACCCATTGGGTCAATAGTATTCTAGAGTTGCTGTCTTCTATGTTCTTCCTCTTTTGAACAATTTGCATTCAGAACTTGATTTTTGTCTATACGAAACATCCTATGAAGTTATGATTTGTGTTTCCAGGCACATAGCAGGATTACTTCCTTTCACTAAAGGTTTTGGCCATCAGAAGCAAATAGGAACTACTTTCAAAAACTTGGATGTATGTGTTCTCAGCAGAAGGGCATCGCTCGCTATATTTGCTCAGATGCAGCAGTAGAGAATTCAGGTGTGCAAAGCATTTATGTGGATGTCCAACTATTCTGCAAGAAACCAGACTTCTTCAGATGTAGTTTTGAGAGATCATAGAAAGAGAAGTATTTGTTCTTACCCCTTGTGGGGGAAAATCCAGTTCTGTTTCTGTTACAAGCCCTCAGCTGGAGGCTGTGATAAATGGTATATTTCTTACACACTGTGTAAGGCTGTGTTTGTTTTTCTGCATGAGCCAGGAAAATGGCTGGCCTGGATGGCTGCCTGTAGTATGTGTGGTGAGAACTGAGAGAGCTTGGAGGTGATATTCTTTCAGTACACACTTTCCATACTGTTAAGGACTATTTACTTTCATGGCTCTGCAATTACCAGGTATTAACTTCCTTACTAAATAAACAGGTGTAACTTTAAAATGTAAATAATTTCTTTTCATCACACAGTCAGTATGTATAAGGCTAGGAAATAAATGGAAGAATGAAAACTAAAGAAATGTGAGAGGTATTTGATGTCCATTTTATCTTCTGTTTTTTTTTTTTTTGGTGTATATTCATATAGTATGTTAGTATATTTTACTTAACCATCTTCTGAATGTTCTTCTAGGCTGAACTACCATTTAATCATAGTTATATGTTTTGCTATATTACGTGACTATATTATAATTTATACTCTTCTATTTACACAAATTACACATGTATTCAGCAACGCAAGAGGTATTGTCTCTGACAATATTGTCTCTAATATTCAATACAAACTACTTTGAAGAAATGTTTTTTCATTTTTTATAAGATTTTGGCCAGTGAGTTGGGCTAGTAATTACTGCTAGAAGTCAGCATTTGTGTATCTCCAAAGCATGTCAGAACACAAAACACAAGAGCCACCACACCCACCTGTTTTCTTCAAGCACAGCATGTACCAGTCTTTCACCTGCAAAGTTTTGTCATTCTTTTAAACTGCAACTTGTAAAGTCAGTGGTGTTGAACACGCGCAAACAGATCCTTCTATGTCAGCTTTTAGAGCAAATCCTCCTTAAAGTTTATAATACATATTTTTCCACTGTGTCAGCAATGCCGAGTTAAAGATTTCGTTCTGGTTAGCTTATCAAAAAGATATTTTTGAAATTTAGCTATTTCCATATGTAGATAAGAACACATAATCTTATATCTATGACATGTTACATTTTTCTGTTCTTCCTCTTCCTTGCTCACATCTTTTGCTTTCTTCTTGTACCACCCTGGTCTCTGCCACAGCTCTTTGGTACAGGCCACAAGAGCTGAGTGCTGGCATCAACAGAGATTTATTTATAATGTATTTATTTATATTTTATTTATATTTTATTTTATTTATGAATTCTGCAGCAGTGTCCTGTGCAAAGCCAAGGAAAGGCAAGTTGAGGTTAGTTGATACAAGATATGGAGGACAGGCTTAGGTGCTCTGAGGGGCAGTGAAACACCTGGCTCTGCCTCCATTTGGGCTGAGTTGACATGTTAAAAGTTGTCAGAATAAACACTCTAACAGCACTGTGCTTCTAGGTGCAAATTTGGTTTTAGAGGCATGGGCAGATATTTCAGTAGTACCTCTGGCTTACTTTTGTCAGCTTTTGCAACTGTAGTGGGAAATAAGTTGTGAATCTAGTTGGTCTTATCTCCCTCACTTTTCCTGAGCTACTGTTAGTAGGATAGAGTAGTCAGAAAGAAGCTGGTGGGAGAGAAAAATGGACTTTGTTTAGGTAAGGGGCTGGATTAGTCTCTTTATTCTTCTGATGTAGATATTATTTCCAGCAGAGAAAGGCACAGAATCGTAGCACTGATGCTATGGTTTGGATTGGAAGGGACCTTTAAGATCATCTGTACATCAGGGACACCTTCCACTAGAGAGGATTGCTCAAAGCCCCATCCAGCCTGGCCTTGAACACTTCCAGGGATGGGGATGGGGCATCCACAACTTCTTTGGACAACCCGTGTCAGTGCCTCACCACTCTTGAATTTATTCCTAATATTTAATCTAAACCTGCTCTCTTTCAGTTTAAAGCCATTGCCTCTTGTCCTATCACCACATGCCCTTATAAAAAGTCCATCTCCAGCTCTCTCGTAGCCCCCTTTGGGTACTGGAAGGCTGTTTCAAGGTCTCTCTGGAGCTGAACAACCTTCTCCAGGCTGAACAACTCCAACTCACTCAGACTGTCTTCATAGGAAAGGCGGTGGTCTTCACTCCTATGGTCTTCATAGGAAAGGCGTTCCAGTTCTGTGATCATGTTTGTATCCCTCCTCTGGACCTGCTTCAACAGGTCAATATCCTTCTTATTTCAGGGACCCCAGAGCTGGATACTGAACTCCAGGTGGTGTCTCACAAGATCTCTGTACATTGTACTCCCTACCTTTCATCCAGGCTGTGGAAACACTTGGAATTGCCAGGGGAAGGGTTTAGACCAAGAAGACTCTTGTGGACAGTGAGTCCTTGTGGGAGCTGAATGAATAAGCTGCATTACTGGCCTAAGTGATGCTTTCATGCTCATGGCATGAGATTCTTCCTGTGCCTGCTCTGAGCCCAAGGTCAGTGCAGGTCCTGCAAGCCATGGCTTGGGATCCATGCTGATGAAAGGCATCAGTAAGGCTGATGGTTAGAGGGAAAATCTGATACCACTGTCAGATGCAGATTTCACTTCTCCCTTGGACTGGTAGAACCATAAAACAACCCAAAATTCAGATGTTCACCTAAGACCAAAATCTAAAGTTGGATAAAATATAGTGCCATGCTTTTTAGCAAGGTCTGGACCTTGGAGAGGAGGCTTTTAAGTTTCATTAGTGAACAACACCTGAGTCCTTCATGAAAGAAATCTTATTTGGGCTCTAACAAAAAGAACTCATGAAAAGAACCTGTTGCTGAGAAAGCTAAGTCAAGAGCAATTAAGTCTTACTCTATGTGAGGGCCTTGTGGGCACCCAATAGAATTTAATTGCCATGACTTGACCTCCCCTGGACCTCCACTCCTTACATGAGCCTTGGGCCCAAGAGCATCATGAAACTGGAGTGGTCCTCTCCTGAGATGCATGAGTGCTTTTAGGCTGCTCTGAGCACTGTCTTCTGGTTTTTTGAGGCATTAACTGAGATTGGCCTTGGACCCATCTTGAGGTTGCTGAGATGGCCTTGGACCCAGCTTGTCACCTCACGTTTTGTCATGTTCTGCCCCAGCCATGCCTGGGGAACTGAAGCCATCCACAGCAGCATAGTGTGTGATATCACTCATCTCTCAGAAAGAAATCACACCAGTGGGTGAAAACCAAGGATCAAGGACTCCCCAGGAGGTTCTCTGTTCTGTCAGTTCTGCCTGCAAAGGATCTCTTGCCTTCTTCCCCTCAAAAAATTCCAGATCCCACTTTTAACCTTTTTTTTTTTTTTACCAGTGTTATCCTAATACTTTATATCAATCTTCTCTTCACTTGTATCATTCAATGCTGCATTCCTTTTCCTTGCAGACTCACCACATTTCTTGGGTTTCCTGTATTACCAGGTTTCTCATTTTGCAACAGGTAGTTCCTGTTCCTCCATACTGTTGTAGTGTTGATAGATCTGCTCTGGCACATATTTCTCTGTGCCTTGCTCAACAGCTCCCCAGTCATATTGGCATGGATTTTCCACAAAACATAAAACATGTTTTAAGCCAAGAAACACAAAAAAATTAATCCAGAGCAAAGAAATCAATTTTTTTTCCTTTGGTCTTGATTTTAACTTGCATGCATTTATTTTAAACACAATATTTTACCAGCAGTGATAATGAAGTGCATTAGAAACAGCTTTCCTAGTGTAAATAGGGTAACTGGCATAAAGTGGAGTGGCTGGATTTTTGTGTGGCAAAAGTGGAACAGCATCATGTAATGAGAGAAGATTAAGGTGAAATTAAATTTTTTACTGTGCACTCAGGGAAGTGGAAAAAGCAGACTATTTTGTGTATCACTGGTAATCACTAGGTATTGTTCTCTGAAGACTTTCCCGCTCTAGCCCTTTTTTTTTTTTTTTGTGATCTGGGTGCTATACTTCAAGCTGGATCAAACTCTCTTGCCTTTGAATGTTGGTACAGTGCTCCGATCTTCGCTTGTGCGTATACTTGTTAATTTACTTTCTCTCCTTGCTAAACAACTCTGCCCAAAATTTTTATCTTAAATATGCCCGCGTAGGCTTAAATATGCCTGGAAGGCAGGCACTGTGGGTATATCTGCTGGCTTTCCTTACAATAGCTTCTCACAGAAGCCTCATTTTGGCATTTTTTTCCCGTTGCTGTTCCAACCAGCATGTTCCTGCAGGTGTCACTGGTGCTACACGGTTTTTTTAAACCTTGCAAATCCGTGGGGTTTTCAAAAGGTGCCATTTATATGTACAATCCTACATGATATGACACCAGCACCTTTCTGCTAAAACTGCCACAAGATCTGCTGTATTACATCTAATATTTACACTGCTGCAGAAAAGATTAGGGGAAGGGCTTATTACCTTGGCAAAGAAAGGAAGACTTTAGTCACACAGATAATCATAAGTCAGCACAGAACTTCTTTCTAAGTTGTTCTGCATAGAAATCATCTTGTGCTCAGAATTTGAATCACAACCTTATGTCACCCATGGAAAAGGAGGGAGAGTCACAGTGAGCTGAGAGCAGGTCCTCAGCATTGGCTTGTCAGAAAAAAAGTCCCCTCTCTTCTGACATATGTAGGTTTTTTTCTCATTAAGCTATTTAAGCTATTCTACTTGTGGGCTGCTGCTAAAGAAGTAGATCTCTCGTACCCTTCATGCTGCCCTTTGTCAGCAGCTTACTTTTGGGTTATCTTCAAATACCAGGGAAGCTGCAGCTTTGGATATGAGTACTTGGTTATGTTTCTCAGTCATTTCCTATGGATCAGAGCTTTAGCTTTGCTAAAGTCATTGGGGATTTACCAAGACAGTGAAGTTGTGCCAAACAAGAACAGAGAAGGCCTTTGCTGGATCTGTACCGTGGACAACTTCAAGGGAATCAGCTCAGCAGTTTTTGGGGATGGAGAACTTCCCCAGTAAGACAGATCTTGGTTTTGTCTTTCCCTGACATTCTAAAGATCTGAGCAACTTGATCTCTGTCTTGAACCTTTTGTACATGGGAAACTGTTTGCAACTGTTGAAATTTGTGGCGTTCCCTGCTGGGACATTTACATTCAGCTGGTTCTGCTGCTTTTGACAAATTTCTGCAAGCAGAGTCAGTCCTCAAGTACATACAAAGATAGTATGTCAGCGCAAATGCCTTCTTTACAGGACATGAGCCAAATTAGTTTCTGGAATAAAGCCTCTGAATTTTAAGAGTTTATATTACTTGTATTCTATTTCTGTAATAATTTCTGGTGCATATATATCAATCAATTTTCAGTTTGTTCTACTAATGCCATCTCAGGTTAACTCACCACCTGACTTTTGTGGTACCATACTGATGCACTGTTTCTTTCTGTGCTCTGTTGATAGATTGTTCACACTATTTAGTGTCACAATATAATTTTTTCATTATTATGCATCAGGTATAATGAGAGCAAATTGCACTGGCCTCTGACTCACCCCTTCTTACAGCCTTGCACCTGATGTTGTATCCCTCCTCTTTACCATGCTGGAGGTATTGGAATTAGAATGCTTTAAGAACCTGTATGTAAATGCTTGTAAGTTTTTCTCATGATAAGGAATGGCAGTGTTATTTTTAAAAATATTTTTTCCATCTAGCATTCACATTTATGTCTTCCTTGGTACTTGAATCTGGGCATATAGGAGACTGAAGAAAGAAGAGTATATGCCAAAACTGAAGCAAAATGGTGATTTCATATCTTTCCAAGATTCTTCCCATGTCCAGAGCTTAGGCCCTGGCCCTTGTGCAAGTTGTTTCTTGTGAAGTCAGAGTTTTGTTGCTCCTTGGTAACGTGAGATGGCATATCTGCACAGGTAGGAAATTTGAACCAAATGGGGGATGTGAGGAGAAGTTGCCTGGTAAAACAGCCAACAGACAAAAATACACCTGGTTTTGGTAAAGACCTTCAGCCATATTTCAGTGTCTCATCTCACATAGTTTCTTAGATGTTATAAAGGACCTGAGTGAATCAATTACCATATAGAGATGTAGCAGATTTCTTTGGATGTATTTTTAATGAGAAGGGGAATCAGCAGAGGGACAGGTGTAATTCAGTGCTATGCTATATCCAGTTCTGGGCTGGAAAAGCTCTAAGAGTTTAAAGAGTCTTTTTTTTTCTTTTCCCCTCCAAATTTGCTAGATCCTTTTAAAAAGGAGGCTAGTAACGTGGTTGTAGTTTACTAGATTGCCCATTTAAAAAATGGGCTTTCCCCCCCCTCATTTTTGACATGTCAGCTTCACAGAGAGGGAAAACTGTGAACTAAACTTTTGTGCTGCTGATAATATTACAGATTTCTGGCCAGGTCATGGAGAGGGTACTACCTCCCTCACAGTGGAGCAACTTGAAGTCTTTCTGTAGTGATTAGTATTCCTGGAGTGTGTTTGTTTATTTCTGCAACTTGAAGCCTTTGCATCCTCTCCTTCCTTCCCCTGATCCTCCCAAAGCAAAAAATAACCATTCTCAGAGTTCTTGTGGGTGCTTCCTGGCAGACCTTCTGTTAAGATCTTTTCATCTTGGGCTGTCTTTCTTTCTTGCTTCAGGCCATTAGCCTTTGCCTTGTCCCTTTTGACTGCCCTGCATAATTCCTGCCTCTCCCTGGCTCTTCCCAGTTCAGATTTATTAATTGAAAGGGAAGCTGCCTCTGTGGCACCTGAAGGGCTTCTGGCTGAGCCTGAGGTGGGGCAGCAGCCTGCAAAGAGAAGTGGCTGCCTGGTGGCTCTTGCTATCAGCTGTGCTTTGCTGACAGTCAGGGCACTTAGCCTCCAATTTAGCTTTTCTTAGAGGCAAAAAGCTCCACGGCTCCACAGCTGTGAGGTGAATTTGAAAGATGTGCCCTGCCCTGGAGAGAGGAGGGCAGAGGTGTGAGGTGGGCAACAGAGAACCAAAGGAAGCTCTTTTCCAGAGCTGGCTACCCTGAGCACAGCACCTGCATGACCCAGCCTGCAGGGTCTTCAACTCTAAATTATCTTTGCATATAATGACAAACATTGAGGGCAGGTTTATCTAACTTATGATCTTCCTCGGGCTTGTGTGTTCCAAGCTGGGTAATGTCTTCAGATTGTTTTTTTTTTGTCTCTAAATGTCAGGCTTTGGGGGAAAAAAAAAAAAAAAAAAAAAAAAAAAAAAAAGAAATTCACCTGAAAACTTTTGCTTAATTCCTGCTCCAATTTATAGCCAAAAGGTATTTATTCCTCTTTAATACCTCAAATCAAGCTATGGATCTTGTCACAGGTGGCTTCCAGACCATAATTTGTTTATTTACTGATCAAGGGGGAATGTGGTTGATTTGCTCACTGGAAGGGTGAAGCAGAGATGAGGGCCAGCATGGAAGACCTTTGTCTGAGCACACACTTTGGTTGGTTCCTTAGGCTGCCCCATCATCCCTACAGTTTTGGGGAATGTGAAGGTGCTTCAGCCCATTTTCTCTTCTGAGCCATTAATTCCTTCTCCACTTTAATGTTCATGACTCCAGTAACATGAACTGCTAGTCCTTTAAAGCCTCCTTTCTTTCCTGTTTTTTATTACTCTCATCTTTAACTGCTCTGGATGTGTCCTTGGCACTTCGGAAAACAAAGTTATCTTTCAGTCTCTGTGGTTTCATGAAGGGAAGAGAAAGAAAAAGAAAAACTACCCTTTATTTACAACAAAAGATGTGATAGAAGGAAGTGAAAAACTACATAACACTGAGCAGGGAAACTTAAATTTCTCTGGAAATGAGGGAAGAGAAAAGGAGGCTGAGGGGAGACCTTACTGCTCCCTGAAAGGAGGCAGTGGCAATGTGGGTGTTGGCCTCTTCTTCCAGGCAACAAAGGATGGAACGAGGGGAAATGTCCTCAATTTGCACCAGGGGAGGTTCAGGTTGGATATTAGGAAAAAAATTTTCCACTTAAAGAAAGATTAAGAATGGTAAAAGGCTCATCAGTGTGGAGTGGTGTAGTCACCATTCCTAGAAGTGCTCAAAATAAAAGGGCAGATATGTCACTTTGGGATATGCTTTAGTGGACATGATAGTTTTTGTTCAAAGGTTGGATTTAATGATCTTGGAGGTCTGTTCCAACCTTACTGATTCTCTAAGACCTGAAAAATAAATCAAAATACTAGCTGCAAGCCTATATATGTTTCACAATATATGTGGTTATTGTGCAATATGCCACTAAAACTCCAGTGAAGGACAACAAAATGATCAAGTGCAGTTATCGATACAAACTTCAAATATTGTGGGATGCATTCCTCAGTCATACAGACAAAACTGGTATGGTATTGTTTGATTATTCTTTATTATAGTGGCCCGCTACCTCATAAACGATAAAGAGGAGTCCCCAAATTGAAGGGGTGTCTGCAATACAGAAAATAAACTGTCTCTGAAGCGTGAACGTTCACATGAAAGCACACTGCCTTTGCAAAGTTGGCTGAGAGCCACATTTTGTCATGACTGTTCCAAAACCTCACAACTTTTTAATAATATAAAGCCTAGACTTTTATCTGCATAAGTTTAATAAATATTGATCAGATTAATGCTTGATACAGTGACACAGGGAGCTTAAGTTCTTCTATTTTAAGATCTTAGGTGAGCTAAGAGTTTAAGGTGATTTAAGGATTTTAAGATCAGTAGAAAATAATAAATGGTCTTTAAATCTCTAACACAGCTTAGCTGCAGATTTGCAGGCCATCCTTCAGACATTAAAAAAAATATTAAGCCTTCCTCATGCAGCAGAGTTTGTGTCAGATCCAGCAGGTTTCAAAGCTGACTCGGTTGCACATTATTATGTCCCTCTCAAAGTTTTCAACGCCACTGAAATTGCTGTTACCCGAAGTTTAATTTTTTTCCTCCCTCAAACGTACATGAGTTTGGGGATGCTGTGAGCAGTTTTCTTATGGCTTGGTCTTGCAGTGCCATCCTTGTAGTTAGACTGTACCTGCCATCCAATGGAGCCTTTCTGCTCCAAACTGTTTCCCTCTTCCATGGGAGAGGTTAGCTGGGAAAGGAGGCTGACAAGGCGTGTAGCGCCACTTCACAGAACTGCAGAATAATTTTGGTTGGAGGTGACCTGTGAAGGTCATTTAGCTCAAGAGAGAACACTTTAAATGTGTAAACAAGTTAACAGGTTTTACTTTATTTTTTTTTTTAATAGTTTCTTTTTGTGTGTTAGTTATGATTCTCCAAGGAAGTGAAAGCAGAGGAAGTAGAGTGCTACAATCCACAGTTGTTTTCCTGTGTGGAAGACTTCTAAAGCAAGACAGATTTCAAATGGAGGGGAATGTTTCTGAGGCAGCAAAATGGGATCCACCATAATGTGCCACTCATCTCCTCATCACGCCCTGCTCCATCAAAATGAGACAAGGACTTTTCAATGGCCAAGGGGATCCTGTCAGCAACGAGAAGCAGCTCCTGCTACTAGCAAAATTAATAGCAATGCTAGTTTTGTGCTAGTTTCTTAACATGAACTAATTTGAATAATAATTTGGCTTGAAAGTTAATTCAGAGCATGTGTTTTATTTAAAACCATAGCAATTGCCTGAAATCATTGAGGGGGAACTGAGGAAATCTTCATTGAGGGTCTTCAAAGTGACACTGGTCACTTTGTTGGGCCATCCTTTCTCACATATCTGCAGCTCAGCCTGAGCTGTAATTAGCTTTCTGTGTCTCAACTCTTGTTGGAAACCTTTGCTTGAGCTGCAAACTTTTACAGCTGGTTTTCCTTCCAGCCTGAATTTACTTCTGACCACTTTGTAGGTATGCATTCTGCCCCAGTGCTTTTTATTTTAGCTAGGTCTCTTTCCGCAGACACATCCCCAGTCAGCCACCCTTTGTTAGGCTGAACAGCCAGACATCTCACATCCATTTTCCTAACCTTCCCACTGACCTCTCTCTGCCTCTTCCAGCTGGAAGGTATCTCTCTGAAACATGGGTGACCAGGATTGCAGCAGTTTTCCATATGGCATCACCTGGGCCTCATACAAAGACATGAATGCTTCCCTATTTTTGCTGGAAATACCTCCCCTGCTGCCCTCATAGTTCTCTTTTCAAAAAACGAAATTAAGTGAGTCTGGCAAGGTCTACCTTTAGTAAACCCATGTTGCATTTTATCCCATATTGCTTTTACCTCTGCATCATTAATTAGACTCCCCACAGAACACTATTTTAAAGCCTAGCAAGCAATTCAAGTGGCTCTAACAGACCCGTAAATATGGGTCAATTTTTTCGCCTTCTTAATTGGAGGTCGTACCCTTGTTCCCCAGTCCTATGGCACCGTCCACAACCTTATTACTTTACCAAAGACACTTGCTAACAGACTTGAAAAATCTTGTGGCAAAGCTTTTCTAATTTAAGGCAGGATATTATCTCATCCTTCCTATTCTAGCATGCTGGTCACCTTTGTCTTAGGGAAGCAGAACATTTTCTTTATATTTAATATTTAGTTTGGCTGCCTTACCTGCACTTTTGTTCTTTCAAATTAATGACTTTACTTATAAAACTTCTTTTCCTGTGTTTCCCATTTAATTTAAGCTTTAATAATGTCTTAAAAGATATTTTCTTTATTCATCTGTCTTTTACAGTGCCTCAGATATGAACCAATCAAGTCCAGACTGTCATCTTCGGAATGAGGATTGCTGAGGATGAGGATACTTGTTGATCATCTCAGTTAATGATATTGTCAGACCATATTATCATTAAAAGCATTTGTTTGCTAACCCACATCTAGGCTGTCACAGTTTGCCATAATGACATTTCTGACAGCACTTAGCTCTGAGACTGCAGGGTATAACCAAATCTGGTGGTGAAATTTAGTGTCTGATCGCTGGAAAATGCTTCTGCCTCCCAAAAATGTTGTTTCATTTATTTATTTTTTCTTTTCCCTCAAGCTGTTCTTGTATGTTGGTGCCATCAATTTTTATTATTATTACTTTCTTTCTTCTCATATTACTGCTTCATAAAGTCCAGGGTATTTTTTAGATTTCATGGTGAAATTCAATGGTCTCAAGAACAAAAAGAAAAAAAACCCAAACTGTATTCATCTCAGAAATAATATTGCACTCTTTAAAATATGCCCCTGCTGTAGATTTTGGAAAAATCAGTGATGCTCAATGTATTGTATAAACTTATTTAGAAGTGTTCTGAGTTGTCAAAGTGGGTTTCTTTTATTTATGGCTTTGATTAGCTATTTTTCAGTTTAGGGACATAGGGAAAATTTGGGAAGAGTGTGAGCCCATAATGAATGGCCAGAAGAACACATTTTTCTAAAACAAAAAAGCCTCTAACCAGACTATTCTACAAGCAAATGTGCCCAGTGGAGATAGTCCAGACAACTGCACCTGGACACCACCTGGATATAATTAAGGTCCCAGAATGGAAGATGTGTTAAAATAGATGCCAGGAAATTTAACACTCTCCCTTCTTTATCCATCTGCTGCAAAGGGATGGCATAGATAGCACAGTACAATGGACTCATAGGACTCTGGCTTTCTCCAAGGAAGACTTTTTTCCCCCCCCTTCTTTTATATTCTGCCAGTGTCTGTATGCATTGGATTTTTGCTGCTTCTTGACCCTACAAGGTACAACCACACACCAAGAGTATTTCTATGGCTTAGGGTATTTCTTATTGGCTGTGCAAGAAGGAATTGCTTTGATTCTCTCCTTTGCTCATATCCACAGGCCACACTCAGCCCCTGTGGGTTTCCTATTATCCTCAAAAGTGTTAATTCTTTTAAAAATAGCACTCACTATGTCATTACTTTCACCCATTACTGACCATGTTAATTTTTTTCCAACGTGTTGTTCAGCACTAAACTTCAGAAATGTGGCTTTCATGTGCTGCTTTATTATCCATAGGTGAAGAAAATGCAAGCAAGTTTGCAGATATTTAAATCTGGTCCATTCAGAAAATAACTTAGTTGAAATGAAATGTAATGCTTTGCCTGAAAAAAAGTGAAGGGGAAAAATAAGGTCCAGCTATGCAGAATACAACAATCAGTTGGTTAAAATCTAACATAATTCCTTCGTTAAATGTTAAAAATTTCTGTTGAAACAATATTAGCACAGCAGGGTTGTGAAGAGCCAGAGATAAATAATGACTCAGAGCAAATAGTCCTCAGCAGGAGAAAAGAGGTGTTTCACCTTATTGTGATCAGAAGCTGTCCTTATATATGTTCAAAATTACCATTAGTCCTATTATTGTTACCATTACATGTGACCTTGCTAAGTTTCGATTGTAAGAATAAATGGTAAAAAAAAGGAAGTCTGAGTGAAGACTTTCAACATATTATCATGTTATATTAATTTTGTAGAGGAACTTGGGACAGGAGTCTGTTGCAATAGACAATGCACAGGGCGACTTGGTGCCTGATTGACTTTCTCGTATTGGAAGCCCCAAGAGAGGGACAAATGGAGGGGCATGCAATCAGATATTATAATGACTTGCATAACTGGAGGCTGACAGAAAAACTGGACTGAGATTTAGCTGTGCTAGGTGCTTTATAATCTCAGAACAATCTGGTCCTTGCCTGAAAAGGAGTTACCATCCTAGATAGGCAACAGAATGAAATGAAAGCAATATATTAAAAGCATCTCAGCCATCTGCAATTCCTAATCAACCTTCAAAGATTCTGGAAGAAATGAGTCTTGAAGAGGGGTCTAGGATGGTGGATCACACCTATCTTGTTGGTCTGTTGCTGGGCTCATTAACAGAATTTTCAGTGATAAATAATTATGTGGTGATTTATAGATAAAGGCAATAGCAATGCTAAAATCCCTGCCAGCATGCAGGGCCTTCCAGTACTTTGCTCGCCTTTGGGGCTTGGATCTCCACGATGCCATGATTTTGGTGATTCATCCTTGCTGGAGGAGCTGGGAACAGCTTGGGGACACAGTGAGTGACCAGTGTTGTGGCGAGGAGATTGTGCTCCAGGAGCAGGGATCAGCACAGAGGAAATTGTGAAAAGGGAAGAGGAGGGAGTAGTGGGTTCATCTGCTTCTTGTAGCTTGGTTGGGAACTAAAGCAGACAGAGAAGCAGGGCTCTTAGGAAAGCAAGCAGGTAGAAGGGGTCTGCAGTTTGGGGAGCCTGGACCTGGTACACAAAGAACTTTAGGGCAGAAGGTGAATTTGAAATGGGGATCAGTGTAAGTGAAAAGGTAGACAGCTGGGAAGATGTCATGAAATCTGTTTTGAATACACACAAAAAGTAATGTGTATCTTTTATCTCAGAGAAAAACTACTGTAATGTATGTAAATGATGATTAATCCACACAATTTTTTTTTAGAGTTGAAGTGACTTCAGATATAGACAATGACTATAGGACAGGAAAGAGGGCAGTGGTGTTTCCCCTCACAGGTGATAAATGCTGAACACCTTCACACGTAAGATGCCAATGTAAAAAAGGGAAAAACCTGTTTTCTTTTTTTATGTGAAAGTATAGCTCTATTCCCAGCCAAATGTACAAGTGGTTAGAATAAAAGAATATCAAGAACACAGGCAAAAATAAGTCTTGAAATGTATATATCTGGGAAGAGTATGAATGTTTAAAGGATATTAAGATATCCTTTGAGAGATGAAGAAAGTTTCTGCCATCTCCTATTATCTGGCTTAGTAGGCTGAATAAGTGAATAATTCAGAGAGCAAAGTTTCTCCAACAAATGAGTCACCTAGACTCCAAACTATTAGCATGCAGCCAAGGCATATTGAAAAAGCAGAGTTCATCCACACTGGTTTTAGTAACTGCTCCACTCAGTAGGGAAATAAATCAGTTTTTCCTCAGTTAACACAAGATCTGAATAACCATCAATTCCCCCCACAGTATCTGCAGCACAAATGGTATCACAGATGCTTGATTGTAGGTATAAATTAGCATATTATGCCCATAGGGGGAGGCTGGATGATGATGGCTTAGTAGCTGCTGGCCTCTGGGAAAGTGCAAATGTAATGTCAGATGACTCAGTTTGCCAGGTGAGCAAGAGAAGCTGTGCCTCCACAAAATAAAAAAGGTGAAAAATGAAGACAAATTGTAGAGTAGTGCCTGTGGTCATAGATACGGTGCTACCTGACATCCCCACTGACTGACACTTAGAGGCAAGGAAAAGCACCTTTGGAACTTACACTGGTACAAAGGAATGATTGAGAAGCATCTGGGTAAAATATCACTGCATGGGTCTTTCCTCTTACCTACTGGCCCTTCCTGGAGGAAGGGAAATGACTACTACTTGGAAACCCTATGGGTTAGAAGGAATTGTAGGAACTATCTGTGCAAATTCAGACCTCCATCTGAAGGCAGTATCCATGGCTGAAAATCCTGACACAGTTTAAAAGCAATAGAGGGGACCAAACTCACCACACCAATCTAACTTCTTTCCTGTAAGTTTATTCCTCTTGTATTTCCTCGCAGCAGGTTTTCCTCTTTTTTTTTTTTTTTTTTTATTCTCATCCTTTTGGTTTTTGCCACCCACACATTTGCCACCCACACTTTTTGTCTTTAACAGAGAAGAATTTGATTCCTATAAATCTTCCAGTGCTCAACACCTCTCTCCTGGTGGCCTGTTGTTCATGAGGCAGCATCTGCACAGTGCCAGGTGGGATCCTTTGTCAGCAATTGACAGGAGATGCTGCTGGTAGCTATTACCCACGAAAAGGAAGGCGATGCCGAAATGGGGTTGTTAGAGAACCACGAGGCTCTTTCCTCATGTTGGGAGGACAGGAATACAGATTTCTCCTTCACTGCTGCCTGCCAGCATGTAGCTGTCAATTACTGCCTGTGCTTTGACACCCGAGCAGCAGCCTGGCCTCTTCCTCCTCGGCCATCCCTGCCTCCTCTGCTGCACAGAGCTGCCTCTCCAGGTTAATGAGGTGCTGGTGTAATTTTGGCACCCAGATCTTGTGCTGACAGCTGTGCCCCGGCTCCAGGAGTCCTGGCGCGTTACCACCGCCGTCGCTGCTGGGCCCCTCGCTGGAGCTGCTGCACATCTAGCAGCAGCTGGTCTCCCATGGGCTTCTCCCTGCTAGGCTTGGGGATGGAAGACAGCAGCAGTAGCCAACACTGTTTCACAAGCAAATTGTGTGAGAAAGTTTTTTCTTACAGGCTGGGTCTGTCCACCTTTTACTGCAGCTGCTAAGTGAGGAGGGGGAAAAGCAGAATCTGTTCTCCTTCTCTTCAGCCTCCACACATGGAACAGTTGTGGGTGCTCTGCAATGGGAGTAGCTCCATGGTGATGTCAAGGGCACATCCCTCTGCCTGCCAGGGCAGCCAGAAATGGTGACTATGACAGTGAAAATGTCATTTTATAGTCAGGAGATCAGTGGCATGTATTGCCTGAAAGGAGAGTTGCCTCTGGAAGAGGCACCTGTCCTGGTGCTGTCTCATGCAGGATAGGTTCAGCTCTGCCCATGTGCCCATGGCATCCCCAAAATGTTTGCTGCCACTGAGGAAACCTCTTCAAGTATTTCTAGAAAGAAAGTGATTCTTAGGAGACGGGAGCAGGCTGGAGCAGGGAGTGTGTCCCAGGCACTGTTGTGAGGGGCTCTAGAAGGAGATCTACAGAATTTCTATCTTCTCTCAAACCTACCATGTGTAAGGTGGAGGTGGTCCACTAAAATCCTGTCAATGTCTTAAACCAGCCTGAGGCACTGAAATTTTAAAGAAGAGGGTTCCTCTTCTGTGGCTTGAGGTTGCAGGGCATGACTTGTGACAGCAAATGTTTACTTCTCAATTAGTTATTGATTTGTTTTCCAATTCACTGACAGTCCCGAATGTCCCTGGAGCAACTGGTAAAGCTAGAAATAAAGCTACTATTTACCTTAATTAATTATCTGGGTTTTTTTCCTCTCAGGGACCAAGAAACCACTTCTCAACATTCACGGGTCACGGATTCCTCCCTGAACATCCATGTAACTTATTTAAATGTTAGAGCTATGATATCTATAGTGCAGCCAAGGATAATGAGATTGGGAAGTGGCTTCTCATGTAGTTACTCCAGTCCTTCATCTTTAATGCACAAGGAATGACTCAGGCACACAGAGCCCTTCTCCCTCCTTTATGATGGCATTTTTTCCACCTACTGAGTATTTTTTACTATTGTAGATCTTATGAGAGGAAAGATTGATGTAGGAGTCATGGCAAATTACCTTGCAGAACTTGTAATCAGTTCTATTGCCAGTAAATGCACATTCTTGGAAAAACTGGGCTGCTGCTCTATTAGGGATCTTACAGGCAAGGGTGATGATGAAGGGTCTCTTTGTAGCAGCAGAGCTGAGCTGGTGCAGCCGCAGAGCCCAGCAGCACAGCCACAGCTCACAGCTGAGCTTCAGAGGCAGGAGGGTCAGGAGGAAAGGCCACTGAGGCTGAGCTGGGGCTGCCCCAGGCACTGCTAGTGAGCCGAGACTACTGCCTGTTAACTCGCCTGCCATCACTCCTTCACAGGAACTTTTGCTAGTACAGCTAATCCTGCTCTAGGGATTTACCAGGAATAAAAAACAGGAATAAAAATGTCACTGCTTAAACCAATGTGGTTCCAGAGATAGAGGTTTCCAGTGCAGACTTAGCCTCAGGTTGGTTTTTTAAGGGTAGCTCTTGTCATCATTTACACTAAAGCTGGACTGTTGGGGGAAAAAAGTCAGAGAGGTTGCAGCATCACTGACCCTTTGATTTTGCCTCTTTCCCTGTACTCACTATTTTGGAGCCAAGGTTCTAGTGATGGGCAGATATCAGGAGAATCACAGCATTTGCCTTTTGTTTTCCTTCAGTCCCTTGACTGTAGCTGGAGGATTTACAGGCACAATTGTGATGTTTGAAACAAGGAGATGGAAAAACACCACCAGGACAACTTCACTCATGTGGGGCTACTCCCCATCTCTTTTGTGGTTTTGCGGGGCTAGTGGCCGGAGGCATAGAGATGCCCTTCCCCTTCGGAAATACTGTCTTCCCCTCACAAAAGTGTTTCTGCTCTCATTCTTCGGGCAGTTTCTGATTTTCCCTGGCTGACCTGCGACTCTTCAGCTGCCTTCAGGAGCGCACAGGTTCGCGGCTGGCGAGCGAGCCCCGCGCGTCCCTTAGGGCTGCGCGCTCCCCAGCCCGGCCTCTCTCCGCACGCCGGGCTTTCCCCCATGATGGAGGCAGAGCATCTGTAATGTTCCCGAGTCCTTCCTGCAGCAGGAATCCCACGGTTCGGCGGGGGGGATGCGGCCACTGGATGTCACTGTTGTTCCGCGGAAATCCTCCGAAAGGCACGGGCGGAGGAGCGATGGGGTGGCAGAACAAGGATTTTCACACCCACTGCGGGATTTGCTGCTTTGAGTGGCTCCGAGCAGCCCCGTCTCAGGCAAAAGGTCCGTATGGATTCTGGGACAGGGAGGTATGGATGCTCTGGGTGTCGGTGTGGTTCATTGCTTGTGATAGCTACTTATTGATGATGGAAGGAGCAGTGATGGAATTAGCAGGATCCCCCAGCAGTAGCTTTAGAGTGTCTTTGACATTTCCTGTGGCCGCTTACTTCATGGACTCACAGAATCATGGAATGGTGGTTGGAACGGATCTTCAGGATCATCCAGTTCCAATCCCCTGCCATGGGCAGGGACACCTTCCGCTAGCCCAGGTCGGTCAAAGCCCCATTCAACCTGGTCTTGAACACTTCCAAGGATGGAGCATCCACAAGTTCTCTGGGCAACCTCTTCCACTGCCTCAGCCCCTCACAGTAAAGAGTTAATGCCTTCTCTGCATACAAAGGTCTGAGGGCAGTGGGAGTCCAGCCAGGACGAGAAGGCTGCGTCTTGAGGACCTGCAGAGCATCAGGGCTGAGCTGCAGGATGCCAGGAAGGGAGCCAGGAAAAGCACACAGTCCGCAGCCTGCACTCACTTCCTGGGCCAAGCAGGGCGTGTGGAAAGCAGCATGTGACTGGTCTTGCCCAGATAGCAGCTGGGGTGCAACTGGGCTGCCCAGTTAGGGAGCTGGGAAGTGTCCTCAGGTGCTCCCAACGCAAACAACATTTGACAGACGCCAGTGGGCCCAGAACAGTGAGTCTGTCCAGAGAGGATGATTGCAGACTGTACAATGTTAGGCAAACCTGTGAATATTTCTGCTTTGTTTAGAGCATTTAGGCTGGAGCAGAATGTGAGGCTGGACAAGCAGAGAGACAAAGGCAAAGGAATTTTACTCCTCTTTTCCTCCTCTCCAATACTTGTGTTGAACAGAAGCTCCTCATGGATGAAGACTGGTTCCTAGATCTGAGAGTCCAAAAGAGAGCTGTTGAGCATTTATGTTTTGGGGAAGAATTTTTCTCCCAGTTGCCAGTCTGGCTTTAGGTTAGCTCAGCAGGGATGTCAAGATTTTCCTTCTGTGGATTGTCCTACCTTTCTTAAGATAAGAAGAGGGCAACTGTTGTTTTCCTACTAAATTTTAATTGATTAAAGTTCCAAAAATGTTTCTATCAAAAGAATTTAGTTAAATGGAAAGAAAATACATCTGTATAATTAATTACTTAAATAAAACTTCAGAAAGTCATAGGCTTTCCCAGAAAAAATGTTCTGGTAAACAAGGTAAGAAGTTGCAAATCATCCTTTTTCCTTAGGAGATATTTATTTTTATCACATTCCCTCTCACTGAAGCCTTCACTCAATAAGAAATTTGCATATGTGACTAAGTCATTTGGATCTAATTCCCTTGGGTATCTGCAAACAAAGGACAGTCCCAGGAGTGACTCTGAAGTGACCTTGATTGCGCTTTAATACTAGCAGTATTGAAAGAAGTGAGTGATGCCAAGGAAAAATGAGGAGACAAAACTTACTATTAAAAATTGAAGCTGGCAACAAGATAATGAAAGAAAACATCCAGCACTTAGCAGGTGACCTAATATAATTGGCTAGGTGGTCATCTATGCACAATGCAGGTGTCCCCCAGTTAGTGTTAATCCCCCAGAGAAGCTCCTATGGCACAATGAGGCAGTCAGGATATCCCAGCTCAGATCCAGAAACAGCAAAGCCATTCCTCAGCCCCAAATATCTTTGGAGGAACAGTGACCTTCATGGATCCCATGCCTCTGTGCTCAGCCAAAACCCTGGCTGTGAGATGCCCAGAAGCTTGTGGCAGTGCTGCACTGCCCTCAGGCCCTGCTGAGAATCTGGGAAATAATTGCTACTCATCTTGCTACTTGGCCTCTGGGTGAGGTCTGACTCTCTTCTAGATGGCTGTGAGAAAAGTGAGCCCTGCCTGTGTGGATTTGCCCTACAGATGCTCTCTCTCACCTGGGGGCCTCTGTCCCCAGAGAAACATGCTTTGCCCCATAATTTTTGTAACCCAGGAGACTGCTTGAATCATGATGGGCCACTCTAATAGAAGGAAATACCCAGACTAGTTACTTCTTAAGCTTTTTTCTCCTTTGATCTTTTCTTCCTGGAGGCATTTATTTGATCTTGGAAGGACCTTAGGGCTACAGTCTGCCCTAGCAAAGATATGACAGAGAGCAGAGGAAAGATTTGGAGCCTTTTCTTCTGACTATTCCTCTACATAACACAGGCAAAATATTGACATGTTTCTCCCAGGAGCATAGGGGCAAGATGTAGCAAATCAGAGTGGAGATAAACTAAGTGAAATTTCCAGGATAAAAACAATCCTAAAAGGTTGTGGCTCTGAGAAGTAGGATACTCTTCTAGAAAGTACTGTATGGATCTCAGGAGGCTTGCATCCAGGAGACCTGACAGCCAGTGTGAAACTACATAAAGGCCAACTGATTGCTTTGTTTCCCAGGTCTCCACCTGTGAAATATCCCCTGCCCCTTCTCTGTTTTGCCTTGGTGGGACTGTGGCTTTTCCACTTAATACAGCAACAGAGTGAAGGTCTCTCACTTTCTGTTGGAGCCACTAGATGGGACCAGAGTAAAACAATGAACATAATTTCGACATACAGGCCAATAAAGACATGTTATCTTTGACCTTTAAATCTAGTCTCAGAATGCAATCCAAATGCCAGTTTAGGCTTTCAGAGTTCCCTGCTAAAAATTAATCATCTTCTCTGCATCTCCTTTTTTCCTTCTTTGAAGTAAGCTTCATCTACATAGCTGGTATTTGCATTGCCTTGTTATAGGAACCAAATGGTGTCCATCTGTAGACATGAAATATGGAGGGACCATTTGGGCTGCTGAAGTGCTTCCCTTCCCTCACCACACTCATTCCTGAAAGCACTGAGAGAAGCACTAAACACCAGAGGGAGATCAGATGTGGACACAAATGGAGAAAAGCTGGGGGAAGCAAAATGAAGCATATCTTCATGTTTTCCTCCCCACAAGCTGTGGCTAGGGAAATAAAGCAAAGCCAGGACTCCAAACCCAACAGCTGAAAAAAAGGCAGGAGCAAGGCTTGCAGTCTTTCCCCTGTTACTTTGCCCATCCTGGCACTCCATTCCTCTCTGCACACCTATTTGCCATAGGCAGTGAGGATGAGTAAGGCTGGGCAGGGCCCCTTTCCCCCAGCTCTCTGTGGAGGGAAGTGCACTGGCAGTGCTGCAGGTGTACCAGCACATCCTAACTCACATTGCTGACAACCAGTCAGAAAATGAAAGTAAACAACCTATTTACACGTATTTTAAACACAGCTCGGTGCCCGGCAGTCTGATTATTTTGAGGAAGAGGTTAAAACAGACACTGTAAGGCAAGGACCTTACATACCAAGCTCCAGCCCTCGGTGCATTAATATGGCTGAGTGGAGATACTAACATAACCTTACCTGTAATGGCATGAACACACCACTGTAATAATTCATTTAGAATGATGACACCTGAGACCTAATTTAAAACTCCTAGATGAATACTGTTCTCACATTCAAACCCCAAGGCTGCTGCAAACATACCTAAGAAATCCTAAGAACTATAGTGAGCCTAATTGAATTGGACTTAAATGGACCATTGAGGTGGCCTCACAGAGCTCTGGGGAATTTATATTGTCTATACTGTATCAGAATCACAGCTTGAACTGAATAACGGGTTACATCCAATCATGTTACTGTAACTCATGCTTGAGGAAAGGGGGAAACCTTTTGCTATCAGCAAGGCTGTATGGAAAACAATTTCAAATCACTTTAAACCCGGCTGGCAACTACTTTGCCAATTATGGACTCCTTTGGGAAAGGTGTGTGCTAGGGCTCGGGACTAAATGATTTATGTCAAGCGCCCCAGTCCCTGGAGGCACATACAGGAGGCTGGAGAGGAGGTGCTTGTGGCTAATTATTTCTCCTAAGAATACTTTAGCAAGGTAATTTGCGCTTGCAGATGAGTCACTCTGCACGCTGAATATAACACCGGGAAAGCAGAGACTTCAGCGCTACAGCGCACAGACAGATAAAAGCGAAATGAACGGGATCTTCATTCCTTAATCTCGTATGCAAAACCCCAGCCCCCCATCCCCCTGCCTGCCCCCTCTCCCCCGAGGGCCCCTCACCACTCATGCTCAAGGGGGACCACAGAGGAAGGCCAAGCAGAGCCTCATGCCCACACCTAATTACAGAAAGGATTCCGGTGTTTAAAAGGCTGATAAAAGTGTGCACTCTCTGTGACTCTTGGTGGTGCAAATCTGCTGGCGGCTGGGCATGCAGGAGGGAAAAGCTCGGCCAAGCTGAAGGAGGTAGCAGCCAAATGCCTTCCCAGCGTTCCTGCCTGTGCATCCCCTTGGTGCACTGGCAGTTTCTTTGCTCTTGTTGTCTAAAATCTCCTCACAGGTGCACTGTTGACACTGTGTTATAATTTATGAAGCTGCAGATGCCTGGAACATGCAATTCATTTTGCAGATGGCAAGTGTAAATTCTGCTGTTCCTCACATGGCACACACTTGCCTGTTAATAAAAAGGCTGACCTCCCAGATCTTGGCTACTCCAAGCGGTGTAGCAAATCCCTTTTGGATGTGTTGCTGCTATCGAGTAAGGTGTAAATAGCATTGATCTTGCCGACGATTCAAGCCTGACTTCAAAATCCCTACTGCCCCAAAGCTCTGGGGTGTGAGCTTTGGGACTGACTCAAAGCAGGGTTAATTTTGGTCAGAAATTTGGGATTGATTTGCAGCTGAAGCACACGTTAGAACGTTGTGCATATTCTGAACACTGTCTTCCAGATTTTCATCTGATTTTAACTCGTATTGTATAGTTGACTTTTATTCAGGTCCTATCATTCACACTGGCTTTGGGATTTCAGGAGCAGTGAGAACATGAATTTGTGGCAAACACAGAGCTGCTGTTCTTGATCAGTTAGCAGAGGTGCAGACACACTCTCCTTTTGAAAAACGCATTCGTGGTTAGCTCCTGCTTTACAGCAGCTGAGGAGAAGAAAGAATGCTGAAAGTCCCCATGGAAATGCCACTCAAGCCTTGCAAGCCCAGATGAGCCCCAGGCTCCCCAGCTGAGCCCGTGGCCCTGCAGAGCAGATGCACTGGCCACGCTGGTGCCTGCTAGAGTGTGGCTGGGTAGTGAGCCACCGGGGCTGCAGCCTGCAGCTGCAGCACTCTGCATGGATCAATCTGCAGTAACAGCCGAGGAAAGATGTGAAGCACCTTTCTTTCCTGCAATATAGGCAGTAACACAGCTGCCACAGATGGAGAGGGGCCAAAGGATTTGCTAACCCACAGCAGAGATAAGTTGTGAAAGATGGAGTAGCTGAATTGACTGGCTTCGAAACAGCTTCAACTGAGTGGTTTCAATTCAGCTATTAAATCTAATCTAATAAACCAATGGCTTTTGGGTGAGTCTGGCTTGTCCAAAAGAACCGTGGTCTTCTAGTCCATGCTCGTGTGACAGCCTTCCATTGGGAGTGTGGAGCAAAATCCATTCTTGTTGACATGACCAAGGCTCAGATGCAAGGCACAGCCATCACTGAGAGGCTCCTCTCTCAAGCATGAGCTGCAGGAGAAAGCTAGTTGGGAAGGCCAGTTAAATGCTGGCCGGCAGGGCAGGGAACAGGCAGTGTTAGCAGGCTTTGTAAACCCACGGCTGGCAATAAAAGGGTCTGTAGTTTGTAGCATTATGGGCTACATAAGTTGAAGTGAATAACTCCAGGAAAATCTTAGCTGAGGTTGGTTTGGCTTTTTTTTGCTTCTCTTTGGACATAGCTGAGCATGGGTTCAAAACATTCACCTTGTGCTGATGGAGAGTCTGACTCATGGGGTCTGTTAGAGAGTAGAGTGGAGGAAGGAAGGAAGCTGAGGCAAAACACACAATCCTATTTTCCCTGCTTCTGCTCAACCTGTCCCCTCTGCCAAGGAGACACTTCAGAGTACTGGAGTAAAGACTTTATTATGTTGGTCTCATAAAGGAGGCAGGACATGTACTGCTCATTCCTTGTGGATTTAAGCCACAGCAAAAATTGTGTTGAAAGCTCCCACCCAGCAAAACATCAGTGTTCTGTCCTCTGCCTGATTGCCCCAATCTTCTGGTTTATTGGACAAAATCCTTCTTCAAAAATTTGCATGCAAGAGAGAAGCCAGAACACATTCATTGGGAAGTGTGCATGAAATGGAGCACTGGTTCAACAGAAAGTCTTTCACTTGCTCTTTTTCTTCTTTTTGATCCACTTCCCTAGAGTCTTTTCATGACCATTCACGACCAGGCACACAAACCCCTGCCACAACAGCTTAAAAGTAATTATTTCTGTCCCAGCTGATGAGAAGAAACATTGTTCTGCAATATGGTCAAGATCTTCCAGGTCCTATATCACCCAGAGCAGGATCACAGAAAAACTCCTCACAACTTTTCCTCTTTTAGTACGGAGAGTTTACAACTATATTATGCAGATCTTTTATACATTTCTTTGTATTTTATTTTTTTGCTCTTCCCAATCTCTTTTAAGCTTCTTCCCCTTTGCACATCTGAGCTTTGCTGATCACAGAGGTCAAATAGATTGAAAACATGTGTGCAAGTAAAGTGGCTTCACCTTTGACCTCAAACTATTCCTTCTTGGGAACATTTAATTTGCTCTAACCAAATGTATTTTTATTTTAATGGAATGCTCTTTGCCTGAGGCAAACTGTGTGGAAGTCCATCAGATGTGTTTTCATTTTACCACTTTGTAGAAAAGTGTATTAATCCATTTTGCTTTACATCTGGAATTTTTTTAACACAGCCATGGGATTTCCCTCCTCTATCTGCAGCACTACCCATGGCTCCTGTGCAGAAAACAAAACAGAGCAATATGAAATTAAATGGACCAAAGAGGTGTGTTAAGAACGAAAGTCGATCCTGATTGCAAAGGGAAAATTCTTTTGGCACTCTGGGTCTATATATTTCTATTTCTGTTAGGTTATATATTTTCCAAGGATGATGCTCTGTGCTATGTCAGACAGCAGAGGATGTGAAAATTTGGTTTATAACACTATCCTGGATCATTCTGGTGAGGTGAGGTAAGCTTTACATTAGGATCAAGCTGTGGCTACAGGTGCTCACTTTCAGCTTGTGTCTCTGTGATTTAATTCAAGGCTCGTAGCACTTTGTGGCAGAACACAATGTAGAAGGTGCAACCGTTTCAGACCATGCTATGGTTTTGATTGCTTTGGAAGTCTTACACAATAGTTTCTCCTAATCAGCTTCCTTAAGCTGTTTGGGTCAGTTTTCAAGCTGCTATGCATTCATGCATAGCCCGTATCTGCTCAGCCTACCTGTTATAAAAATCAAGAGATATAGCTGGCTTTATTTTTAAAAAAAAAATTTCTTCATAAGAGATAATTTCCAGCTCATGTAACCTTCATTGTTAGCTGTCTCACCATTCTGATTCTGCCACCACTCATTTTGGGGTCAAGTACTGAATTCAACATGATATGACAACCTAACATGAGAAAGCCAGAGTAAATGTCATCCCCTAATAGACTTGAATGATGGAACAAGTCTGTGCCCAGGAATCTCCATTCATTTTGCATAGTCCCTGCATCCTATTTGTGCAGCTTGCTACTGGGAGGAACACCCCTCCCTTTGAAACCTGAAAAGGTGAATGAGCCCCTGTGTGGCTGCAATGTTGTCCTACTTTTCTGCTGTGCCTCCATTTAACAGTCTGCTGTCAGAGGAAATTATTTCAGTACTATCACTGTCTAGAATACTACAAAAAGCCATAACAGCAACAAAAAAAGAATAGTGTGTAGAAATATAAAACTGTATTTCCTCCTCTTGTGGATCCAAGGGAGGATTCCCATAGTTGCAGGAAAGTAGAGCCTACTGAGATTATTCACAGTGAATAAATTGCGTAAATTGCAGAGCTGGTGGTGTGTGTTTTTTTTCTTCTGTGCATGCATCAGTTATTCCTCTACAAGGTCCAATTTCTGTCAATGGAAATATTTGTTAATAAGTATTTGCAATAAGTATTTGCTATAAGCATTTGTTAAACAGCTTGTACGACGCATTTTCAGTTCAGTGAGAGGTTCACTTTGGATATCCACTATTCATTATTCACCATGTGTGTGTTCACACAAGTCATACGGTATTGTCACTACTCCTTACTTGAATAACTCTAGTTAAACAGGAGACTAATGAATGTTGGAGCACACATGGTGAATAACTAATAACGAGGAACATGCTCTCTCACTTGCACCTGTACTTAGCTATAACCAGAGCTGTCTGACAGCCTGGGGTGGTGGGGCCTGTAATCTGGGCCTCACAGCTCCAAGGGCCTCTTTCTCCCACTGTGGCACTGTGTGTGCTGTGCATGTGCCATACAAGTCACTCTGGACGTGCAGCTTGTTGCTGTGTTCCATGAGACACTTCTTATCTGGACTTGGGGCCTTGAGTACCCATACATGGGCTCTACCAGTAGACACTGCTATGCAAACCTGATAACTTCTCACTATGGGGGTAAGGAAATGGGAATCTGGCTATTTAAATGTCAGGAAACAGAAAGAACATGGGGCAAGTCCATAGTCAACCCAGCTCCTTAAAATTTCCCCTAGCAGGAAATCCAGCTCCCTCGTATTGTGCTTCTGGTGCAAAGGAACCAAGTGCTCCCATGGATGTACCTCCACAGCAAGGTGTGATTTTAGCACAAGATGAGCAACCAGTGCCAGGTGCCAGTTAACCAGCATGCCTATCAGTATCTTTGAAGGTGCACTGCAGAAGCCTCAAGCCCCTCTGGCAACCAGGGATCCCAGTGTGTGCCTGGTGGCCAGTTTGGAGGTTGGACAGCTGCAGTCAGATGAGACAGGCTGTGTTATCATATGGCTGTGACCATCACCTTTAATGTGAGAGGCAAAAGCATCCCTGATCTTGTACCATTTTCCTTCTTACCACCCTTATTCATCTTTTTTGTTCAAGTTCTCTTGTGTCTTCCATGATCTTATGTTTGCCATTACTAGGTTAAAGCTAGTGTGCTCATCTCCCCGAACCTGCTTTTTACCTTGTCCACTGCTGCCCACACCCGAAAGTTTTTGAAACCCCCGAAAGTAGGTTAAATATACTTCACATACACCATCACACTTACTGATGAGAGAGCATGGAGGAAGATGTTTCATCTAACAGTGATGGTGTTGCCATCACTACTGCCTTCATATTTTTAGGGGTAGCATCACCATGTAAGAGGGTTTTATGCCTCCTTGTTCCTCAGAACCTGTTGGGGCAGGACTACAGAACTATGTTGCTTTTGCCTCTTCATAGATTTGTGCTTTCCCGACTTCTCACTGCTTCTGCCCTTCTCATTTCACACTGGGGAGACTCCAAGGTCTTTTGGTGCTGGAGCATTTTTCCTCATGTGTTTGCAGTGTCTAGCAGAACATAGCCCTGATCTCTGCTGGTGGATACTAGGTACTCATGGAACTTAATAAATAATCCTCATTCCTGCTGCATTGCTCTACTTGTGCTATATATCAGATGAGAGAGGGTGGCTCTTAATCTTCTTACTGTCAGGATTATACAGGTATATTTCTGATAGAGAACTTTTAAACTACCATACAATGAAAAGTTAGAAGGTCTCTTGTAAATCACACTTTACTCACATATAAACATAACTTAAATCAAGTTGATGAGCAATACCCTCCACAGGATAAATGTCTGATACTGGATTTATTTCAGATCTGTTTACGCAAAGGATTGATGACGATCAATATCTGCCCTCAGGATGAGCAGGGAAACAAAACTGCTGGTGATCAGGCCACTTGATGTCACTATTGCTTGACAATGTGCACAGGCAACTGAGAGTATAAATGGGGTTAGTGCAAAAGGAGAGCCGGACAGGAGGTTTAAGGAAGGCCTCTGGACCATCTATTAAAAAGAATGAGAAAGATACATTATTTAGGATTGAGGATAAATTCTTCCTCTGTCCATTTAGCATCGTTAGTGGAGAACTCCCCTTCTGCACTCATGGCTGAAAGTGCTCTGACTGAGTTTGGAGCAGGATTCACACATTTTTCACTCGCTCAGTGTAAGGAAAAGACACTTTCTTTGTCTCTCTGGCACCTCTGTGTGGGGAGCACTGTGGTACTGAGCAGAGGGCCTGTCTGATCCAGTGGTCCAGGCTTATGTTAATAATTCTTGTATTTTACCATACACCAGGCTGGTGTATGGTAAGACTGGGTCCATAATGATAACTATGAAGCAGAATACTTTTGTCTACTGCCATGAAGTTTTCTGGCTACCTGGCTGATTTTTACAAAATGCAGTTTCCCTTGAAGAAAGGGAATAATGGGTCCCCACCTGGGCAGTCAACAGAGTTTCTATCTTACTGCAGAGATTCCACCATTCAGCGAACTTATTAGCTGCAGCTGAACCGTAAATTATTTATCAAAGTCCATGGTGAATAAATATCTAATACTTCTACCCACACAACTTCATCTAAGTCCCATGAAACCAGGCAATGGGTTTCTTCTCCTTTTGGAAGGCTTAAGGCTACTAAATAATTCAGAATCCTCTCTCCTGGCTGTGTTAGGATGTGTGGCTTTAAACTACCTCAAAGGACTTTTTATTAGGAATTGAGCCATACTGGTCACTCCTTTGTCTACTCGTAAAGTGAGAATTTACTTGGATGAAAAGTGGGTGACTGCCTTTGTGTGTGAAACTGTGATAGCAATTAAAACTCAAATTGTTTGTTCTTGGAATGAGTAAGACCATGGGCAGTTTGGGTATCTCTTTCTTGGATCATCGTCATTTACAGAGAGCTCTTGGAATTGTCCTGTTTGGGAGGAGTTGCAGGTGTGCTGTGCTTGCTCAGAATATTTATATTTTATCTGTTTGGAGCAATTAACTTCTTTTTGGTTTACATTTTCAATAATCAGCTCACTTTCCCCCTGCTGTTAGTTCTCTCCCTTGAGCAGCGGGGTTATAGCTGCTTACATGGCTCTGACTACAGGTGAGCAACACGACAGGCAACATCTAAATTCTTTGCACGCACAGGATACCCATGAGTGGAATTTAACCCACATCTCCTAAGCCATGAGTCAAACTTTTACCATGGGACAAGCTTCCCTTACTGTTAGGAAAGTAAAGCTTGAATCTCACCTGGTTTCCAACAGGCCCCATTTCTTTGTGAAAGATGTTCAGCATCACAAGTGTTGTTTGTAGGAACCTGGCTTTATTTGTTAATTTTCCCTATAGATGACCCTCTGTGGATGATGAAAGTAACAGGTGCTGTCTGTCTCCTTCCCAAGGAAAAGGGAGATGAGCTCTTCCAAGGTAAGTGATCATCTATCACTTCAGCAGCTTGAGGACTCCAGCTCCTAAAACCCGAGGAACTGGTTCAGGTGTGTCTTGGCCCTTCTTAAGAGAAGATCAAGATACAACATTGAGTAAGTTTTAAAGCTGAGGTAATTTGTAGTGACTCCACTGACATATGGTTGGAAGGTCACTGAAAAGAGGTGATTAAAAATAACGGTGCACTGAATCAAAAATCTCCTTGTCTATTTCCAAATCTTTCACTCTGGGCATCACCCTGTGTATTAGAGCTGAAGAGCTGAGGTGGGATCCCAGCTGGCACCTCCAACAGAAGCGTTGAGGACAAGCCTGTGCACCCTTGAGGCATGGTGTGCTCTTTGCTGTTAGTCTAGCTGGCCCACTGGAACTGCTCATGCCAGTGTAATCATGATTTAATCATATTAATAGTGCTGGGCAATTGATGGAATGTGGCACAAAAGACAAGAATGTGCAAAAAGTACCCTTTCTGACAAGCACTTTATTTTCTGTACAAAACATTGCAACCTCTTGTGAATTTTAAACTACCCTAAAGAATTTAATGTTGAGGCAACTGTTCTTTACAGAGTTCTGCAGCTTATTTAAAAAATACCAGTAGAAAGGGTTTTTTTCTCTATTAAACTGCATATGTTTTAAGAGTAATTTCCAAGGAGTCCTTATTAATTTCTATAGCTCTCTGTTTAATTTTCTTTTTTTTCATAAAGAACATTGTAAAACTGAAACTAGTATGGTTGGTGACCACGTTTCAGGGATGTGTCATGGCATCTCTAAAAGAGTTGGCTTTCATTTAATTTCCTTCAATCCATTCTTTGGCAACCTCCAACCAACTCTACAAGCATGGAAGAAAGATCTGAGCATTTATGATGGATTGTGAGTGGGAAGGAATTGGAACTGTCTTTAATGAGCTGTAGCCATTTGGTTTTGCTTCTCCAACAGTCTTTAAGTACTTTGTGTACTTTAAGTAAAAGACAGAATCAAGCACTTTAAGATGTCTCAGAGTCACCCCATCATTTCAGCATTATCTGGGCAATCTGGTGTGCTCTCCCATTACAAGACCATTCTGGAACTGAATGGTCAGTGATGATAAACAGTGATAATGGATTACTGAGTAGGGGGAAGGTAGGAGATATTAATAAGGTAAGATTTTTAATTAATTTTTCAAGTTAATTAAAATGTCCAAAAGCACAATAAAACTGCAGAAAATCTGGCAAGGGAATGGCAGCCTGTCTGATTAATGCAAGTCAACTGTCTTCTGAGGGTAATAGTAATAATGATGAGATTATGGATATGGAAGAACCTGCTAAAGAGATATGAGATGCATGTGGAATACAAACTGTGTCCTAGTTACTATTTTATGGTGCACAATGGATCTTATTAAGGAGGAATAGCAGTAAGAATTACCAGTGAATTGCTCAATAAAAGTATTGTGTAATTAACACTGCTGCACCATCAGCTTGAGTGCTACCTCCCATTGATACTCCATATCCTCCATTTACTTTTAGTTTTTAACTAAAGTATGGGAGTTTTAATGGCAGATGCAGGCAGCTTGGAAAACATGTTGCCTTGTGCATGATGATACTTGGAGAAAGACAAGCCAGCACTGAAGGGCTGGAGTGGAATATGATATTCAGAAGAGACTGGCAGGAACTTTCACAAGTGAGAGTTTGGTACTCCATTCCCTCAGCAAAAAATAACACTGAAAGAAAATAACAATAACAACCATGATAGAAAGAGTAAAAATACTTTATTTCTGGCATCCCCAGTCTTGTCCCTAATGAGGTTTTGAAAGCATGTGTTCCCCATCCAAGCAGAAAACAAGTCCCACTGAGGCTGGCGCACAAGTGATGAATGGGATTCACTGATGGATATTTTTTCACAGCATTAAGTTTCTTATTACATAGATATGCCCTGTGCCTGCTGCAGTGGTGCTCTGCTCTTGGCTGAGTACTCCAGGCAGTCTCCAATAGAAGTATTGTAACATCTTAATTAGAGACATCACTATCATACAGGAGATGACACTTGCTATAGTTCTGCCCTAATGGAAAAAGAAGTAGTCAACATCATCAGGAAGAATATGGTACTGCAGGTCTTATGGCAGCTCACTTAACTCTCAAAGAAATATCCTTGCTGTTGAAGAGCAGATGTAAACCAAAGCTCACACACTCGAGTGATGCCCATCATTGTTCTCTACAGAAAAACAAAATCTGCTGGCTGCAAAGCCAAACTCCTCAAAATTAATATTGAAAGACCAGTTCAACCACAGATTTGGCTAGCCCAGAAATGAGATTTGAACTGCCTATGTGTTTCAGGATGTTTGGAGCCTGAGTTATGAAGTTATGATAGACCAAGCCTGTGCTCATAATGAATCACTAGGTTTTTATTCAGTTCCTGGCTACATTATGCTATATCCCATGCTCATTTTATTCAAGCTCCTTTCTGTCAAGAGCAAAATTCTTAATTCCATCTTCAGTGTTTACCCAGGCTGCTCTTAAAAATGAAAGTATCTGGAGGATTTTAGTCTTGGTAAAATAATAAAGGAAAGTAAAAGCCTCCTGTCTTGAATTCTGAGTAGGCTGCATCACCACATGCAAGAGAAATGGTTGCTATAGATTGCCTTGTTATTAAAAGGGGAGGGTGAAAAATGGCAAGGAAGGTTTGAAGCTGGCTGATGTAAACCAGAGCCAGTTTATGGGGAGCTGGCCGAGGACTGCAGTTTTATAAGGTGCACTTTAAACAACCATTGCAGTGTACTAAAAATATAATAAAAACTATAGCTTCTAGCCACAAGTTTCAGAAAATGCTTAGTGGCAAAAAGAGAAAAAGCTGGAAGATATAGGGCATAAAGAAAATCTCATACACAGAATGGAGGAACATTTAGGTTTAGGCTTTTGCTTCAGGCTCCAGCTCAGCGCAAGCACAAGACATCACATGCTGTTCAGTAGGACAGGATTCATCTTCATAGTGTTAAAGTACATAAATGCCACAAGACAGAAGCCCAAAACATCCAGTATCTGACACTGACTTAGATCTTTCACTCTACCCTCTGCAGATCCCATTGACACCCACAGAAGTACTGCCACCCATCCTGCTGTTTTTCTCCTGAGACCTCACCAGATTCATCAAAGCAGCCTAACTGCTCATCAGTTGTCAAATCCCATTGGTCCTTTGCTCCCATTTTAACAGGAAAACACTACCTGCAGAGGCTGAGGTGGGTGGTTTCCTGCATAAAGCCATACTCCCTGAATGAGCTGCCCTGCTGCTGGAATAGCAATGGTCCAAAGAGTTGATCTGACATGTTGCAGACTTGGAAATCAGTTCAGAAAGGCATCAGCAGAAACCAGCCACTGGTGCTGCTCACACCAGAGTTTTTTCCAAGGCTTCTCTTTGTGGCTTTTTGTCCCCAGCATCTCCCAAAAGGAGAGGTCATGCTTGGCTGGGTTCTTTTGTATCTCATGTTTACCTGTGAGCTGGTCTCTGCAGCTGACCGCTCTTGAAAACAAGAGCAGGGAGAGACCAGAAAGGGCAGGAAGGTTGCCATGAAACAGAAAAACTTGCATGGATGTCATGAACATTTGTCATGCTCCCTGGGATATTTAAATGTTTCCTTAGAAGTGTATGGCATGGCCCTGTCAGTCACAGGATTTTAAGGGACCCATCAGGGATGTCTCTCTGAGGCAGAGTACCTGCCTCACCCCCTCCTGGCTGTGTGCCATGTCAGGAAGGCATTAACTTGCCACTCATCTATGAGGGCAGCAAACTGAAATATCCCAGTGTCAGTACAGCCATGCTGCCTAGAGCAGATGGGATCAAACTAGGGATCCTTCTCTTCCACCCTACTTTTGGAGCCAGCTGTTCCATCTGATTTCAGGAGAGGGAATGATACCTTGGTCTTCAGTTTCAGTAGCAAATATCACAGGGTGGTTGCAAGACAAGGAGGAGGAAATAATTGTTCTGAAAACCATCACAAGTATTTTTTTTACAGGATGTTAAAAGCAGGCTTTTAAATACTCCTCTCCCAATCCTCACTTGCAATAGCAGGAGCTGGGGTCAGATGTCTTTTCAGTGATTAATACCTTCCTACAGGAGGACTGCCATTAAAGGGAATGAGGCAGCCTGCAGAGCAAGGCTTTCCTCTGTGGGAGAAAGAGTGGCTCTGTGTCTGCAAACCGTGGCAGACTCTGAACTTCCCAGTTTTATCCTCTGCTCAGGCAGTCAAGTCTCTGACTGCCACCTCTCGCATCCTCAGTTTATGGCAAACATAAAACAGGAGGCCATTTAAAAAAATAAGATAAATCAGACCCTAAATTTAAATTGTGTTGATATAAATCATTCATGCAACAGATTGCATTTATTTATTGCCTTTGTTTGAAGAGCAAGAAATCTGTTAGATGCGCCTCGCAGAATTCATAGATTAAAAAATAAAAATCCTTATGAGATACAGGCTTTGTGCCCAAAATGCAGCACTTTCCTATTAAAACCTTTATTTGTCTTCAGAGGGAATACTTTGGCACTGTTTTCCCCCATCATTTACTTCCTCCTTCTCACCTCTGAAGCTGCTTCCCAGTCACAGGGACACATTTCATGCTCCAGCTGCAGTGGCTCATGGCCTTTCTGAACTTAGCTCCAGCCTGCCAAGCTGGATGGACAAGCTGGCAGCTCTTCCCCCAGCCTGGAGGACACCTGGCAGCAGCCTCATGGGCAGAAGAGCATTGGGGAGGAGAAAGTGACCTTGTATCTACTCTTGGGACCAGAAAGAGAGGACAAAAGTTCATTAAAAAAAAATCTAAGTGGGGCAGTCTTTCAAAGACCAAGAGTCACCTCTCAATAGTGGGACATCTGGTGACATTAGCTGAAGTTTCATAAAAGCTCCCTATGGCCTTTTCAGAAATAGAGCAGGTTTCAAAAAGAAAGAAAGAAAGAAAAAAGAAAACACAGAGCCCTATGTATTGGTGTTGATTTATCTCCATCTTCCATGCGAAGGTACTGCTAAAGCCAGCAAAGGACCCTAACTTGATTTTCTTCATCTCCAAAACAGGAGACATGGCTAGTCATGAATGTATGCTATTTACAAAGATGTGGTTTTGTCCTGCTTTCTTCCTTTATTTCATTATTTATTAAGATAATAGCTTATGGTACTTACACAGAGCCAGCTGTTTGCAGGATGCCAAGAGCAGGTGGTCTGGGAGGCCTCTGATGAATTACAAAAGACACTTACCAGCTGCTATCGCTGTGTGAAATGAGCAAACCTGCAAAATCTTTATTTTCAATTGGATTGTACTTTTAAGTAAGCAAGGGAGACAGCCAGTATAACTACAGACCATGACCAACAACCCACATAAAGTGTGTGCAAACACAAGTGATTAATGTACCAGGATTTCAAAACATCCAAAATGAGTGAGTCAGGTTTAATAGGGTGTGTGAGAGGGAAGGGGAGCAGGAAGGGATGGGTGGGAGCTGGGGTATGTATGGAGGGACTGCAGGAGAAGGGGCTGCTTACATGACATGAGGAATATGGCAGAAAGGAACTCTTTGAAGAATCTGAATAATCTACACTGTGTTCTTAGCATCTCCCATATTTTTATACTCCCTTGTAAACAATATTGTTAGTTGAAAGTTTTCATGGTCCTTTTCTTTCTTTCTCTCATCACCTCCACACCTCATTTTTTTTTCTTTTTCTTTTCTTTTTTTTTTTTTTTTTTTCAATTATGTAGGGCACTCTCGTGTGCTGCCTCACCAGGGCACAATCCTTTGGTGGTAACCACATCCTCAAATGGTCACTGAAGAGATGCAGGGATAATGGGTTACAAAGACAGACATTAATAAGGTAAGATAAGAGAGGGGAGGTTTATTAATTTTTCAAGTAAAGTTAGGATGCCCAAGGGCACAGTAAAACTGTAAAGAATCTAGTGAGGGATGAGAGGCCTAGCTGATTAATGCAAGTCAGCTGTCCTCAGAGGGTGATTGCAATAATGATGAGATTATGGAAGAACCTGCTGAAGACAAATGAGATGCATGTGGAATAAAAACTAAGTGTCCTAGTTACTCTTTTGGAGTGCACGATGGATTTTATTAAGGAGGAACAGCAATATAAATTACTGCTGACTGAGATGCCAAAGCGAGGAGCTGGTCTTGCTTTGCTGGAGTTTTTTGCTCGAGAGGTAACAAGCAACCCAGGGTGCCTCGCTTGAAAACAATCCAAAGAAAACATGAAAAAGTGAAATGGGGGCTTTGTCCCATACTGCAAAAGAAGATAATATTTCTGCTTGGTGTCTTTGATATGCCTTTCCCTCCACTCCCCTGTCTCCCTCATCAGCTCCATTACCTCATTGCTTCCCTATGCTGGGGTGGATAATTCAAGGCTTCCCAGTTTGTCCCAGGAGCCCTTACCCTGTCCAGAGGTGGCTGTTCTCCAGACAGCCCCATTGTGCAGTGCATGAATAAGGCAATGTTTCAGAGGGCAGCAGTTTTCCAGACTGCCTTCCTTCCTTTTCTGACCAACCTTTCCATTTTCTATTCCTTGACGCTTGCCCTCAAGATTTTGCTGCCCCTGCCTCCTTGTCCTTGGTGTCCTCAGCTTCTCTTACCACCTGTTTTTTCTTTTTCCTCTCTACCCTGGGTTGATAAGATGGACTCTCCCAGCCCTCCAACCCTCACCATGGCTTCCCTGCCCCTCACTTCTCTGCAATTACATGAGGACCAGAGGCACAATGATTACTGCTTTTGTTGGGGGGTTGATCAGCACAGAGAAGACTTGGTAGAACGTCCTCTGCAGCACCTAAAAGGTGTAGGAATAACTTCCTGAAGCGGGAGGACAAGGGATGACTTCCAGATGCAGGGGGCTGGCAAACCTGCGCCAAGTCGCGCAGCGGGAACCAAACTGTAATTAACAGCACTGTAAGAAGTGGCATGACATGATTTCTTGTATAAATTTTCCAGGTCCTCTGTTTCTTTCCAGTGTATTAACTGTCCATGGTAACAGGAAATAAGAAATTATAATAACGACTGCTCATGTTACAGTGCAAAGTCAGCATTTCCATTGGAAAATCTGTTTCTAATGGCTTTGAGTAATATAATAATGAACTTTCATTCAGGATTAATCCTGGATTTAGAGGTCCCAGTCAGGTTTTTTCCCTACAAAATTTAGTAGATAAGTCTGAGCATTATAAGGCGTCACCACCTCCCCACAGCTCAGAATTTGCTTTCTCCTGAAAGCTTTAATCTTCCCTTTATTGCCTTTGTAAAGTCATGGTATAGGCTTCTCATCTCTTTTGCCTTGATGATTTTTTTTTAATGGATTTAAGTAACTACTGGATGTCAAAACAGCATTTTCTCCCACAGGCTAAGTATGCAATTACCTGATAGATGGACATTTCTGTATTATTAAGATGGTCTAGATACATATTTATGCAGCAGACAGTAATGATTTCATTTTAGCAGCTCCCTACATACATATTTACATGACAGACCATAGTGTTCTGCAGCTTCAGCCCCCATAAACCTCATTTGTGACATGTGAATCTGCTGCGTTTCTTGCACAACGCTGCAGACGTACAGAACAGCCTTATGTGGGGATACCCTCACGGGGGGAGTGGTCACTACTGGACGAACAGAAAGCAATGTTACATAAATAGAATGTATTTTCCAAAGGAAGGGAAAAAACAAAATTGCAAACATACAAAAATAACAGCCCTAAAAGATCATGTAAGTATCGTGCCTCTGATTCCCAATAGCAGATGTTTCGGGTGTTGGAACTCCCACCAGAACAGCTGCAGGAATGTAGAATCACATCTGGGCTTGCGACGGGGCTGCATCATTACCCACCAACAGCAAAACAGCCAGATGCTCCCAATTCATTTTAGGGACAGAACTTAAAGTTTGAGTCCGTGAACATCCCTGCTTTACAACTGCTATTTACCATTGGCTGCGGCTGTTCCTGGATGCACGGCTGAGGCGGTGGTGGGAGCCAGGACATGGCCGAGCTACTGGGTGGCATTGCATGTGGTGAGGGCAGAGGTGGGGCAGGGGTCTGGGCTGTCTCAGTGCCAACTTTGGGAGCTGAGGATGGTCTCTTCAATCCCATGGAAGAGCAGTGGAGGTATTGCTGCTGTCACTTAGTGCACACCCCGCTCCCTCGTTGTAATGCCTGCAGTACCTTCCTTCTCCTGCCACTCTCTGCCTCTGGCAACCATGTTCAGCACACATGTTTTGGGATGGTGTTTTGGCTTCGTGTGCTACTGAAAGATGTGTAATGGGAGAGTGCCTCAAATCTAGGGATGAAGGCAAGTGAGGGCAGCTGGCTTGATACTTGAGCCCTGATGCTCACATCTCTTGCCCTGCACCGGCTCTAGTGGACAGAGTGAGCTGTATACTGGACGTGTCCCCCTCCAGCAGCACTCACATTTATGTGTCAAAGCTGCTTGGAAGGAATGAATTTTGCTTTTGCTCTAGCTCCCAGCATGATTTCCTATTCAGAACTCTAGTTCCCCTTGCACAAGTATGTCAATTGGCGATGATTCCTCCAAGTGATGGTTACTTGGTGTGCCAAGTACACAGTATGGCTTACTTGGTTCCTCTCTACCAGTGTTTTTCCATCTCTCTAATGGGACTTGCAAACTCTGTGGTGGCAGCTGTATTGGGCTATTTCGTCATTTTAGAGAGGGTTGCTCTTACTTGTCTGTTGTACCACATTTCAGCACTGGCTGATGCCTGGCAGTGGTTATCCTATCTCTCAGGAGGGAAGGGCACCCTTGGCTCTCTCCTTCTACCTTGGCTCTCTCCTTCTACCTTGTCTCAGTGAGAGTGCAGGTGTAGGCACAGACATCCACTTCTTCCAGCCTCATATTCAAGACAGAAATAGTCTTGAGGCTTATATGACACAGTTATTAATAATGCCTGTACAAAATTTACATCTGAACCTGATCGGAGGTGGATACTGACCCCTGGGCCATTAGGGCAACTCAGATAGTCCTGCTCTCAACACACTGTTAATATGGTAATTCATTTTTTTGCATGTAATCATGCATAAATAACTGGAGAAGATTAATTGCATGATTTGCAATAAAATTATCAACTTAATCAAAGGTTGTTACTGCACAACCAAGGATTGTACAAAAGCTTTTTAATAAAAGAAGCTGTACACAAAATAAAATAATAGTACCAACATTTACAAACATGTGCTTGTCCATCACCTTGTTGTCACTTGTCCATAGCCTGGACCACAGGAGGGGCAGAAGAAGGTTTTAATATGGCTCCTGATGTGCCTACAAGAATTATACAAAGGCTCCAATTGACAAATGGGACTGAGGTGGTTTCGCAAAATGTTCAGTGTCAGATGGTTTAAAGGAAAGACATAGAAGCAGATGGACTACTTCTAGGATGGGGGCCTAATTGTCAGTGGGGCAAATGGCATCCATTCTCTTGAATAAGGAGGAGACTATTCTCCACTTTCATGCTGTCAAACAAGATCATTTGTAGAGAAATTGATGACAACTTGTCTTTAAAAAAATCTAATCTACAAATCAGAACGTCCTTCTCCCTAGGGAGAGGATGTTGTGTGTTTTCGTATTGTTTAGATTATTGCTGGTGAACATCTGTTATGACAGTAGCAGCGAGGTTTGATAGGATTAGATAAACTTCCAGTACTGCAGAAAATGTGAATTTCTCTCTCAAATTGAACCTTTTAACTAAGATCTTCCCCTCCTCACCGCCATCATGTGAGGATCTGGAGGAGGAGGAACAGAACTGTTCTTGAGTCAGACAGAAGGAAGATGCAGGCAAACCCTCCCTGGTGCAGGAAGCCCCTTTTTCTGTGTCTGTGGTCTTCAGGACAGTGGCCTGCCATATTGGAGAAGCCCCATGGAGAAGGGTCTCCAGTCCATCTTGTCTGTACCCCTCTTTCACTCTGAATTTCCATGACAATCACTTCATCTCTGTCTTTTGGGGTTTTCAGAAGCCTCTACCTTCACAGCTTTGCTGAATGGAAGAAAATGTTCTGAGGGATGTTCTTCTGAGTGCTGTGAACTCCCAGAAGTGGGGTGAGTGCAGGGTATCCCTGAGCCCAGGGAGGGCTGTACTGACCCTCCAACATGCAGCTGCTGCTCTTCAGCTTCTGAAGGAAAACCAGGAGGCACAAAAATCCAAAAGAGACACAAATGCCTCTGAAATAAATTAGAATGTAATCTCCCCATGGACCCAAGCTGCTGTTAGGGGTAACCACTGCCAAAGCAGAGCTTGCTTAAAAATACTTGCAATATTTCTTATGAGTTCACCAATGAGCACAAATCCTATCACTGCCTGCAAGGTTCATTGACGTCATTGCAGTGTTGTGTGAAAGCAAAATGGGGATATAGGACAACTAATGAAAACAATGATTAAATAAAATTTTCCAGCTTCCCAAGGGAACAGGGTTTTTTTCAGGAAACAAATTTCTGTCTATATGTGAGAAATTGTGCAGCTTCCTTTTTTTACCCTTTCCATAAAATTTTACACAAAACTTGATCTTAAAGAGGAAGTACAAAGTAAAATAGTGTCTATTTGGAACAGAATATGGCATTATAGACTAGAGTACATGAGAAAAATCAATAGCTTTGTATAAGCGTGAAGTCCATAATCACTCTGCAGACATACCTTGGAGAATTTATGCATTTTAACTATCTTTGTATAAGACCTTCCAGGGAACTGCATATAATAATAATTAATCATGTAATTAATACTTAATTTACAAAGGAAACAGTATGCCCCACTCTCCTGCAGAGGCACTTGAGGTGATAAGCAACAGAAAAATAGAATTCAAATAAAAATAACTCATTAAAAGGAAGTCAAGAAAGATTATAAATGAAGGAGGAAAGATGTGCCACTGCAGATGCATAAACAGAACAGAAAATGCTTAAAAACTCCCAGCCTCTCTGCTTCTAACAAGACTCCCGTTTGCTTTGGTGGAGACAGGGATATCATTGAGAGCCTTGGGGAATCCTCATGTGATGCCTTATGAAAGCAGGAAAGATATCCCTCTTCCATCAAAGCCTAGTGGGTTTGTGAGCTGGAAGTCTGAGCACGCTTTGTAGTCATGAATAAACCCTATTAAGTGAACTGAACACCACTTACTGGTGAGCTTATTGCCTTCTCCAAAACAGATTCAGGAAGACTAAACAGGTGCTGACTTTTTCCAGAATTGGCTTAGCCCCGTGTCTGCCAATTCCACTCTTTACTATGGTTGTAGGCATTTTCCTGGTGCCAGAGTAAGGCTTACTGATCTGTAGTTTTTGAAAATCATCCTTGCAAAGCTTTCCTAAAGACTGTGACATGGCTGCCATTTTTCAGTCCTGTGTTTCAAGATTAAAGATTCAAGTTAAATTTGTTGGTGATCAACTTCATATTTGAGTTCTTTCAGAGCTTTTGGGTTAAAACAAAAAAATCCTACCTCCTGATCTGTTATGATTTGAATTACTAGTTTTCCCTAGTTTTCTGAAGCATCGTCACTGATACTTTTTTTGTAATACATTTTTCAAGCTCATTCCCCATGTGTGAGGAAGGAGCTTTCTAGCTTCTGATGTGCACGCTAGTACAAATAAGTTGGGTAGATTTTGCAATGTGTTTCCCTTTGATGAGTTTGATCCCACAAACTTTCTTGTAGGCTTTTTTGCTTTTTTCCCCTTTCTTTCTTTTTTTCCCTTTCTAGAGGCAGATGCTTCTCAGTCTTTCTTGCTTTCATTAGTATATTTTATCATGCATATATATAAAATTCAGATAAATATTATACATTTAAATGTTCATATTCTTACTGGTTTCTTCACCTATGCATGAATTCCCCCTTTTTTTTCTTTTTCTTTTTTTTTTTTTTTTTTTGAGAAATGCCTTTTCACTTATAATAGCCTCCTTTATTCTAACATTTATCCACACTGACATGTTTGAATCTTTTGGAATAATATATATTTAACTTGAGCCTCCAATATGTAATCCTTAGATATCTCCTACAAGAGTAAAAGCACATTTTATATTACAGAAACCCTCTTTATTTTGCTTTAAATTATTTGTTGACGTTTCTGTAGCTCTACTTTTAAAAATCAAGTGTTACTTAGTGTGATCTTTAGAAATGTTTCCCTCTGAAAGGAAAAGACACTGAATCTGAACGTGTTATAGTCACTACTATAAGGTCACAGCTGCATCATGAACCTTCTTTTAAAATCCTACTTAAAACCAAGTAAAACTACAATTTACACCTCTTCTTGCACATGGTCAAGCTCGGTAATCCGAGGAGTTGTTTCACGTGTCTGAAAAACAGCCCTTGTGTTACAGCTGACACAGAGATGCAGCATGTGGGAGCATCTGATCATTGTGTGCTTTCCCAGATTTGTTTATCTCCCTTCCCCACTGGGATGTGGAAGACTAAAGATCTGCACTGCTTAATGTGTGTGGAATTTCAAGCCATGTCACAAATTATTTCTAGGGTGATTATTTAAACCTATATTCCCTAGTAGTTTGTAAACAGAATGAACTTGTTGACTGAGTCTCCTTTGTATCATAGCATCACAATGGGTCACTGATCATCTTTGTTCTCCTAAACAATAGGTGTAACTATAGGGATACTTCCATTTCAAACCTGGCATTTCAGTTTGTCTATCCTAGCTGTAGGACTCCTGATGCTTGTTTGCAGTCACCAATATATTTACAGTGATCTGGTGATCACTATGTCTGTAGTGATCTAGTCAGGCTCACATGAACTTGATAGACCGCGCTTCACTGTGATTTTTGTCTTACTGCTATCCTAAATAGTGCTGACTCCAGCACTTCAGCACTATAAAACATCTCTTCCCACATTGTGCTCATCCACATATGTTTTTTCCCTGTGCTGGCAAAAAATAATAAAGAATAATAAATTAAAAAAAAAAAACCACTTTTGAGCTCTTTGATATAGAAAATACTTGGGAGCCTTTCCCAAGTCTTTTTTCTCAGAGCTTGATCGGGCAGAGAGACTTCTGTGCACAGCAGCCAACACAAAACCCACAAAATGCCAAATGAGCTCCATCTCCCAGTGGAGCTGACTTCAGGGAACTCAGCAAAACTTATCTTCCAACAGCAGGTCATGGTTTTGGGAAAAGTTAGCACCTACAAGACCATCTGAAATCCCAGAATTTGCAGGATATATGAGACAACTGTGGTTTGATGCTTTACATCATCCTTTGGAAAGCCACGAAGTACTACACACCAAGTGATGAAATCCAATAGACTTTTTTTTATTTAATGGGTTGTTTTTCCTTGTATTTCTGTACTTCCTCCACAAGCAAATAATACTCTAGTGAGGTGCAAGAATGAAGATAGAATTTGCAACTGTGGTGGAGAAACTATTAGAAGTCTATAAATAAATATTTTTATTGCAACAGTGCTGCATGAGCCAGTACTTTCTGGAAACCATATTCACATTGAGATGGGCTGTGGGACTATGTTGGGTTACCAGTGCTGGTTACTTGGAAGTGTTTGTCTGGGAGATGTATGCAGCCTTCTCAATATTCTCATTCAGCTATGTAATTCCAAGCCCTGCAGTGTTGTTATCCCTTAAGAAAACTTCTTTCTATTTCAGAAGCACCAACTCTGAATGTTAAATTGAAAGGAGATAAAAGAATCACAGTGGTAAAAGCTGTACAATTTCTGCCCTCTTCATTATACAACAAGCTGGTTCAGTATTTGCTTCTTTACATTTTTATGCAGCTATAAAAGGCTACTTTGGGAAATCTGTAACACTATTATTAAATGTCACTGAGCAGAGCTGACTATAGTGATGACTCATCCTCAAAAGATTTGATTTAGTACACATTAACTTCCCAAGTGTTGGGTTCTCAGTTTGGGCTGTACCAACCAGTGTGGTTTGTATAAAGTCTAAAGTAAGGACCATTCACATGAGCAGAAGTCCTTCCTCTAGCTTCAGTGGTCTTTGGATCGAGAGCTTAGTAAGAAAGAATGTTCTGGAAATTTCAATATTCTTAATTATGAGTAATAATTATCTATAATCACAAGGAGCAACTTAAAAATCAGGCCTTATTGTGCTACACTGCCCAGACAGTGGAATAGATTCTGTGCCATAAATCTATAAAAACAATCCAGATACAGTGATGGGAAGGGATGTGGACCACCATGAAGACACACGCCATGACAGAGGTAAATGACATGTTAGCTCAATTTCTGTTTCAATAGGTTAAGAAAGAAAAGAATAAGGGAAGGAAAAAGATTTTTGAAGGAAAACAGGATAAAAGAAAGCACTAACAGAAGGAAGACTGATACTTTAGAAGTGAAATAAAGGTGGAGATCCTAGAGAATGGGAAGGGTGTGGGTGTTGAAAGCATCAGCATGGAGTCTGGTATATGACTGATCAGAATATTCTTACCAATAAATTAGCAGGGTGTCCTTAATTTGAGCAATATTAATTTGGAATGGCCTGCAAAACCTCAAGTGTCAATGGATTTGCTTCAAGTATAATAGATAATGCTCTCTGCAACCCTGATGCAATTGCTTCCCACTCAAACAATTCTGTATATTAGACAGCACCTAAACAGCCACTGGACTTAGGGAGTGGCATGAGAAAAACTCCACTTTTAACCAATAATGTGGCCACATTTAAGCTTCTTGGAACTATGGGTTTGGATGCAGACTTTCAGGAATCCTGTGGTCCTGGGAAGGAAACTTCTTTTGTTTTGATATTCCAGTGTTATTTAAATTATAAATAATAGGACTTAGCCTGGAGAAGTTTAGCTATGAAAACCCAGTACACAGCTAGTGAAATGGGAAATGTTTATAACATTCTAATCTTACTCTGTGTTTCAGACAAGCATAAGAGATCTGCACAAATAGCTAAAACATTGTTCAATAAGGAAAGGAATTTTCCATCTTACCCTTTCAGAACTGAACATCAACACTTACACTTTCCCGAGCTGATAAAACAATTATTTCTATGAAGAAAATGGACTTGAGACTCTGTTACTCTAGGGAATCTTTGTATTAACTTGCTTAGGCTGGGGGCTTTATGGGCAATGGATCTTCACAGTAGGATGTGGCTGTTGCACTCAGAGACTCCCCGCTTTTGGTAGATACTCATCCTTATGACTTCTATTTCCCTTGTAAAGTCCAAGAGACATCAGGGAAGGAAACAGGGAGAAGAAATGGGACAATACTGGAGAGCTGCTCCCTCAGAGGCAGTGGGAAGCACAGAAGAAATTAGAACAGCTCTGAGTTTCTGTAATTTTCACAGCAGGTTGGACATGCAGAGTTGCTGAGAATTAACACCTGTGTTTCTGCAGAGGCAAATCCTCAGGAGAACTGTCACAGACTTTGATAGAGATGGAAGCAGCAGGGTTCTGCAGAAACTGAAAGGCATCCCCTGGAAGTGCTCTCAATGCCTCAAGGATTTAAGGTGAATGCTATTCTCCTTGCAACAAAGATAATAATTTTAGGTATCATGGATGCATGAAGATGCTGTGACACTAGCATATAAACATGGAGATGGGTGTTTATGTCTATAAAATACTCCAGGAAAGTTGAAAAATTAAACTTTTAAAATGGAATTAATTGCTAAATTACAAAATTAATTTAAATGAAATACCTTTTTTTGAGAAGGGATCTGTAACATAGAATGGAATTGCACGTGACAGCACTCAGTGATCAACTCCCTATGGATCTGTGAAGGTTTAAATCTGTGAGTAAATTCTTCAAGGTCAGAGTATGTCACAGGAAAGGTTATTTCAATGTCTAACAAGCAGAGGGATATAAATCAGAAATGTTTGATGGCCTGAAGATGCCCGGGGATAGTGTTGAGAGCTGCTTTCTGCCTTGTCCACTATGGCATGCTGCTTGGCATGAAAAGTAACCACCAAACTGGACAACACTGTGCTTGAACCCGGTGTCTGCCCCCTTGAACAGATGCTCATAACTGCCTGCAAGATTCCTTCCATTTTCTCATGTGCACTGAAGACATTTAGTGATTTTGTCCTGCAGTTCACTGTTGTGATGCCCAGGGCTGTGCTAGTGTTTGAGGATTTGGCAAGTTACTGCTGGTGAAGAGGCCAAGGACAGGACAACTTGCATATGAAGCCTGCTTGAGACGAACAAGAGGTGTGAGTGTTAAGAGAGAAGTGGTAAAAGATGAGGAGACAAAAAAGCATTCCTAAGGTGAGATACAAATAAAGCACATGATAGCAGTAGAGGCTACAGACGAGGTGGCAAAACTTTCAAGAGTAAAAAAGGGACAGAACCAAATGTGGGAATAAACAAGGAAACAAGGAAGGCATACTACACATCAGGCCTTAAAATGCAATTTTTCTCATTTAATTTCATCACTCAATCCATTTCAGCACATTTAATAATACAGTGGTTGAATTAGAACGCCCTAATTGCATTCACTGTAAGACCTTGTGGAAAGATTATTAAATTTCCCTGGTTTTGAGCAATTCAGTTACATCATGCCAAATGTGGGCAGAAAGGAAAAAAAAAAATCACTTCCCCTGTGCAGTGTTAGTGATATATAAAGCAAAGGAGAATCAATTTAATACATCACCACTGCAATGTGAATTTCTAGAATCATTGAGTTGAAAAGTACAATCCCACCAGTCTGGTACCATGAAAATGAAAGTTGATGTCTGCCTGGATCAATTTTATCATGAAAATAATGGCATCACTCTGGGCACAAGATTTAAAGCCTTCAAGGCTTTGGGAAAGACACACTCAGTAACCTACATACGAAAGTAGATTGATTGAGAGTGGCTGGAACACACATAAAGCTGACATTTTTACCCATTGTGGCCTTTATCAAGACTGATAGGCTGAAACATTGTCTTTCTGAATGTTCCCACTGCTTTCATGTGTAAGCTCCTGGGTTTGCATTAACTCTTGAGGCTTTCACAAGGTGTGTGCCTGGCACATCTGATATACCACTGGATATGTCTTGATGATGTAAAGAAAATTACCTAAATTCATCCTACATTTAGATGCCTCAGAAGAAAGGGGTTACTTTCACTCTTTAGTTTTCTTTTTATAAACAACAAAGTCGAGACACAATCAGGTAGGTATTCTGAGACCAAACAGCCTTTTGTGCAGATATAAACTTTGGACATGCACACCCTGCCTTGATTGTACAGGAACCTTTACCTGTTGCTGGGTGCCTGACCCTGGCAAATGACACACACACTCTACAACCTCTGAACCTCTGGACCCTCTAGATTCACAGAGAGGAGGTACCACTCAGCCAAGACTTTGGATCATAGAATAATTTAGGTTGGGAAAAGACCTCTAAGATCATCAAGTCCAACTGTTAACCAAGCACTGCCAAGTCCACCTCTGAACCATGTTCCCAAGTGCTACATCTACATGTCTTTTAAGTACATCCAGGCATGATGACTCAACCACTTCCCTGGACAACCTGTTCCAATGCTTGACAAACCTTCCCAAGAAGAAGTTTTTTCTAATATCCAATCCAAACCTCCCCTGGCACAACCTGAGACCATCTCTTCTTCCCTTGTGACACGGGAGAAGAGACTGCCCCCCACCTGGCTACAGCCTCCTTTCAGGTGGTTGTAGAGAGTGATAAGGTTCCTGCTGAGCCTCCTTTTCTCCAGACCAAACAAATTCAACTCCCTCAGCCTCTCCTCATCAGACCCGTACACCAAACCCTCCACCAGCTCCACTGCAGGCATGATGACTCAACCACTTCCCTGGACAACCTGTTCCAATGCTTGACAAACCTTCCCAAGAAGAAGTTTTTTCTAATATCCAATCCAAACCTCCCCTGGCACAACCTGAGACCATCTCTTCTTCCCTTGTGACACGGGAGAAGAGACTGCCCCCCACCTGGCTACAGCCTCCTTTCAGGTGGTTGTAGAGAGTGATAAGGTTCCTGCTGAGCCTCCTTTTCTCCAGACCAAACAAATTCAACTCCCTCAGCCTCTCCTCATCAGACCCGTACACCAAACCCTCCACCAGCTCCACTGCCTTCTCTGGACACACTCCAGCATCTCAATATCTTTCTTGTAGTTAGGGGTCCAAAACTGAACACAGGATTCAAGGTGGCCTCATCCATGATGAGTACAGGGGGACAATCACTGCCCTAGTCCTGCTGGCCACACTATTCCTGATCCAGGCCGGGATGCCATTAGCCTCCTTGGCCACCTGGGCACAGCTGGCTCTTGTTCAGCTGGCTGTTGACCAGCACCCCCAGGTCCTTTCTGGCTGCCAGCTTTCCAGCCACTCTTCCCCCAGCCTGTAGCAATGTGTCATGGGGCTGTTGAGAGCCAAGTGCAGGACCTGCTTAAACGGGTTCCAGCCCTAAAGAAAACTTTAATGTCAATATTCCAACCTAAAATAAAGCAACTTGTTGCTAATTATTAGTACTAGAAAAAGTTAAGAAAGCAAGGAAGCAAACTAAAATGAACTTGGGTTCATTTTAGGAAGTAAACAAAGGCTAATGAAAATGCTAATAAAGAAGAAAAAAACTTAATATGCTATTATGAAAACATATAGTAATTATGAACATGAACAGCATCAGAGGCTGGTGCAAAGAGAGTTGCTTGGTATTTCCCTGAAGATAAAAAGCATCTGTGTGCATCAGGAATCATCATTTTTTGTTTCTCTGGGGTAGAGGATGATATGCAATTGCTAGGCCTCCATTTACTCTATACAAACATTACCCTGTTCAACAGTGGCTGTCAAAAAGTATTCCATACCTAATGGCAGAAAGCAAATATCTAATAAGATAGACTCACATGTTACCAATTAAGTGTACAAATCCATGGGAAGAATGAAAGTAAATTAAGTAAAATCTGTGGAATAAGCTACTGTTGCTCAACACTTTCTGCTACTTTGCTCCAAAATGTCAACAAGCTTCCACAGTATTTCAAGAAGGAAGAAGGAGAAGCCTGATGTGCCCCGAATCATTTACTCATGAAAAACCTCAATCCAAAATAACAAAATGTTTGGCAGAAAATTATAAAAATGGCTAACTGCATATTTTTAGAGAAAAAGGGACTTGTTGCTGATTGAAAAGGGGAAACTGTGGCTTATGCCAGATTGCAGTATTTTTGGTGCTTTGAATCAGACTAAACCAAAATGCAGACAGAACAAAATGTGCTACATAAAATGAGAGATGAATAGTGTGGCTCTTGTGTTCCAGTACTGACAGTTTTGCCCTACAGTTAAACAGCTGTTTGGCCAAATTACTTGCTGATGCCATTTGTTTTGCCCCAGTCATCTCAAAATGCAAGGAAAGAAAGCAAGAAGAGAATACACATGAAAAAGCAACTGAAGGGTAAAAGCACCATTTATATCATGAGCAAGAAAACTTGGAATGGCTTGTTTTCTGCTTCCCTGCTTAGAGACCACACACTAGATGGACAACATTTCTTTGTTATCACTTGTAAGTTAATACTACATTTGAGACAGTGTCAGTGTGGCACTACTGGACAGGTCTTAATTTATGACCATGAAGGCTAATTAATATTATCCTAAAAAATATGGACATAATTAATAGTTTTCCATGGTCAGCACACCATTGAACAATATCCAATGCATATATTGACAGATTATCAAATATGATAGTAATAGAAAACCCATCTGTTTACTGGTTAAACTAAAAAGAGATCAAGGGAATGTATCCATGAGTTCAGAACTGTCATTGAATACATTACCTCTCCAGAAATAAGGCCATATATTCCCTTTTCAATGAGCAATCAGCCTAACCAAAAATGCAAACTCAAAGGCTCAGCAGTGAGGGTGTTGTAATTATTTACACACCAATGGTCTTGCCATATATTCTGGGTTGTGTTTTTTAGAGCAAGAAATGACTCAAGAGCCTTTGGGAGCTGAGAGCATATCTTGTCTTCCCCATCAAATCATCAGGTGGGTAAACTGCTATTTATTAACAAGTTCTTATAAATAGTGAAAGGGTTTTAAACTGCAATGTTGCACACATTTTGGGTCATCCCAGTTCAAGAAGGATGAACTTAGCCTAAAAAACACATTGTGAACTGGTGCTATGATGGCATGAAGAGTGTGGGAGCTCTTTGCAATAGAAAAGACTTGAAGATTTTTGACTTTCTCATGCTCAGAAAATGAAAGCTGGGAGGGAGCTAAGCACATACACATATAAAAAAAAAAAAAAAAAAGGGTTTTAGTAAAAATAGGTCCTGGATCAGCTCTTTAACAATTAAGTAAAAAATCCTACCAGACTGGAAGATAGCATTTGATGAGCTTCTGGAAGGGCTTTTCAGGCAGTAGTATCTGAGAGAGCTGTGGACTAGAGCTAATGAACCAAGAGACATGATCTACTATCAGCTTCCTAAAACTGTTATCTGTTTTCATACACAAGGTCTGTTTAAATTGCCTGCCCTGGGGAGCAGACGGAGGCACTGGATCTGGCTCCCAGTCACACACCTCCTGCTCCAGGGTGGAAGCACTCTGTGAGAGACTCAGCACCATTTCTTGGAGCAGTCATGAAGTGAGAATTGCAGATCAAAGAGTAAATTATGGTAACTGTTCTGATAGTAGCAACAGCGGAACTGGTTTATGCATTTATAGACATTATAAGGCCAAATAGCAAAGCAAAAGGAGTCTCAAACCCAGCTGGACAGTGTAAGCTCCTCCATGTAGGACCTATCTTCTCCATCCCACTGTACCTCTCCTAGGCTGGGCCTGCCACAGTATCATACAAAACTTACAAATCTCCATACTGACACCCCCAGAACTTATTTTAAGACTCTCTTCCAAATATTTATAGGCAATCTTGTGCCACTCCACTTCTCCCTTTTGAGCAAACAAGCAAATATTTGCTGCTGAAATAAAATCTTTAAATTTTAGAAATGCTCCAATCCTTTGTTTCAGCTGACTTCTTTGCACAATTAAATTCAGAAGCATTTTGAAATCTACATTTATCACATATTCCATACAGGCAATCTTGCAATCTTCTGACCCAGCCTCCACCTGCTCCCCCAAAAGCTTTTTATCGCTTTATACGTTCCCTCTGGATATTCAGCTCTATCAGTTGCTATTGATGGAGTTGTTTGAGTTTCTTTCAAACTGTAGTTTTTGTCATGGACATCTTGCATTCTAGATCTGTATGTGATTTATCTGAAAAGCTGTCAAATCAATAAAATTTCACTTCAGCTGCCAGAAAAAAAAAAAAAATCTATGTGTTCGTTTCCCCCATGAGGATTTAACTAGTCATTATGTAGCTGGTGATAAGTGAATATAAAAGGGGGCCTCTCATACCACATGGCTTTTAGCCATGTTCTTTCTTCCAAGCTGGCCAAGACCATGGACCATGGCCTCTTCATTTCAGCTTGCTTCCTTAAGGGTTCCTCTTTTCTTTTGTGTCCTGAGGGGAAAAAACCCCACAATGTAAGTCCACATGTCAAGCTGGTCACCTTTGTAGCAATCACATTTTAATGCCATTCTGGTACCAAATCCAAGCTCTGCTGGATGCTGTCACAGCACGAGCTGGTACCAAGGGGGGAGAGGCAGCTTTTCCAACCAATTCAGTATTTCTCAGCCACTTTAAAATGTTTCACACTTTTGCTCTTTCCTCAGGCAATGGGACTGTAAGCTTCAGAAATATGCAAGTGTATTTCAGCTACGAATTCTGAGTTCTGCTGCTTCTGAGATTATTTATTTATGTATTTGAAAATGAACATATGTGAAAAGTTCCTGATTAAATGCCTGGCTGTAAGTTGTTCATTGACAGAGGAATTATTGCATGCCTGGGATGAAGTCTGCATAATCCATTTAAAATCACATTAAAAATCAAGAAGGAACACTTAACAGATAAAAATTGACCTTTTTTTTTTTTTTTTTTGCTCCTAATGAGTGGAAAAAAAAACTGTACCAAACTTTTTTTTTTGTAATTTTGTATCTTTTTTCATGTATAAAACCATGAAAAATCAGCAGCTACCTTCCCTCAGTAGCCCTAGATGTTTGATGCAATTTATTCTGTGGACTATTGTTGTACCTGAATTAAATCTACAACAACCCAGGCGCTGCCTGAGCATTAAATGACAAGTCTGAAACTCATTTGACAATGACAAGAGTCTGAAACACTTAAATGACAACAGTCTGAAACTCTTGTCTCCAGTGAGTTGAGAAGGAAGAAAAGTGGTTTAATCACTCCAGCCTGAGATTCACAATAAATCCCCAGCTCCACCCCAGATTTTCTGCATGTCCAGGACATGGGAAGCTCCTCAGGATTCAAGCACAAAACTTTCAGCCGAAACATCAATTTTCAGAACCTGTGATAGTAGGTCTTTTTAGCATCCAAATATCTCCCAGGGAGGGCTCAAAGCAGCTGAGCTCCTGCTGGGCCAGCACAGAAGGGCTCTCACTCCAGTAACACGCTTTTCCTTAGCACCCCCAGTCCTTAGGTCTGGATTAAGTGTGCAGCCCTGAGTTTGGTGTCCCACGCTTCCCCAGGGGCAGAATGGGGTTAGCAGTGGCCCAGCAGAACTGTTCACTGTTCAAGAGCTGCCAGGGTGGTGTCCAACACCTCCCAGGATGTAGGAACTCTACTTTGTGCCACGAAAAAAATCACACAGTAACAGGTCCAAACCCTCAACTCTCCCTTGCAATGGAGCACTGGAACTTCTCTGAAGACCAGTGAGAACCTCCTCCCTCTTGTGCAGCACAGACACTGACCTGCTCAGATCCCTGGGGACAATCTGTCTACCATTTCCTTGGATGCATGGTGGTGTGCATATCTGTTCCTTCTCCATCCTGCAGTGAATGTTGCCTTTTGCACAGGATGCATCTTACCCAAATATTCAACTAGTGAGTTTTTTTTGCTGGAAGAACATCCTGAATTCAAAGCAATCCTTCACTGAATGATACCTAAAATTATGATTTTCTTTCTCTCTGAGACCTCTTTCCTACATAGTTACCCCACACTGAGACAACTTTCCCAAGAGGAAAAGAATTCTGTCCTCCATCCCTCTGCCATCACATAGTTGTTTTCAGGCTGCTTCCAAGGTTTCTCCAGCAGAGGAAGGGATAGATTACTCCTCTGTCTCCCTGTGATAACATCTTGGAAAAGTAGCACAGGGTAGCACAGATACCCTTACTAACCACACTGTTCTTTGAGTGGCCTTTATGTAGTGTTCACCTTGCTGACTGGCACTCAGACCAATTTTGAGTCACACAAAAAAGTGAGGTGGGGATGGACGTCTGCTCCATGAGAAACAGCCAGGTGGATGCATGAAATTGGTGCCAAGCTGCTCAGCTCTGTCAAGAGTACAGTGCTCAAGGGCAGCCCTTAAGGGCTCTTAATGAAATTAAAACTGAAGACATAGACGGCTCTAATAAAAACTCCTGAAAGGTTTGAAGGAGCTGAGAGGCTGTGACTGGATGATCCAAAGGTGGGATTTTGGCACAAATAGCTGCAGCACAAAAACCCTGCATGGATTTTGGACAGCTTTGGTTAATAAATCTTGCTGTAATCAATAGAATCAAGGCACTTGCCCATGCTTAGGGTCCTTCATTATAGGGCAGCACATCCTCACATCCAGTATGGGAATGTATATAACAAGGTGCTGGGTGGAGTACCACTTCCACACTTTGGTGGGAACAGGAAGTGAGGAAAGCCTGTGAAGAGAAACAGACTGGCAGGGAATGTGAGGAACCGCTGGAGGCAGAAGATGTGAGTGCTGAAACCAGAGATACCCCAACAGCAGATTTTCAACTTGGTTTGGCCCATGAGTAAACCCCACCCAGACTGCCCCAAGACATGAGATGTCCTGAAGAAATCTTGTATCTTCTCACATCATCCCAGTCTCCTGGGGAGCTGCTGCTGGTCACTATCAGAGTTATCAGCCCTGAAGTCAACATATAGTAGCTGCCAGAGTGCTTTCTGCAGAGTACTCCTCAGCAAATTACCCAGTAGACCTCAACAGAAATTAATTAAATAGCTGTGGCTTAGCCTATAATGTAATCAATGAGTCACATCACTATGTTATGTGGATGTAACTGCCTGGTTGCAGAAAGATTATCCAGCACAATGTGGTTTGGGTTTATATGTCATTATTTAATGATCATTAGACCCCCCAAGGATCAAAAGCTACCTTAAAAATCCTCCTGCCAGTGATGCTGGAATATTTGCCCTTCATACTACATGAACAACTGGTGAAAGCTTCTATACCTAAGGACCAGCATAGAAATTAGTTTTTTTCAAGTTTTCATGTTGGAGGAAAATATTTTGTAAATTATTTTTATAAAATGAAACTCACCTTCTGGTTATGGAGCTAACACCTGTTTGAATGTGAAATGTTTAAGAGAGCACAAATCAAAATAAATTTCAAGTTGACTGACCTGCCTTACCAATAAATCATCCTGCCCCAGTTTGAATGCCTCATATACCTCAGCTGGGGCTTGTCTGCCCTGGGGATTTGCTTTTACCCCACTGTGTCGATCACTAATCCAAGCCATTGGCTGCATTCCATCTTTGGCAGTTTACTCTGCTAGGAAGATGTTCCTGTGCAGTCCTGCTAGCACACCAGCACTGGGGTGGAAGGTCACACGAGGAAGGGGGACTGGCCTTCTGTCTTAAAAACGTTAACATTTTTGTTGATGTGGGTTCTGCTGGGTGTGACCAATGTCATCCACTGAGCACGGGGATGCAGCCGTCCACCCTGCGCTGCTGCTACTGCTGCTCCTGCTTATCAGGGCTGGCATAAACACTAGGATTTAGGCCTTGCTGACCCTTCTATTTTGGATTAAATAGAATATAAATTTAAAGAACAGGTTCTGCTCCTAAGGACCTTCTCAGGGAAATAAGTCTTGAACTATTTACAGCTTGCTCTATAGCTGCTGTAACTGTCAAGAGAGAAAATGTTTCCTTTGAAATGGCATTCTCTTTCCAGACTTTGATAAGTGTTGCCATGTTAAGTGGAAACTGTGACCTTCATGTATAGTGCAGGGAAGCAGACAAACATGAAATACAGATGTCATTTGTGAATGCTTATTTCTGCAACATATGTTCTCTTTTTGACAAGGTAATACTTTTTAACAGATACATTGAAGTTCATTCTAGCTATAAAATTCAGATTCAGATCAGGAGCTGGACTTTCTGAAGCATCTTCTTTTGGATCATACTAGGGCTTAAGACTGACATTATCTGATACAACATGACTAGTTGCAGGGTATGTAGAAAGTATTTGCTTTTACCAGGCTTTCAGAATAATTCAATGTGATAACTATGAGCATCTCATTTTCCTGCTTTGTAACACACTAAGTACAGCAGTTTGCCTGTTCCCATTCATCTCTCTGTGCTAAACTGTCCCATTCTCTTTGGTTTCTTTTATACCGAAATGATATCAGGCTCCTATTCATCTTGTTTCCTGCCTCTGCTGTATTCTTTCCAAAACTGGGTGTATAAAATGCTGTAGCTGCAGCATGAGGATTATTGATGCCTATTGTGGGACTGTGTAATCTCTACTTTCTTTTTCTCTCTTTAAAAATCAGGATAGTGCTCACCTATTTTTCATTTAATGGCAATTAAATTCTGAGCAGATCTTTACATTAAATGATCAACAGTACTGCTTGGGGACTTCTCCTTAAACATCAGCGTGTTTGCATTCTTCCTGTGCCAGTACAAAATGCCTGAGATCACACTACACAGCCCTCCATTTTCTTGTGTCAGATATTAGCACTTAAAATTTAACAACTGATGAGCACATTTTGCAATTGGCTGCATTTCTCCATTTTATTTCATCTGGGATTTTGATATGTCTAGCAAGGGATGCAGTATATGAAGGAGACAGTCCCCCAGACTGTGAATTATCCAGCAATAGCAATAAGACCTGCATCAGAGGAGAAGAACTAGGCATCTTTTTAGTCTGGTAGGGTTAGCCACTATAATAATCCCAAATGTAGAGGTATGTTGTGTTTTTTTTTTTGTTTTTTTTTTTTTTGATGTGATGAAGAAATAAATGCATTTGTTTTGTGTGGCAATGTGTTGGTAGCAGGGCAGCTGCAGGACTGGCTTCTGTGAGATGAGACCAGGAGCTGCTGCCATGAGGGGCAGACGCGGCTCCAGCCAGCTCCAGTGTAGAGCCAGGGCTGCCCAAAGCTGAGCCTCTCAGCCATGCTGGTGGCTCCTCTGTGATAATGGATTGAAAACAGGCTGAAAAATGCCACGTGCTTCTGGTCAGCTTCCTTTCTACCTGGTCTTGACTGAATGACCAAGCACAAATGTAAGTCAGAGGAGACTTTCCTTTTCGTATTTCCTCCCTTTTCCTTCAGACCACATTATATGAACACATGGTACATGAACCAAGCAGGAAAAGTACAGTAGTAAGAACTCTGAAGGGCTTTAGTATTGCATTAGTGAGCTTCACTCCCCTTGGTATAATATAAAAATGGCAAAGATGGTATGGAATGAGCATTTTTAATAACTCTCCTAAGTGTTCTATTAACTGTCGTGTATCATACAAATGAGATGCAGAAACTAGGGAAGCATTTTCAGTTGCTGAGTAAAAACAATTTAGGGTGTAAATGTACTTCCAGATCTGCACACAGGAATCCTGCCAACCAGGCTTGCGTTAATTTTGTTATTTTTTAAAAAAGTTTTAGTAGAGAAGTTCATGACATAAAAGCACTGGAAATATCCTTGTATTGAGTCAGTGTGTTTTTGAGGCTAAGAATAGCCTGCAATCTGTGCCACACTGTAATGGTTGATGGTCACCTCCCCATGTTGGACAGAAGTCAGGGCTCACGCTGGCTCTTTGAGATGTCTTCTGTCCCAGGTTTTCACCTGAATGCCTTCAACCCCAGTGTCTGTCAACTGCCTTGGTGAGTGCTGATCTTCAGACACATCTGGAGTCCCTTACAGGCGGTGAAACCAGCTTGGAGTGGAATTGCTGGAAATATATTTATATTTCTACGTATATATTGTATATATATGTATATATATACAAGCATAAAATGCTTATGCAGCTAATTAAAGGCAACTGTGACATTTTGTGGCGTGTTGATATAATGCCATTAAAGTGAAATGTCTGTCAAACACCTGCTGCTCTCTGTGCCCTCCTACCTGGCAGCACTGCAAGGACAGAGATTATAGGCATGCACAGCAGAAAAGCTGCTGTGTGGCATGCTTTTATTTCAACCAGTTTATGCCACACACAGCACAAAACACCGTAATTTTTGTTTTCAATTCTCTTTTAAAGTCCTCGGTGATTGCATTTATCTTTGTTGGTACACAGATACCATTGTGAAGAGGGATGATACTTCTTAATAATGTATGTTTCTCCCTTTCTCTCTCTCCTTTCTTATATGTATTAGCAAAAAATAGATCAAAGAAATGCATTTTGCTTAGGAGGCACAAAAATTCATGATTATCCTGATCTTTTTCAGGAAGGCTCAGAGGAAGACTTATACATTGACCCACTATTGATTATCTCTTTCCAAAATGTTATGCAGAGAAACCTCTTAGAATTTCTGTATAGAATCTGACCTTTAGCAAAAGGCTAATCATGCCCTAGATAAGCCTTCTTAAGATTAGAAGATATCATAATTTTAGGTGCCAGTGTAAGCAGGAACACCATTGCTGACCAATGTGAATGTCCGCTCGGAATTTGAAATAATAGAAATGTAACTGCAGATGCCAGCATCATGTAGTTTTATACTGCTTGGATACTTCCTAAGAGTCACTAAAACCTGCACCACATCTGAACTGGGACTGTGGGCAAATGCATTTCTGAGAAGGAGGAATTTGTATGAGGTGCATTTCCCTGCTCATGTGCTGCATTCCACTGGGCAAGTATCTTCTTGAGATGGAATAGAGACAATGAGATTACTTGAGATGGAATGGATCATTGGTCATTTATAAAATTCTTTATGGAATTGGTAAATTGCAAGGATAAGGATAGGCTACCATCTAGTGGATACATCGTAAAATTATTACATTTGTATTTAACCCATTTTGTGACTTGAATGGCTAAACTAAAGAAAATCAATTCAACTCTTACATGCTGAAGTGCCACCTGAAAGCACTCTAATCATTTGTGCATTCAGCCTGATTTTATGAAACCTTGCTGTGCTTTCTTCTGGTACCTCAAAGCAGCTCTGCTTGTCCCAAAGCCAAAAGAGACAGGACAGAGAGTACCATATTGGTTAGGTGTCCTTATTCCTTATTGACCTCTAGGATGCAAACATACAAATGAACATTAGTATCTGTATGGCAGTTTGAAGGTGTAAAACTCAGAGAGAGGTCTAAAATAGACAAAATAGAAGAAAGAAGACTTTTAACTCAAATATCATGGCACGTGTCTAAAGGCATAACATAAAATACCCAGTGTACCTCAGCAACTACTGCAGAAGGAGAACAAGACTAATTTTCTTTATAGCTCTGCTCTACCCAGCTGGCTTCAGCACAGTGATTTCTCACCTGAATTGCCATGCTTGCCTCTGGAGGAATAAGGCCCCAGAAGCATCTTGATATGCTGATGTACACAGAGCTCTTTGTGTGATGTGGTAGGAATAACAAAAGTAAGTCATGCAAATTATGACTTCTGAGTCTGATCCAGGTTGGTGGAATCATCAGTACAACTGGGCAGACAGAAAGGGTATGGAGTTGTTGGATGCATCCACATGTCTTTGTTGCTCTGAGAGCTGCAGCTCAGTTACAAGGGACGTGGCATTAAATGCAAAACATGGAAAAAGAGCTGGGTACCACGTGTATTAGATGAACATTCTTGTTACAGGAAGTTATTGCATCAGAGAATGAGAGATAACACAAAAATAGAGCAGCCTAGTCTACTGGGCTTGTGGATTACACCGATGGTGCTCTGATCTGATCAGGTGATGTAACTCCCCATGATAGCGGCTTCAGAATAATTTGTTACTGTATGATAATAATGAGACATGACATAGATCTGCCTTACTACCCAAACCACAGGTATGTCTACGACCCATTTTTTTAAACAGTGGAAATATGAGCTGGCCTGTGTGCTAAATGGCTTTGTGCTGCCTACCTTGGCCTTCCATATCTGCACAGAGAATATCATATGTGTGCTGTGGGATGAGCACATGTTGTGTGCCTACCTCCCCGTAGGGATGTGCCATGAGCTGAAGGGAGGGTTGGAAAGGGTGCTGGGGAAGCTGGAGCCTTCCTGCTGTCAGCACTAAACTAGTACTGGAGCAGGGGGCACTGAAACTGCCATTTGTATGGACCTGTAGCACTGCATCCTCTGTGGAGCAAGGACAAGGTAGACTGAGGACATGAAAAGACAGATCATGAGACATATGCCATTTGGCTTTAAGCTGACTGTCTCCAGTGGTGTTAGTAAGGCAGCTATGGCAGCACATAGTTCAGTACAGGTATTTGCCAACTAGTTTTTTACACAGATCTAAGGGCAAGGAATGCCACTTGGGCTGTTTCAGTGCAAATGAAACTAGCCCAGGCAGACAGTTCTACATTATAAATTCTTTCCTAGACTTAATAACATGAGAAATACAAAGCTCTTATCTACCTTGTTAAATGCATCAACAGCTGCTCTCTTTAACTCATTACCTCTGTGCCTTTGGACCAGCCTAGCTCAAGGTTTCTCACCTGCTGTAGCTGTTTTGATAGCTCAACTTCTGTGCCTAAGCAGACACAGAAAGCAACAGAGAGAGGGGAGGTTAAAACAGAAGCTTGCTCACACTCAAATTTAGGTGGACAGTTGTAATTCTGCCAGACTGGGGTAGCAGTCCCTGCCTAGAGGCAGCAGTCACCTTTCTGGTCCTTTGGTTTTTTGCTGGAAGCTGGAATTGGAAGGGAAGTCTTCTAGTTGAACGATGTTTCCTTCTATCTCTTGGTGGCAGGAGACAGCACAAAAAGCACCAGATAAGCAGGCAAAGTCCCAATCAAGAGTATTTCCAGTTAAACAGTGAGATGTAGCAAATGCCAAGGCCTGAGGTTTATTGTTAAAGCCCATGGGACTCAGTGAGGGGGCATTAAGACTACAGAAAAAGACAAAAATAAAATAAGAGGTGGAAACTCTCTGCCTCTGATAAGGTAGAAATTCTCCACTTTTATAGATTTTTATATTTCTGCTCCAGAGAAATGAAAGAAATCTTCTTCCAGATTTTTCTAATAGTCTTTGTCCAACTGATCTTAGCCCACCATGGTCAAACCAGTGAAGTTTGGTTCCCAAAATAATGTGGTTAACCTTCATGAAGTCTGCCCTGATAGGATATTTTAAGACAGGTCTGTCTAAAATGATCTTCTGTAGAGGTTTCTCTTCCACCTGTGTCACCTGCTGCCTATTACCCATCACGGCACCAGCCCTGCAGAACAGGCATTCCTGAACCAATACAAAGAAAAACAATCCTGTTTTATAGAGGAATAGGATATGACTACCCCTGGTGTTTTACCTACCTCATTATTCAAAGGGTAAAAATTAAGCCCAGTGCTACCAAAAAGGTAGCAAATAAAAAGGCACAAATTAAGAACATAATAGCATTCATACATACGTATGGTTTTTTTTTTGCAAATAATAATATACTTCCCCAGCAGAAAAAAAAAAATGGTACCACTAACCACAAACCACTCAAATCCAATATATTGAGATGTAAACATGGAATAAGTTCTCAGAACTCAACCAATCAAGGATAATACGTAATCAAAGGACATATTTTTGTGAACTGGGGTGTTTTGTGAGCAAGATGTGAATAGAAAATGTACTGGCCTGGAAGGGATTTGGCTGGAGATTCCCCAAGACATCAGATCTGAGGTACAGCAGCTCATACATCTCAAGGAATAAGAAAGAAAGGACAAGATGTTGAAGAGTAATAGTCCTCATACTGACACATTGATAGTCAGCTTCTCAGGATAGGGATGTTTTCTTTTGACCATTTTACTTAGTCTGGTTTCTGTCTCCACTTATGAAGATTTACTTCTCCTGAATGGACATTTCTATCTGCTGCTGCATTTTAATTTTCACCCCATGGTTGCACCAGCTTGCAGCCATGCGTTTATCTCTGTTTTGGAGAATGGAAACATTTAAAAAGCCTTTTCCCCACCCAGTGCCTGTGACCTTGCATTGAGCAGAGCTACACAAACATTCAGAACAAAATCCAAATGCAAACCTGAAACCTGCCTTTGGGTTTTGTTATGAACTTGAAACTGAATTTTACCCCGAGTTTTATGAGCCTTGTCTGAGTTGGAGGGGACCTGGTCTGATTTAAGGTTTTACAGGGAACCATTTGATACTCAGAGGCTTAATGTGATTTTGGCTTGAAACAAGCAGTTCTTGGCTCACTTCAGGCATTTGAATCCCATATCCAAGGTGAAATCCAAGGGCTGTGTAAAGTTAGGACAAACTGAACCTGATGTGTGCACATGCTCATGCACAAGCAAGTTGTGTCTTAATGCACCTCGCCAAATTCTGCACGGAATTGTGGCTCCGTTGAGGAGCATCAGGCACGATGCGTCTCCTCAAGCTCCAATCCAGAGCTGAGCAGGCTGGAGAAATCTGAGCTGTAGACAACTCAAGCTCAGACCCTGGCCTTTTGTAAACAAACACCTCACTCTCCATATGTTTGTGGAGTAATAGTGACATCCTGTGGCCAGTCCCGATTAGTCCCAAGCACGGACAGGCTGTTTATTCCTACTAGTGCTAGACATGAGGAGCTGCTGGGAGAAAGGATGAAAGCAGAGCTGGAGAGAAAAAAATTCAGCCTTCCTGGATGTTAAATTTCAATGGAGAGGAAAGAGTTACAACCCACTTGCTCTTTAGTCATAATCCAAACATTAAGGCCCTTAGCTAATTTAAATGTAAAGTGATTTTAAACATGCTTTCAGAAGCTGAGCATAGAAATGAATACCCATGGGAGGCGCTGGGCACAGCAACTAGAAGGGGGAATAGGGAAACTAAGCTCCGAGCCTAGAGCAAGGAGAGGCCATTGGTGAGGTGGGAGTCAGGGATGTTTGAGACCATCCTCCAGAGCCTTCTGAGATGATCCAAATAAACCAAGTATAAAGGTACAAGCAGAGGTAGCACTGAAATGGAAGAGCAGTTTCATTTCCCAAGCACGCTGTATTTTGATGTTAACAGGCACGGCCGTGGTGCCGTGGCAGGTTCAGTGAGGGACGTCTCTTTTTTCCCCTTGCAGCTGACACATTCTCGCTCAAGTACTGAGGAAATATACTGCCAGCTGAGTCAAGTATAAGGATTGCCCAGAAAAGAGAAAATTTAAGAGGGAAAAAAAAGCAGGTGTAGGGCAGCCAATAAATTGTCAATGAAGAGAGAAAGCAGGCAAAGAGAGCAGCTGGCTAGAGCCCAGCAGAAGAAACTCAGTGCCTGGGAGACCAGCTTTCTGTGCTACATTATTTCAAAAGCCAAGAAGCCACTGGAGTTCAAGGAGAGAAGAAGCTGGACAGCCAAGGTGACTTTTCTTACGGGTATTCTCATTTTTATTGCCTAAATTACAGTAACTCCTGTGATGTGACAGAGATGCTGTTCCTGCCCTGAGGTGTCCACCGATGTTGTTTTATGCCTTGGACAGTGTGATCCAAGGCCAGCCAGACTCAAGGAAGCCAGCTAGACACGAGGAACACGGTGTGTTGTGGGATTATGGCTGAGCTGAGTGACAGAAGGGAGATATGAAAAGGCAGCGAGTGTCAGAGAGAGAAAGCGGTGTCCCCACTGTGCAGGGGAAAGAAGCAGCGGGGAAGAGGTGAAATTGTGATGTTTTCCAGCGATCACGACTTCCTTGTAGAATTTGATTGTCCCAAGATATTTCCTGAATTGCACAGGCTTGTTATATGGGACAGAGCTCGTGTTGTATCTGGTGTTTCAGAGGGAACATTCACTCTTGCAAATATTTCATTTGCGTTTGGAGCCTGCAAGGTAGGGGTGGATATAATGTCATCCCTTGACATTGGCTTGAGGTTCAAGTACTTTTTCCTACAGGGTGGGGAACTTGTTTCATTGGACACCTGGCAGAAGCAAACGATTTAGTGGACATGAAGACTTTTAGACTATTCTCACAAGATGGGCTGAATTTCAGGTGATGAGACAAGTCTTTCACCTTCTTCTCAGATGGCTGTAGAAAACCACAAATATACTTTTGTCATATCGGGGATCTGATCAAAAAAGAACCATTTCCCAACCCAAAAAATAAGTAGAAGTTGCACAAACCCCACATTAGCTACAAACCAATCTATTTCCCTGGTGGCTGGCACAGCAAACCATTACTGGTCTGTAATTCAGTGTCTCCAAGAAACAGTGGAAAGACCAGAGCAACTGAGGGAAGAGTTAGTGAGGTAAAACAAGACAGATGCAAGAGAACTACTAATGTGGCCCTGAAACAAAACAGCTACCTGGAGAGAGAGTTTGGGGACTGGATGCTGACTGGAAGAAGCCAGGAGCCATAAAAACTGAAACAGGCTCCTGTTGTCTGGTTCTCTGCCCATGCTCTGGGAAGAAAGGCTTCATGTATTTCTGTAAAATAAAAAGAACTATATCCAAAATAGTAGATCATCATGATTTTCTCACTCTACTGGGGACAACCCACAGGGCTTTGTTTTTGATCTAGCTGCTTGGCCAATAGCAGCTCTGGTCTGATAGATTAGCCAAGTCTCTGTGGTGAGTTTGTCATCGCTGCAGATTCAGTGCCCTCCAAATACCTGCCTCTCATCACTGTTCTGCACAATTCCCAAATCAGGCTGTGGTGCCAGCTAGTGAACTCTCCCACTTGCTATGCTCTGATTGAGTTTGTAGGTCTTACAAACACAGAGGTAATGCTATTAGTTTTCAAGAGTGGGATTCTTCGATCTGATCATTAACTTTCTCCATTGCTCCCTGCCCCCTTTGATGTAACTCTTTCCTGCCTCATCTACAAACTGCTGCTTCTGCTGGAATGATAAGAGACTCTTAACCATTCACTGGTGCTACCTACAACTTCCCAAAGCCTGAGGTTTACAAAAGCAGCTTTAAGGATCTGTCATGTTAGGAGAAATAAATATGCTAAGGTTTAGCTCTCCTCTTGCTGAGAATTTACTTTTATTACATGGGAATATAGACTTAAAATCAAACATTTGCTTACTAGGGTCAAGTGTCTGCAGCTGGACCATGCCTGATCCTAAATCTGACCTGCAATAAATATTGCTGCCCAACAGAGCAGATCACAATAAAATTCTATGGATCTCTTCAAAATATATAAGCATAGCTAGTCACTAACATAGCAAAGATGTTTCAGAGGGGACAAGAATTTAGGAGAAGTCTTAGAGAATCAGCTCTTCCATCCCTTGAGATCCTTACACTGGTGAAACTGACTGAAGGTCCTTTTTTTTCATATTTATTTCCCTCTGCTTTTCTCTCTCCCCCTCTCTTTCCTTGTTTTGCAGCTACTCTTCACTGTAGTTTTGAGTCCTCAGTGCACAGCTGTCTCCCTGCCAGTAACCTCTACTCCTGGAGCAATGCTGGGTAAGCGTGTGCGTGACCTGGTTCATGTGCACCATCGCCCAGCCTGCTTATGGTCCATGCTAGTGCTGATCCATTTACAACCTGTCTGCGTCTCAGGCTGCAGCGGCGCATCTCTGATGGGCCACGCTGGAATCATTGCAACTCCATAACTGAGTCCTCTGCTGTGGAAGAACCTTTTCTCTCAAAATGCCTCTTTCCTTTTATCCTACTCAGTGCACCCAAACTGTTCTCTGCCCCTTGTAGATTGCGGGATTATGGTATCTAGGATCCTCACTGTTTTGGAGCAATGGGCATGCCTAGGGGTGGCCCTGGGGGAAGATGAGCATGAACCGGCTGGAGGTGCCCTCAGGGCACTGAGGATCAACACCAGACAAACACATCAGTGCCTGTTAAATGAAATAAGTAATTAATTCAAGTAGTCATAAGTTTATGCCAGTACTTCCTTCAAATAACTGGTTACCAGCATGCCCCCAAATCGCCTTAACTAACACAAGGTGCTACTATTTCAACCTAGTTTTCTTTGTGTGAAAGCTGGTGGAGCTACATGAGAAGGAGCTTGTTCCCAGGCACAGTACATGTCTGGACTTCACAAAAGGCAGAGGAAGAGCACCAAGAGCAGCCTGGTGCATGTCTTCATTAGGGAGGTTTCACAGAGCACAGTCACGGTGCTAGTAACACACATCCGACATCGCTTTCTACCTCAGACAATTCATTGCTTCCTGTACCATAACAGGAGCACTGGAAAAGAACATTTTAGAGCAAGATGTGAAATCTAGCAATTCTGTTAAGGTTAGAAAAATTCTAGCTGAGCTGCAGCAAGAAAACAAGTTTTAAAATGCCAGATGAAGCAGAAGGTTTTGTCTCATTGGAACTCTACTTATTCCATGCTTGACCAGCTCTTGCAGCAGCAGGAACCTCAGTAAACCTATGTATACAAAAGACAGGCTTAGAAGATATGAAGCTGGTATTTGTTTATTGAAATGAATTTTGGCTACTTTTCCTATTTCTCTCCAGGATGCCTTGTTGGTGGCCGGTGGGAATTAAGAGCTGTACTTCTGGTACCTGTATAATTTATCTATAGTCTAAGCTGAAAAATTAATAGGGACACTTATTGACTAACACTAAAAATATGGGGGGTTTTGAAGAACTTTGGGCTACTTTTTATTATTTTATTTTGATTCCCTGAAATAATGCTGTGTTTGATTCCTATTGCACAGAGGAAAATGAAACCCTGGGATGAATATATTGGTCCCTGGAAGGCTATTCCTGTAAACAAATTAATACAACTCAGACCTACCTCCCCTACATTTTGTTCCTTTTCTTGTGCAGCCTATTGATTGATTTACCTAAGGGAAGAGATTCCTCTGACTCAGATACTAAGCAAGATCTTAAGGAAAATATCAGCTTTAAAAAGGGAGCAGAAGAAAGAGCAGCAGTTGCAAAAATTGCTAATCTTTCATTTGCAGGAGCCACTGAACATCTGGATAGTATGAAGCTCCTTTAACCCCCTGAGTGCAGAAAGAATTAGCACCAAAGGGCAGCCCATGCTAATTCAGTGCCATTAAACTTGTATAAGCTAGAAGAATGTGATGTTATACTTCCATAGGGCCATATGGATACCACTTTGCACTTTGTATCCATCAGAGGGACTAGCAAAACTAGTTCAGTATTGTACAGTATGGTTCTTAGAAAGATAAAATAGCCCCTGTGCAATATTATATAATATTACATGTGTCTATCATATCACACCTTGGAACCAACCTAGCCTTTTAACTGTATGTGGAGAGATTGCCCACTGACATGCAACTTTTGAGCTTCCATATTTAGAAGAGCAAAAGACTGGATGTTGCAATAAAAACAGATTTAATTTTTTTTTTAATTAGCAACTCTTTCTTATTTTTTAAGGAACCTGGCATTTTATTAATACTGCTGACTAGAGACTTGGTTTTCAGACAAGTTTTTATCTTATGTCTCCAGCTTTAAATATGACTTCCTGCTAATCTTGCTGCTCCCTTCATTCATCTTTGTCCATAAGAGAGGGGGAAATGTAGCACTTCCCTTGGAGCCCCCTTCATAGCTTTCATGTATTAGCCTTCAGTTAAGCCCTATTTCAGTTCTCTCTGAATATCATTTTTCTCAACAGTGAAAAGTGAATAGGCTTTGCTTTAAAAGTCAGCATTATCTGCGCTCAACAGTAACAATATACTTTAGATTTTATAGTGATTTTCGTATGTAGATTCAAAACTGCTTTGGCACAAAGAACAGCCAGCACAGAAGTTAAGACTGAGATTTTCTAATTTAACCCCACCCACAGCTCGTCAGGCCCTGTCAGCCAAGATGCACAGCCCTGAGTGACTCCTTTGCTGTGAGTCAGCATCAATGCCTTCCACTGGAGCTATTTTGCAGGTCTGACTTAGATATGGATGATTCCTAGCAAGATCAGTCATCATACACCTTACATCCTTCAATATATGCTTTCACATGTTAGGAAAATTAAAAAAGATTATAAACCAGAACTGTATTTTAAACACAATAAGCAAGAAGGGGAACACAGTGGTTTACAACAAAAGCCCCTTACTTCAAACTACATAGAATTATGCAAAATCACAATGATCCTTATCATCCCCTATTGCTTTAGGAAGCCTCCTCACTGAAAATGTGACTGCATGGGAACAAGTCTCTGGATAATGCTTTAGAGACTCAAGGATTGCCAAACTCCAGCTCTTGGAGTTCCCTGGGGCTGGGGGTTTAGGTAAGGACTCCGCACTTGGATCGAGGCTCAGGATGTGCTTGTTTTCTCTCCTACAGTGGTGAGTCAGATCGGATCCGATTCGCAGGCTCAGCCTCCCGCTGGGCAATAAAAACACCGCTCTCCTTTTGGGTATAGTTTCCAGCTCCAAAATAAACACGGAGAGCAGCCAAACTATGGTCAAAAAACACCTAGAATGAGCACACTGGGTTGCAAGGGGGATGTCAAGAGGCTGTCGCTTCAGACAGTGCACCCTGCCGAAACTTCTCACATGACCTTCAGCACACAGACAGGTCTCTGCTCCCGTCAAACCCAGGAGAAATGTTTGTACATTCCAGTTAATTGTGAAGCTAGGCAGCAGAGCAGCAGAAAATGACTGCCAAGCACAAAAACATCAGGGAGCTGTAGAGTGGCCTGCAAACTGAACAAGTTTAGGGGGTCTGAATTCAACACATCCAGGCCCAATTCAGAACAAACCCTGCTAATTTTAAAAAATTTCCAAAGTTGGATGCCAATGTTTTTGTTTGTTTTTTGGGTTTGGATTTTTTTTTTTTTCTTTAGGGAAGATAAACCTGAAGAATACAGCCTTATTATTTCCCCTGGATTATTTGTGTGCTTTGTCAGGCTTGTCATAGAGTCCTGCCCTCTAAAGCTCTTTAAAATAACACACCTTATTGTGGTAACTTGAAAGGTAATTCACAAATCCCTGGGGAAACACTCCTCCTTTGGCACAGGGGCTCTCAAAAATCATCTGTCACTTGGAGCTTCCAGGCTACGCCTCCCATCCTGTAAGGCCCCTAGAGCAGGCTCTGCTGTGTTAATGAGAATATCAAGGTAATTGCATTGCAAAAGCCAAATGTCTTGTTTTGAGCTATGTTTTCTCTCAGGTGAGTATCCAGATGAGATACTCAGTCCCATGAGTGTTCATTCCCAGCACAGCTTGCAGGTTTCACTGGAAGCACAGTCTTTGGTCCTGGTACACAGAGTAGATGCCTTTTTTGTGTCTGCAGACCACAGAGAACTTAGTGATTTCTTTAACAGTGAAGGAGAGTTGACATGCAAACCACAACGGGCTGCTTTTTTTTGAGTGAATGCTCCATGGACTTAATCAGACTCTGGGTTTGTCCATAACAAGTTCAATAGTTGCTATTTGCTCTTAGATCCTCAGCTTCATTAAATGTAAAAGTTTCAGCTTTTGCCAGCAGTTAGTTGCATCTAGATCTATAAAGGCTGTTCTGTCTCTCCAAGATGAGACATAAAACTGAGACCTCGACCATCTGTGGTCATTAAGGATCCCATGGCATGCTTCAAAAGGTGAAGATGGTAGCTTTTGTCTCAGGACCAAATTCTATTCTGAGTAACTGAGTTCATTCAAACCTAAAATTCATCTCCAGCTTTTAATATCAGGTACTGTGTTTTCTTAAGTGTTCATAATAGAGTGATGGACTGCTAGCTGATAGCCACATTCTATCCTAGGAATTATAGTATTATAACAGTGGATTAAATGAAGTGTGCAGGTACACAGGTTTGTCCTGTTGGTCATAACATGACACAGAGCAAGCCTGTCTCAGCACAATAACATACACACACACATGGAAGCACATAGCCCAGAATTGCAAGGTTTTAATTTTTACTTACAAAATTAAAAATCTGGTACCTTACCAGATAGATCCTGAGCCCTTGCTGATCAATAAAGAAGTGAATCCCCCTGGAAAAGAGATAAAGTTGGCTGTAAAGGGAGAGTCATTCCTCCCATGTCTGGAAGCTAAAAACAGTGTGTAAAACCAGAATAAATTATCTGCCATTACCTCGGTGAAGTGTTTTTAATTTACTGCCCTGCTGGATGCATGTGGTGGAACATATACATGAGAAAAATAAGAAGGACTGTATTTATCTTGAATGTGCTTTGTATCCCATAATGCAATACATTGCACGTTTAACATCCTTCCATAATGGGTTAGCTGATTTTTTTTTTTGAATTCTGCATTTGACCCCAAGATACCTGCAAGTCCAAGTGAGTGAACCCACCTGTCTGGTTTGTGTGTCACTGCTGAGGTCCTGTACTGAGCAGAGCTGAAAGATTGTGTTAGCTGTTTATTTCAGAACATGTTGCAAGTACTCAGGACTTCATGCATTTTAACTCTACAGATCCTTTATCTGTGGGTGGAGCACCCCTGAAAGAGAAGGTAAGCCCATGAAAAAAATGGAGAGTCCGCTTGATTAAATATGGTGCAATTATTTGTAGTTACATTTCTTTTAAACTCAGAAAGGTAGAATGGAAGATGGACTAATTGTAGCAGTGCATGCTGGACATTGCTTAGAGTACAGACCTCTCAATAAAAAAAAACCCAAAAAACCTACTAAAGCTGAGAAGTTACTGCCTGCTTTTCTGTCTGCTTTTGTGGAAAGTGGAATTGTAGGTCTAACCATTGGAAACAGTTTTTCTATAAACTTCAGTTACTCGTAATACAATAATCCTTCATATGGGCTATAAACTTTTGGTCGCCTCTCTTCCAAGCTGCAAGACTGAAGTGAAACTTGGCAGTGTTCTGTTTGTTGAAATGAAAGACCCAAGGTCAGATTCTGATCTCTCATTGGCCTTACACCTGTCAGCTCACTTTGATGGTGTAAACTTTTACTTACTCCAGCATAAGCAATGACAGAATCAGACCCTGCATGTGCTTTTTATCTAAAGCTGTGTTCCAGATGTGTTTACGTAGCCTGGTTTCAATAAAATGTGTGCATTTTAAGATGTAAATGGATTTTTCTTTAATTATAACCATATGGACTGTTATTAAATTTTCATTTTAAAAGTGCACATACAGCTAGCCCAGCCATATTGAAGCGTCACAATGGGTTCACTTGACCAGTGCAGCTTTCACATAGCACCCAAGCAAATGCAGGACTCTTAAAGCTGGGAAAGACAGGGAAAAACATGAGATGACATCAAAGTTAGTGTGGAAAACTGTGACTTCTTGATTTTCCTGATATTAGAGTGCCACATCCCATTGGGTTATTTGCCTCTCCTCTATTCAAGATGCGGCAAAATTAAGTGCAAAGCTGGTTCAGCATTTTCCTTCAAGCTGAGATATCACTACCACTGCGGTCATTTTTGTCTGCCTTTGCTACAAGTCAGCTGCCCTGCTCAGCAGTCTGCTTCTCTAAAGGTTCAGGCTGTGACTGGATGCCTTGAATCCAATAAGCCCTCAAATCCAGAGTTACAGGTTGGATTGGTGTGTTAGGAGAATCTGTGCCTATCTGGGGTCGGAGGGGGGGGGCAGTCCTGGAATGAGCATATTCCTTCCCCCCCCTCCAGCCTCTGTGCTGTGATACCACATGCTGAGGCTCCAGGAAGGAAAGGTCAGCCTGCTGCTGCCCCCAGCCCAGCTTTGTGCTCAAATCAGCAGTGGTGCCTGAGGGGACAAGACCTCCCTGATTCTCAGGCTTGATGCTGCCCATTCCTGAGGGTCCCAGTACCCCCCACAGCCTTTTGTGCATCTCCACACCTAAGGGCTGCTTCCCAGCCCAGAATGGGAGCTTGATTTTTCCAAGAACAGAAAGGTAGAGGCAAGTAAAAAAGTTATGATTGATTGATTCTCTATTTAAAAAGTCAACATATTTGTTAATGAATAAATATTTAAGAGAAAGATGTCAGTGTTGATGGAGTTTTTAATTTAATCTTCCTGAAATTAAGTATTTCAGTAAGGTAAAAGAAAATTCACTTGGAAAACTTCTTTTAATTACACATCCACAGCTCCATGAAATAGGTGGCTGGTATAGTCATTATGCTTATGCTTTTCCTTAGCATATTTTGACATTATGAAATGGAAGGTTTTACACTACTGTTCCACAGGAATGTTTTTATTTATTATATTTATGTGTGTGGTTTGTTTGTCTTTGTGGAATAACTATTTTCAAATGAAATTGATTCTGAAAGGGAATTTTGTCTGCCAAACCTGATAATGATTTGAAGTTCAGTCATGCTTCTGTGCTATAAGGATGCTTTCTTCCTTGGACAACTGGAGAACACAAACTGTGCTTCTCTCCTACTGTCATTATTATTTCCTCACTCTTTAATTTCCTTCTGGCTATGTTGGATACTTATGTTTGACTCATGTCTTCTTTGGAATACAGCTGCTAGTTGGTGGGGAAGTTCAGTCATCTTGGACAAGTTAAGAATGTTTTTCCTCCTGGATTCAACTGTTGAGGACTCCTGGGTCATGGTCAGCTGTGTCCCAGTAATGCATGTTAAAAGGAGGATGCTTGCACAGAACAACCACAACACAAGTCAGAGTGTTCCTGTGCTCTTTTGAGGAGGGAAGAGTTTGATAAATGGAAAAAAAAAAGTCTCTTCTTGGCACTGGAGGATGGACTCCTTCACTGCAGGGCTCAGGCTTTCCCCAGACCTTCCCAGGGCTGCAGTCATGAATGCTTGGTTTGGCTGCACTGTGGTGTGTTATGAAGATGTGAAAAGTGAGCTAGATGGCTGAGCTGCCCCATCTGCATTTTTTTTTTTCATTTTAAAATTTAATAAAACCCCATGTGGTTACAATTGAAAAAAAAAATCCATTAATGTTCCCAAAATGCTTCATATCTAAAGCAAAATGTATATTAACTTCCCATCCCCCATCTCTAGTGAACAATAAGATATACTTTTTCATTGAATCAGTGAAAATCATTAAATAACTTATTACATCATCAACCTAAACCATGTACTTTTACTTACTTTTCTAATGACTAACAAATGATGTTAACATATCAATGTCTTTATATGCATCAGGAAAGAAAGGATGGGGTATGTAAATGTAGAATCTAAACAGAGATTCTTTCATATTTTTATATATTTTAAATAGGGGTAGGTGTTTCTGTCTGGAGACCATATGTTTTTTTTTTTTTTTTTTTTTTTTTTAAAGCAATCTGTATGTGTGTAAAAAAAAATAAATTAAGTGGTGTGGACAGCTACAGTGTGGGCTCTGGAGTTCTGGTGGGTTGATCTAGATATGAAGAGATGTCCAGATAAAAAATCCTTTTCCTTCAGGCACATTTTCCATTATTTGGATCTTATCTGAACAGCACCAGTTCACAAAGCCCTGGATGTGCTTTCCGTGGAACAGCAGCAGAGAGGAGTTACCACCAAGGGGCTTGCCAGTGTCAGTCTGGCTGATGGTACTGGGGAAAGGCTCATGGGCAGGGCAATGGCACCATTGCATGCAGAGACATCGAGGCTTTGCAGCAGTGCAAGGGATGGGTCCTGCAGCCCCAGAAACTGAAGGGCTGAGTGCAGGAGGGGCTCTAGGCATCCTCTGCACTATCAGGGTGTAACACACAGAGCAAGGCAGTATTAATTTCACCCAGTCTAGCCAGAGATCGGTTTGCTACAGATACAACATTCCTAAACAAAATGGCACTCCCAGCTACAGAAAAAAACCCAGGCAGTCACCTTTGAAGTCATTCTCAAGCCTGCCCCATGAACAGGATGCCTGGATGCAGAGTTCGTCATCAGGTTCATCTTGCAGCCCGGGGGAGTTGTGTGTCATCACCTCTGCAGTGCGCCTGGACCCGACGGCGCTCCTGAGCCTCTGTGTGCCACGGTGCAATGTGCAGGGCTGCTGCCAAAACACCACACCAGCTGGGTTATTCATTTTACACACTGCAAAAATGTTATTAAACTGCACCATACAGATAAGTACTAGAAAAATTGCTAGGTTATTTTTTCCACATAAAATTAGCCAATTTGCTGGTGTATGTAATTGTAAAGAATGCAAAGCATCCCATTCAAGTGATTAACCTCTTAGTTAATAAAAGCAACAATTGCATGTGTATAAATAATATAGTAAAAGGAACATTCATATCAAAGTAATATAGCTCATACTATCCTGTTTCTCTCTTTAATTAGTAAATAATTCATCAAATTCTGCAACGAATTGTGCTCCCACCCACATTTCTTCATCCAATTATCATGAAATAGGAAAGCAGGAGCCTTCCTTCTTTGAAAAGGATGTGATAATGAAATTGTTCAATAGCTCTTCTCAGCTCTCTGCTAGTCTAAATTAGTACTTTCTTGGGCATACTGTTTCTTTTATTCATTTCTTCCTTTATTCACTACTTTTTTCTTTTTAATTGAAGATACCTTCTATGTTAAATGTCATTTTACACTGACACACTTTAAAAGAAGTATATCCACCATGCTTTGTTTTCAGCAGACACAAATGAAATTAATTCTACAGTATAGATGAATGGCAGTGTTTTCTTGCCAAAGTGATCCTTTCATGCTTCAGATTGTATCACACAAACAAAATTAAAAGAATGCTATAGAATACAAGATAAAAAAGAGGATGCATAAGCAAGCATGTATTAAGATCTCAAACCCAGAATTCAGACTGTCCTTGAATGAATGTCATGTTTAAATAAGAGTCTTTGTTACCTGACCAAATTCCATTTCTTCCATTGGATCTTTGCAGGACTCAGTGTCTGAAAGAGTGAACAACTCAGCTGTTCGGTGTGTGGTCATGTGTTTTATGTATTTCACAACATTCAAATACCGCTCAGAAGACAGAATTGCTCATCTCATTGTAGAAATGTTTATGGTACACCTCACTGTAGAACTGGATCGCCTCAAACAGTAAGGAAGAATAATTTCACAACACTGATATAAAATAAAGACTGTTGTCTTTATGAACGGTGAATGAAGGCCCACAGAAATAAAGATCCAAAGTATTCAAGGATTTCAAGTCCTGAATTTGAGGCACAAAGAATCTGAACTTTCAGAACAACCCATGTGCATCTGTGCATATGAGTCCATGTGACTCTTTTATATAAGGTGTGTGCATAGGAGAGTAAGTATTATGCATGTATTATACAAAGCACAGCATTTATTTAAAGGACTGCCATTATTAGGGTCCTCAACAGCTCATTTCCAATGAGACAGCAAAACAAAGGACCCATGAGAACAACTATCACTGAGCAAGGCACTGGTGCTTTGCCGGGAGTCCACTGTGAGCATGAAAGAGATCCCACGAGCTTGCACCGAGTCTCTAACCACCTCCAACCTATCCATGCCAGGAATTTAAAAACTTTGAGAAAATGCTGTTTGATCTTTGACTGGACCATGCCTAATGAGAACCACAGTTTGAGACATGAAGGTCTTAAAATCTAACACTTCAGAATCTTGATGCTTCGTGTTTTGAAGGGTTTGCATGGTAAATCACCTCCTTTTGGAAAGGTCACACTGTGCCAAATATCAGATCCCTGTTTTGAAGCATAAGGCCTTCAAAAGCCTCAAAGTTAAGACTAGCAGAATTTTAAATTTGGGAAGAACAATACCCTTGCTGGTTTTCTAAAGTAGATTGGAAAATAGCTGAAAAAAATTGGCAAGAAAGATTTTTAAAACCCAGTCAGCATGGGTAGACACCTGGTATCAAGAACTTCAGCAAAAATGTCTGGGTAGGGGAAGTTAATAAGCAGGCACTTTTGTTTTAATAGAACTATATAACATGTGAGGCCACCAGCTTTGCTTATTATAAGGTCATTATGAAAAGTACATTCAGGGGCCTATATTACTATTTGCTTTATTTTTCCATGTGGGAAAGTAAATTTCACTATAGAAATACAATGATGAAAAAGTGTAAGCTAGCCTGTGTTGTTGTTGCTTTTTTACCTTTATGTGTAAGCATCTTAGTACTTATTGCATTTTAAGTAATACTTGGAGGATTACGAAACAGATTTTTTTACAGAAAGGAAAAGCAGAAATCTGCTTCAATTTACCTAGTAGGGATACCCTCACCCTTACCCTGAATATTGATACTCAAACCTCTTCTTGAGGATTCTGAGACATGCAATGTTGTATGATTTAAACACGAAAGGATTAGAAGAGACAGATTGTCCTCTTCACTCTCTCTATAGTGTCAGCTGTATTTTTCCTTGTTTTAAAAAGAAATCTCCTAGTGTTATGATAGGAAAGAAAATCTGAAAAATATGACCCCCAAGTGTCAGTGGTATCCACCTGAACAAATAGCCATACACCCTGAACTTCCACACTCAGGCTGCTGAGTTCAAAGGCTGCTAAATCAGATGCCACTTCTGTGGGTTTTTTAAAACGAAGTTTTTATTGCTCCTTAAAGCAAAGGTCTCCTCTTACAAAGTTCTGTGCTATCCACTTTGATTGACTATTCTTGTGGATAAACTTTAATTGTAGCACAGAGGTGCTGAAGTGAGGAATTAAAAAGAGTCAGATGTCCGTGCCTGATGATGTGAGTCCAGAAGCAGGCACTCCAAGAAGAGCACACAAGTGCACTTCGAGGAAATCAAATACGTGGTTGATACTGAGGTGTCATTGTGAGGAAAACCAGACCTAGTTTTCTTCTAGCTGTGGAGGTGTGGAGCTCTGTTTTGAAGACATCAGATTCTAATATATTCTTTTTGTAAAGGCTGTGAGTAACTTTCCCAGTATGGAAGACTGTGTCTCCAATTCTTTTGCAATTCTGGTGACAGAAGCTGTGGTAGATGGTAGAGGATTATATCCTGTTTTGTTGGTGTTTTTTTATTTTGTTGGCTTCAGACAAAGATAATTTTCATCACAAAGCAGTGCTCAGTCTCCTGGGACAAAGGCAATGCCAGTTTTCTTGGTGCTGTGTATTTCTTGTAAGCAGAATCAGTCTTGGAGCGAAGGTGTAGTCCTCTGAACCATCAACTCTGAAAAAATCAGTTACCCTGGCTACCCCCCATAAAGTGAAATGGCACCATTAAAATGAAAACACACATAAAATGGAAGCTTTCACAATACCAAAGGACATATTGGAAGACTTGCTACTTTGTCTTACTATGAGAAGACAGAATATTAAAGACTGTTTTTTAATAAACCTGACTCCTCCCCCCAAATAGTTGGATCTAAAGCCTGATAAATTAAATATTACTCACCAGACAATGAAAAGCTTTAGTCAAAGGAATTTAAAGATGTGTTAATTAGTCAAATGAGAGAGTCCATACAGTCTTGTAAATATTATAGGAGAAATCTATTAACTCAAGTGAGCAGATATTAATTGAAAATGTTGCATAAGAGCTACAGAGTTCACAGAAAGTGCCTTTCACTTGCTATTAAAGCCTGTGTATATGCAAATTCAGTACCTAGCAGATTAGCTTGCACTCTGCTATGATGGCTGGCGTGGATAACTGGAAAATGTCCTCACAAGTTGGCTGTATATCTACCAGCAAAGCTGTTACCTGCTGCCTGGGTATGAAGTGTAAAATAACAGGTGAGGGGTTGCTGGGCTTCAGTGGCAGTGTACAGAGACTCCACTAAACACTGAGGGAAAGTCTTCTGAGACAGATTTCCTTCCCTCTGTCTTCCTCAGGAAAGACGCTGTCTCAAGATGCTGAGGCCTTGTGTCAGAGTTTGACTCCATTCTAGAGTCTGGTTCACACATGCCCAGGTTTTTTTGCAGTAGGAGATGGAGCATCAGGGACCTCGTGGGCTCATCTGAGGCAGGCACCTGGCTGTGGGAGCTCACCAGCCCTCCTGGGCGCTCCTCAGATTAGACTTAAGTGGCTACCAAGGAAAGTGGCTTCTTAACCATGCTCATTTCACCAATGGCATCTCTAGGGAGCTGAAGGTGTCCCTCAGGCATCTTCTTTTCCCCGCTGAAAAATTACCTGCTGCCTTGCTTCTGTCTGTTCTGAATGACAGTCAGAACAGCTGTTGCCAGTTAAGGGTGAGGAGTAAACAAATAGTCAATCACAATCATTAATTCTAAACTTTCCTCTGGCCCACCCTGTGGCCCTGTGCCACCTTTACCTCCCATTGCCTCTGTTTCCTTGCCCCTAAACAGCAGGTACTGTCTTTTGTTGGACTCCCAGGGGCTGGCAGACAGCAGGCAGCTCCACAAGAGACAAGCCCTAGCAGTACACAGGGAGATGTCTGGATGCCTTTCTGCAGCAAAATTCACTGAGTTTATTTCCTAATAGTCTCTTTTAGCCCTGCAGTAACTTGTGAGGATGTCTGAGCTTGAAGGGCTGGATTCACCTAAGCTGCAATGATCAAGTCACCAGGGTGGTGCCTATGAAGCCAGGGCAGGGAGAAAAGCTTTAGGCAGCCATTCAGATCTCAGTGGACCTGAAATGGCTCCTGAAGGGGCCACTTTCTGACTCTTATTTCTTGCCTGTACAGAGCCCAAGATACCTGCACTCCTAAATTTGTGACCTCATGTTAACTAGACTTAATAACAATTCCTCCTCCTCCCCATCCTCCTGAGCCCTCCAGTGGCAACCATGAAGCTCAGGAGTGACCAAACAGTAGTTTCCCTATCTTTTTATAGGAGCAATAGCAGTCCTAATTTATAGGCCTTTTTAAAATCTCCCACACTTCCTGCAAAGGCAAAAGCTCCTGCTCCCGTTGTGCCCACCAGAATGTGCCTGTGCAGCACAGGGGGTTTGTTGGTGGCTGGAAAGACACAGCTTTGGCTGCACCAGTGCCATGCTGTGATCATCACATATGTGTGTGCACATGTGCTCCTGGAAGCACTCTGGATGCTCCTTGCTTATCAGACTAAACCAAGTGGATGAAGAGGGAGGGCAACATCACAGCTTTTTCAGTCCAGTGGCTTCAGTATTAAATTTTGTTTCCTCTACATTCCCCAGCACTGAGATATGCATACCAGGTCTCCAGACAAATCAAATGGCTGAACAGGCAGTTAAAATCCTGACTTTACTGCTGGGGCAGCATCAAATTTCCCCATCTTTATTGAGCCAATCAGTGAGTACGAAGGCTGTGGTCCTCCCAGATCCTGGCCTGGATAGGAGCCAGTGTCATCTGTAGTGTAAATTATAGCAATCCCAAACCAGACTGCAGCTGCTCAAATGCCACATTTATGTGAAGTCATTACCAGGCAAAGACCAGGTCATACATACATGCATAATCTTAACCCCAAAGCCTCAGAAAAGGTCAGCCTAGGTTTTTGTATAGGACTTATTCCACCCATGGATATAGCCAGTAAGGGCTGGTAGGAAGGTACTCATTTTTGATGATAACATATGGCAAGTAAGATCTTCCTAAGAGCAAAGCCAGAAGCCATAGTGTTTTTAATTCATAACCAACCTGAGATACATTCTTGAGCTTGAGGTACATTTTGTGGTGTGCACATCTTCCTCCTCCAAGGATTCTCTTTTGGGAGTCTGTATCCATCAGTCTCCTTCAAACACCAGCCCTTTGCCCTCCATCAGACATGCTGCAGGTATGAGTGTATTACCATGTACTTGATGTATTTCTTTCAAATTTCCCAAATTTGGAACAGGGACTACTTTAGCAGATGAATCCAGGGAATGTTGAGAACACATCTTACTTATCCTGGAACTGATTCAAACTTCTGAAGAAGCACTACACTGGGTTACCTCAGATCCAGACCTGGTTTCACAATCACCAACCTTCTTACTATATTCATCCACCAGAAAACAGAGAGTGTTACAGTTCGGTGCAGTCATAAGCACATCATTGCCAATGGAAAATTGTGTTGGCAGATTCTTTTATACCCAGCCAAATATACAGAAATGGAAAGGTCAGCTATGCAGACACTGGTTTTACATATGTGCATTAATTACAACACAGTTGCCTTTTGTTTTTAATTTCATTTGCTCAATATGTATCAAATTGAATGAGAAGAAAGAGGGCCCACAGAAAGACAGAAAAGGGAAGCCAGGACAATCTGTGAATGGGAATGGTCCTCCCTTTCTGGATCACATGCTGGAAAAGATCCAAAACTAGCCAATTGCAGGGAATGGGAAAAGCAAAGAGAAATGTATCCCTTGTCAGCTACATTTTTTTCTGTAAGGCTTTCAGAGATCTGCTGCAGAGACACTCGGTGGGTTTGGCTTCTTGATGAACCCATACAATGGAGATTTTCCCAACCAAGGTCTACGTGCTCAGGCACTCTGGTATGTTAGCTTTTTCTTAAGTATACAGCCATGATTTTAATTAGTCAAAACCATTTTTCATTAAGCATGATGACACACACACACTTTTTGGGGATACCTGCCCTCAGGCAACACTGGAAACTGTGTGAAAGACAATACTCAACAATGTCATCAGAAAATTCAGAACACCAATTTGCATTCATGTGTGGATTGAACACTTCTGGCTGTGATGATGTCTGAAAAACAGACAGCATCATGTAAAATGTGGTTAAGAGGCTGAGTAAAACTTTCATGATTCCAGCCTGTGCACTATTCCTCTCACAGATATATTGTGACTGTGTACTTACCTGACAATGCTGTGCCCAAATACCTTAGGCAAAAGGATTTCCCCTGTCAAAGAAGCACCAGTGAAATTGTCAGAACCTGGTTATTCTCTTCCCAGAACAAGAAAGATGCACGTTGTGAAAGAATCACAGAATAGGACACAACTTCCCCAGGGAACACACAGTAATGAGCATGAGCTCTGCAATTAGACTCACTGAGACTGAGTTACCAAAGCCTCCTGGCCAGGCCAACCTCCTTCTGCAGCTTCATGTAGTGTCTCACACTGTTGAGTTGTGGGAGTCCCCATTGCATCCAGCTAGTTAAACCCTTTTAGCCACAGGAGCTTTGTTCAAGCAAGGACAACTTTCTGCTGTGCTATGGCTCCCTAAAACCCCTGAGCCAGGGGCTACCAGGATTGTCCAAAAAAATCACAGTACTGCAAAAGAGAAAAAAGTTCCAATTAATAATTGTAACTTAAAAACTTACATCCTCAGATGATTAATGCAAAGTGAATTCTCCATGGTTTATAAAATATATTTCATTAGATACATATGAAATAAGCTGTATAGCCAGCCCTGTACCAGGACTTCACCTTTCTGGTCTTTTAGGATTACCCAACAAAATGGATTTGCTGACTGCTGTGGTAGTCATTTCATAGGAAGGCTCAGTCATGTGGTATATACTGGAAACTGCTGTTGACTTGTAGGAACATGGAAGAAAAGTGGCAATGAACTAGAATCTTTTTGGCAAGTAGTTCAATAGACCTTCTTCCTGAAACTGTTCCTGTCTCTTTCAACCTATCCTGCAAGAACCCCAGATAAAACATCAAGTCCAGGGTGAATACAAATTGGGCTGTGCATTTGTAGCGGTCTGGTCGAGATCAAATTAGTATGGATTTTCTTCCATCCTTTAATCTATGTTGCCATGCAGGGGGGCAGGCATTTACCATAAGAAAGGTGGACTATCATATTAAAGTTTTCCTTGTGCTCTTCATTGGTGTAGTAGTTTCAATTCATTGCAGAGCCCCACAAGAGCTGCGCTGATATCAGCCTAACAGGAGGTGCTTAGTCAGTGAGCTACATTTTAGAGTTTCCCCATGGTGGGATTCCTGCAGCCCCCCAAATAATATTAACTGTATGCACACCAGCAATAACATGATGCCTCTACCCTGTTCTCTGTAGGTTGCAATTGTCTATATGCTCTACACTTTGCTAGCCTACTTCTAGTTAGCATACTTTGTATGCTTTTAAGGGATGGGCTGAATACTGATTAGACACTTCCTTGTGTGTTATCACAAGCAGGTGAGGGGTAGTTAAGAGTTTCTTGGAGTAAATGATTACTAATTTGATGTAAAATTAAGTAACCGTACAAGAAATTACTGTTTAGCTGCAAAAGCACGACTAAATAACAAGGAAGGATTTGGACCTTGCATGCCTCCCTTATCTGCTGCTGAGTGAGGTGTCAGAAGCAGGTAGCAGCTCTGTGGTGCCAGTACATCTTTATATGCTGTTCACATTCCATTGCAACATGTCACATTTGATATGGCATAATGCAATGTGACTAATTTAATCAGATGTGAAGTGCACTACAGCAACGTATCAAGTCTGAAAATTTGGAAAAAAAAAAAAGTTGGAGTAAAAAATAAAGCTTTCTCCTATCCATGGTTGGATTATTTTTCTCAGCTGGAGGGCTTCATTTTCTGAGCTTGGCCTTTTCTATTCTGACCTTCCAGCCAAGGGCATGTGTCAGGAGGCTTCTATTTCCCAAAGGCAGTGACACAGTCTATTAGGTCATATGAGCTGGATCATCAAGCCTTTGTCCACCTCAACTTCTGGGCCACCATTCCTTACCCACCCCCACATCCCCCAGCACTAACTCATGATACGATGCCCTTGCCTTTGACAGGTCGGGAGGGGAAAAAGCATTTTATTGCTGAACACGTACATAGCAGAGCCCAGAAACGAAGCGAGCTTTCTGTGGTCTGGTGCTACTCGCTTAGTAAGTCTGCATTTAATTAGCTACTTCTGATATATGACAAGGAGAAAACACAAGATTTACAAGTCCGCTTGTATTTCTAACCCAGGGCTCAGCTTTGTTTTGTTTTAAGGTGATGATTATAATCATAAATACCAAAACAGCCCATGTCCACAGGAAGTTCATCAAGCTTTCAGTACTTTTGGAAAGTGTATCCACTCTCATCCATTCTGGACTATCTCCTAGCCTGGGGGTGTGTGGATGGACAGGCTGCCATGCGCAGACATTAGCAACTTTGCCCTTACAAACACCGAGTGACAAGTGACTCAGAGATGACTCTTTCTTTGGTTTAGTCCTTTATTTTAGATCTGCCTCTTCTCTTTGTACATTACCAAGTGTATGGAAGGCAGTGCAAATAATAATTTGCTTCTTCTTCGCTACAGACCTGAGGGTTTTTTGGTGAAGTGTTGTGGTCCTCAAAGAGTTGTGAAAAGGTCTCAGAGGAACACATATAGTGCTAGAAGAAGCCTAAGAAACACTTAAGCTAGTGAAAATCTATGAGCTTGTTGAACCTAAGGGGTGAGGGGCTGTGGAAGAGTCACATAGTCCAGAAAGAAGACTGTATTTTCACAAGATCTGGGAAATTGTGCCACTGGAAGAGAGGAAGAAGTACCTACTCCAGTTACTGTGGCAGATATTTCCATAGAATAAAACTGAAAGAAAATCTTAGAAAACATTATGATAAAATATGCTTATCTGTTACAAAGAAGTAAAAACTATTCATTCTACCTTGTCCCTGTGCTGAGCATACCTCAGCCAAAGGAGAGGTTCACCCTTCTTTTTTGCCTCTTTGAGGACCAAGGAAACTTTGTGATGGTATGCTCCTTTAAGACCCAAACATCACAGACAGGTTTTGTGTTCTCTCTTCTCATTTCATCAGGCCTGGAAAGGCTTTGCTGATTACAAATGAGAAGATGCTGTGTTAGCTCCTCCTCCAGTGGTTGGTTTGCTTCTTATAGCCCTAGTCCTCTCCACCTGCCCTACCAGTGGAGCTACCACTGTGTTCCTACCTAGGAAGAAGGAAAGAGGGCCCTTTCAAAAAGAAGTAGGGCTAAATTGCAAGGTAAGGTCTGGTCATGCTGGGGAAGGTGTGTTGATGTTGATTTAGCCCTAAGACTACTTTGCAATGTATGAGGTAAACGTGAGCTTTTATAGCTCTTGGACTCTGTGTCCCATTTTCTTGTGAAACCAGTAACTTCATGATAGGTCTCCTGTTCATTGACCTTTACCCTTAGTTTTAGGTGGACCCTATTCAAATGGCTCAACAGACCAGCCTGAAAGCCCTGGGTCCCCCTGGGGAAGGGGATGTAGCAGCAGACAGCCAAACCCAGCAGCCCGCCAGACCTCAGACAGTTAGATCCCGGAGAAGAAGGCGTAGACGGGCAGCTCCTGCATCCCGAGGAGAAGATGAACCTAGGACCTTTCAAGGTGATCTGTGAGAAAAGGGTGGTAGTATTGGCTGAGGAGGAGAATGTGTGCTGCTTAATTTCAGTGGCTATTCCTTGTTTGTCTTGTCTGTATGCCCATAGAAAGCTCCCTCAAAATAAGAGTTCAAAAGTAAAAGAGCTCTAGGAGGCACCACTATGGCTGTCTTGTTAGCATTTTCAGAGCTGCTGTTTGCTGACCTGCACAAAATTTTGTCTTGTGTCCTTGCTCTGGCTCTCTTCTGCAAGAGCTAAAACCTGTTAACTTACAAAGAAAACAGAGAAATATAATCTTAGAGGGCTTACTCTAGAATTCCTTCTTTTATGTGATGTATGTCTGGCTTTGAAACTTAACTCAAGGCATCTTTATGCAGTGCATGGAGCTCCGGCTGGTTCCCTATGGTTTGAATGGAGTTACTTGCCAGCCTCAGCAGTGTTACCCTCCCACTGTGCAGAATGGCTCTGCAGCTCACCAAGAGCAGATGTCATGTAGTATCTACTGGGTTTGTACCCACCCAGTGTGGCTTGGAGTTAGAGAAGGTGCAGTGCAGTAGTTTTGTACTGGCTCTTGTCCTGAGGAACCCAAAGGCTTCTTTGCAGCAGAACTGCAAGGCAAGGGTGCTGCCAGGTGCCTTTGTCTTAACAGGTAGGCGGTAGTTTCCAGACCTTACAGCCTGCTTATATGTGCAGGAAGCCTCCTTCTAAGTTGTAGAGATTCTTTTTTTTATACACATAGACCTCCTCTCATGAGGAGGCAATTTTCCTGGCCAGCTCATGGAGCACTCCAAACACCCTTCTGAGCTTGCTGTTCAGAGTGGTGGGAGTTCCCATAGCCTGGGAGCAGGTTTGGTGGTGTAACACAAACCCTTTTCAAAGGCCACAGCTGGGCTGTGATAAAGATTGTCTGGGAAGATTGTGTAGCAATATTTCAAGGTCAAAACTCCCTTTCCTTAGTACTTCTGAGGTGGTAGACCACAAAGAGAATCCAAGAACAGGTATATTGGAAGGGGTGGAGGATGTGGGAGAGACAGGTGATAAAAGGAGTCAGGGGTAAATCAAATGAGTTAAGCTCTTGAATGAAAGGCAAAATAAAGTATTGAAGCTCAAGGATGGTTTGTAGTTAGGTTTTTACCTTCTTTCAAATTTCTGTTTTTTTTTTTTTTGCTGTAGTCTCTCTTAAAGTTAGCACATTTTTTTTTTTTTTTTTTTTTTTTTTTTTTTTTTTTGTTGTAGTCTTCTCTTAAAGTTAGCACGCTAGATGGATTGCAGGACTGCTGCAGTGGTTTGTATGGAGCTGGGAGAACACTGAAATCCAAGAGCTTTGTGGTCAATTTTCCTGGCTTTAGTTCCAGCCTTAGTTAACCAGAGCATGAGGTTTCTCTGCCCTTGCTGGGAAGAAAGGAGGGGCTGTTTTCACAACAGTAGAGGCCAGCAAAATGGAATACAGTTAATTCTTAATTCTGACCTTGGAAAAATGATGCTGAGTCTTGTGATAAACAATTTATTTTCTCAAAGGCTTAGGGTGAGGCTGGGGGGAAGTGGGATGAGACACCTTTAAAATATTTAGTGATTAGGTAACGTGAAGGCAATCAGACAGAAGCTTTTTCTTGACTTTGCATCTTTGTTTTGTTCTGCTTGATCTAATCTTGTTACTTTCCCCTGCAGTCTACAAGTTTAGCAGCCGTGCCCCACCTGTGAGTGCGCACTACAATGGTAGAAGCTCTCGGAGTCCTGCACTGCCTGATGATGGAGATGTTATGGGAATGATGGCTAGGGCTGCTGGATATTGGGGGAGGCGAGAAACTCCTCGGTGTTGGGTCAGAGGCTGCACTTGTGCTTGTTCAAAGGCTGAAAGAGAAGAAGGCCATCCTTCCAGGAGCTGTGTGCTGCCACGTGATCTAGATGAAGATGACAGCTTGACCTCCATGATAAGAGAGGAATTCTTTTCAGTGGGTGAAGGCAATGATGGCAGCACTGAGGACACTGGGACAGCCAGATCTTGGGCTGGTGTTAGAAGTGATGATGGTCCCAGGAGTTTTGCAGAGCAGTATTCACTGGCTCCTGTAAGCAGACAAAAGCAATATTCTGCCCAGACTTTTCATGATGCAGTAGAAAGATTTTTGAGAGGGTTCTGAGCTTTGGCACATCCATTTTGAATTTGGGAGCAAAATCTGAAGATGCAAATGCCTGTCATCCTGTGCACAGTTTGTTGTAATACAGGCTGAAGCCTGCAGAAAAGCCATGAAGGTTCAAACAGAGTAAGGCTCAGTATATTGCTCTTAGATTGATAGACAGTTAGAAAGTTATTTGCATTCCAGTTTTGTCTCCTTGATATGTGTTGCTGCCTTCTTCAGGAGCTTAAAAACCTTTAGTAATCATAAGGCATTAAAAATGGAAAAATTACTTTGAGTCTAAGCTAATGTAATGACTATTTCTTTTGCAATTTTAAGAGATAGAGGCAAAATGCAGCTTTTCTTTTTATTATTTCTCTGCAGTAGAGTCTCTATTTAATAGCTTCTTGAAGGATATTTGAAATTCAAAGTCTTTGTTTATGCCAGGATTTCCTTTCACTAAATGCTTTAATTTACCCTATAGAGGCCTAGAGGGTTTGGTATTTTTTTTTGTGTGTTTTTTCTTTAACTTGATCTAAATCTAAAAATTGTATTCTGCTGCATATATTTGATTATTCATATATAAGCAGTTATGTATGATAATGTGAGATAGCTAGAGCACAACCTGCTTAAGAAGTCTCACACCCTTTAGCTGTTAACTTGTCACATGAATTAAAAATAAAAAAAAAAATTAAAAATATATTCTGAGGACCTTATCAAATTTTTCAGTTCTTTTTTTTTTGAAATGGTGTGTAGCTGGAAATAATGATCTGGATTTCTCAGATGAGAAATTTTGGCTTAGACATTTTTCCTTTATTTAGTTAAGGGCTAGATTTCAGGAGTATATACCTTAGCCTAACAGTAAAATGCTAGTGCATGGTTACTGGAAAATGGCTATACTTCAGGAACCTGACCCACGGGGATCATTGAAGTCTAGCTCCTGGCAGGGATGGGCCCCAAAATTCATACTAGGTGTCTGAGAATATCGTCCAAGTGCTTCTTGAACTCTCTCAGGCTGGTGCTGTGACCACTTTCCTGGGGAGCCTGTTCCAGCGCTGAAGCACCCTCTGAGTGGAGAACCTTTTCCTGTATACAACCTAAATGTCCCCTTGACATAACTGCATGCTGTTCCCTCAGCTCCTGTTGCTGGTGACCAGGGAGAAAGGCTGTGAACGCCTTTGAGGTCTGCCCTCAGTTAAAAACACCATCAATTTTATGGAGATTCTGCAGATGTTTGTATTCTTATGAAATGTACTGACAAATGAAACACCTAACTGCTAAAGGCTTCTTGACTTTACTTAATATGCCTACAAGCTTAAAATTAGGCATATACCTACCCTTGAGTCAGTCTCCTCCTTTCACACTGGAGGCTGTATATATATATGAGGTAAACATCACAAGTGTTACACTAAAGAGAATCAGACAATTTCTGCTTTGTGCAATTGTTCAAACTGAGAAAGGGCTGCTGCTCTAGTCAGAGCAATCTGCACAGTCTGAAAATTAGAGGTATGGGGTTTTTTGTTTGTTTGGGTTTTTTCCCTTCTCCAGTCATCTGTTCGAATACTGAAAGATGAATGGTAATTCCATTTGTTTCTGGGAAAGAGCAAGTCACATTCACCTTTCTTCCCTCTTCATTTGAGCCCCAAATTAAGTCTCATTCCTCTGAGTTATAACTGAGCAGCTTTGTAGAGCAAATCACAAAATTTTTAGTTTTGTGGTTTTTTTTTTTCCCCTGCATGTATGGTTTGTTGGTTTGGGGTTTTCTTTGTTTTTAAGGCTATGCTTAACTACAGTGAGATTTTTTTTCTTTACCTGTTAGTAAGGTATTTGGCAAATCTTTAGGACCACTTGGTGCAGCAGTCTGGCTCAAGCATGTGATAAAAAAATATTGGGGCTATGCAGCATAGTAGTAGTTGCTTATTCCTTCTTGATATATGTTTTATTTTCTACTTGGGTGTTTCCAGAAATACTTGGAGCTTTTGCACTCAGGTCTTTTAAGGCTTCTACACCAAAAAATGGAAAATTTTCCACAGATGAAGCTAATAGTGTATTTTGTTTGGTCCATATTACACCAAAACAGTATTGGAAGTATGCATAGCTCAATTCACCTGACAAACCTGCTCTGTGAAGGTACTGCAGGATACAATGCAGAATTAAAACTATTATCTTGTTGTTATAGCTGAAATACTGTAAGGCATCTACAGACACCTCTAAAATTATGCCCTTGATTATATAAATTTCAGAAAGTGATATGCTCATGAAAGTCAGCCTGGCAATGTTTCATGTAGTCTTTCAAGAGCTTTAGTTTTCAGGCTTGTGAAACATTTTTTTTTTTTTTAATAAAACAAAACCCCCTCATAAATGTCACCTGTAGGTAGTAAGATACCAAGCATTGTAGAGGTGTCAGCTTTTTGACAGCATGATTCAGTATTGTGCATTTTCAATTTGACAACTATTTAGTTTTTCCTTGTGGATCTGAGATCCTGTAAGCATTTTTGTGCATACTTGTCTGTTTTTCACAAATGATTCTACAACTGGGATTTTTATCACATGTTGAGTTAAACACAGGTAGAAAGGTCTGAAAGATCAAGACCTCTGAGGACAAGTCCTCTTGTGGTAACTTCTGAGGAAATTGTGAGGTAATAACTTGAGATATCTTCTAAGAAAAATAGAACAAGCAAAGCTGAGGAACAGCTTGGGGAAAAAAAAAAAATCTGTTTCTTAAAAAAAAATGGATCCGAGGGGATAATATGTTTTTTTCTTTGAGAATTTGAATTTCTGTACTCATTTTGCATTTGGCTCACTCTTGTGAGCTCTGCCTGTTTGTATAAATGAGTGAAGTCAAGGACTTCAGGACCAAAGTCTAGTGCTGAATAGCAGCTCGCATGAGTCCAGAGTTTCTCATGTTGCTGAGCTTTAAATTATCATTTTCTTCCAGCATGGTGGTTATAATGTCTCATCAGCTCATTACATGGGCGTAGTAATAAAATGACAAGATTCATTTTTCTAATTGTTCATCCTAGATAGATTCATAGATAAAACAAAGTAGCACAAAGCTGGCTAGCCCCTAGACTATGAATGCATCAGGTTTCTATGTATGTGCTCTGTCTAGAGGGTCTAGAGGTACATTTTAACTTTTACATCACTGCAGCATCACTACAGCTGGCCCCCTTCCTTGATCCAGCCAAGAGAACTTGAGTATCTGGATGCCAGAGGACTGTTTGCTCTCTCCAAATATTTTCTTTTTGTTTTCTTCATTTGGCTTCCTTTTCTGGGTCTGATCAAGGATCTTTGAGAACAGGTGTCCCAGTGGTGCTCTTTTATACCTTGTCTACATCTGTAGAGGTATTTCTATTTTCTTCAACTATGAGCTGGTAGGAATTGGAAGGTTTGAGAGAGAAGAACAATCTCAGTGAACTTGGAGACCAGACTAAAATCTCTTGAGTGCAGAAGCTGTCTTTTTTCTGCCTTTCCATCATAATTAATTCAGTGGGGCCCTGATCCATGACTGGGGCTCTAAAATAATATAAATTATTGTGACCTGTTGGAGTGAGTTCAGAGGAGACCATGAAGATGATCAGAGGGCTAGTGCACCTCTCCTATAAAGACAAGCTGAGAATTGGAGTTGTTCAGCCAGTAAAAGAGAAGGTTGTGGGGAGACCTTAAAGCAGGCTTGCAAGAGAGCTGGAGAGTGACTTTTTACAAGGGAAATTGGTAGGAGAGGGTGGAATGGTTTTAAACTGAAAGAAGGCACATTTAGAACAAATTCTTATTTGTTTTTATTATTAGGAACAAATTCTTAGCTTAATGAGGGTGCAGAGGTGCTGGAACATGTTTCCCAGAGAAGTTGTGGGTGCCCCACAACTGATGTGTTCAAGGTCAGGTTGGATGGAGCTTTGAGCAACTTGGTTCCTGCCCATTGTCATGGGAGTTGGAACTGAATGATCTCTAAGGTTGTTTCCAACCCAAACCATTTTATGATTAATTATTTCGTTACAGTAGTGTCCTTTCCCTTCCCCATGTTCAGCTGACATGTAGAAAGACAGTTCACAATATTCAAAACAACTGATGGTTTTCTGAGCCTTTCTCTACAGTCAGTAGACTTTTTATCACTGCTCTGAGCAAAAAATCAAGACAATCTTCAGTAAAGGATCAGGAGCTATGTTGGTTTGAGGTTTTTGTCTATTTAAACCAGTCTGTCCATGCCTACTTAGAAAGATCCAAAGAGTGTGTGTCAAAGTGTTAGCTGAAGAGCTACAAATAGCATTTTATTCCTTTCTCCCTACCTCCTCCCCCCAATAACTCTATTGTTCTTATAAATCCACAGCATTCCAGCTGTGCCTTGACAAGAACCCTGACAGTCGCAAAAGCCAAATCACAGGAGCAGTGTTCTTGTTCCCTGAATTATTTTACACAGCTAAATTTAATACTTCCCCCCACTCCTCCACCTTTCACTCTGGCATATACTTAAGCTGCAAATTAGAGATGCACCGAATTAGCCTTCAAACCTCGCAAATGCTGTCAGAAAGCTGACTCCGTAACGATGTGGCTTTGATACCGAGCAGATTATTGCTTATGTACAGCGGCACTTACAAACATGTGCGCACTCGTAACTCCTGGCCCCGGTGCCGCGAGGCAGCCGCGGGTCATTAACGCACGGCGCGCGCAGGACAGAGCCCCGCGCGCCCCACCATCGGAGAGGAAGAGCCAGACTTTCCAACAGCCAGTTGGCAGGGCTGTGATTGGAACCATGTGACAGTTTGAGGCAATGTACCACAGGCAGCCAATTTATTACATATGGCAATATGATTAATGGTATCAAATGTTTTTATAAAAATTAAAAAAAAAAAAAAGTCCAAGAATATTGCCACGGCCAATTGCACAGAGTCCAAGGCAGTACAAATCTGTTCCATGAATTTAAAGGCAGGCAGATGAGGTTAAATGAGAGGGAGAGAGCCAAGATACTGATTACAAAGTAAGTTTCAAAAAGAAAACTGTGTAGAATGTGCTCGTGAGCAACAGCCACTTTTCTCTCCTGTCTTAGGTCCTTAATGGATATAGGCTGGAATAGGTCTCCGAAACTAAACTGCCTCCTGCTCTTAACCTCTCTTCCTGTAATCCAAAGACTCATTAATGGTATCCAACAACACAGGACAAACAAGAGGCAAAAAGGACTATCATTTTGGTGAAGAGTCTTTGCTTTGATAATGACTTTGTCTTATTTTTTAATCAGGTGTTCTGGTTTAACACACAGATGCTTTGTTTCTGTCAAAACAAACAAATGTGTTGAAGGTACTATTATTGAGGGGAAAAAAATCAGGAAATGCAAGTGTGGAGGTGATGTCTGGACATTGCAGTATTTTTCTTCCCCAGTCTCTTGCTGTCCATCCTGCTGAGTCAAGAAGCTGTAGCCCAATTTTGGTCTGTGTTGGGTGCCCAGACAGGAGCTGGGTGCAGTCTGGGAGTCTGCACAGCATGGAGGCAGTTCCTCAGAGTCAGTCTGCAGAAGGCTGTATTGCTCTGGAGGGCAGGAATGGATGCAGGCTGGGTTATGCTCACGTGCCTCCATGACACACAGTAGTCCTAAACGCCTCTCAGTTGCTAGTGGTGGCACAGCTAAAGTTATGAATTACACCCATCCAAGAGGTTTTGCAAATGCCACCTTTCATGTGCTTCTCTGGCTAGCTCCTGAGGCTTCATGTTTGTAGGTAGGGATATGTCCCCTCCCAATCTCCTTGAGTGCACAGCTGTGCATCCTGCACATGATCAGTACCTTACCTGGGCTGTGGAGCAAGTGAGGAATGGAGGAGCACACCTGGATATAGAGGTGTAAGGTGGGAGCTGCTGCCCCTCAGCAACAGCTCATATGTACCAGAGCAGCACTGGAAGAGACCTACAGGGGTATCATCCTGTGTTCTTGCCTAACCAGGGCTGTGCTGGCCCCATTTTAATTTGATCTGTATAAAGATTACCTGACTATTCCTGGCAGTGCTTAGACAGTGCCTCCTTCACTTCCACACAAATGCATGATGACAATATGTGTTAAGACTTGTGTGTTGGATGGGCGGCTGATGGGATTGCTGCTAAAAACTGCACATGCATTAGACTTAAATCTCAGTGTACCATGGAAGAGAAACCCAATGCCCAATGCCTTTTTCCTAATAACTACAGCAGTTGCAAACTGCTGCCTTCCCCAGGGTAGCTTTGAAGGTACAGAGCAGCTAGTCCTGAGTGAGCACAGCTACAAATATTTGGCACCGAAGCATGATTTCTTTTGTCTACTCCTTTTCCTCTTTTCCCACTCTGCTGCTATTATCGATGGTAGCACAGCCCTTTTGTTAATACCCAAGACTCCTTTGCCAAAGTGCTGTAATACACTGCATGAAGAGCAAGGTATTTATACCTCTCCTGCCTCAGCACAGAGCATACAGCAGGAGGTCTGATAGGGCCTGCTGCTGCATTCCGTATGGCTTGTGGCCACATGGTTCCTCTTCTCTGTGTGTGTGTTTATTATTGTTGGATAATGCTAAGGCTTGTAGTCATGCGGCCTGCCAAGGGGATTTTGAAAGGCTTATTTGGTCTTCAGTCAAGGAAAAGATTTCCTATACTTTGTGCTAAAGGAATAGTATTTGATGTAGATGCTGAGACTTGCCCTTCAGAGGTGCCCAACTTTCTCTGCTGAACACGGAGGGAGCTGACTACCCTGACCACAGGATCTGCACCCACCCTAAATTCCAAAAGCGGGTGATGCAAATTCCCCCTTCCCACAGGTGCCCCAGTGTGCCCCTCACGGCCCTCTGAGCCCCTGCTTATGGAAAACAGGCTGGCTGTACGTGCCTTAGCATTTTAACAAGACATGGAAACCTTTGAACAAATTGCCAGAAAAGTTTTAGCAGGGCGAGCGTGCATGAGCGCTGCCTGCACCAAGTGACCCTCTTAACGCCAGAGAGGGAGAGACAAAGTGTGGCACAAAGAACGAGCAAATGAAAGAGCTGGCTTGCAACTCTGATCCTTATGGACTTTTCTTGAGCTCTAGCAACAGAAAGTGTAACTCTTGTGATGAATACAGTCCTACTGTTGTATTCCTACCTTCCAACAATAATTTCAATTGAACCCTACAGCATGTGGAGTCCCTTTGCTTTTTAGGTCATAAAAGCAGTATGTGGAGTAGAGACTTAAAAAATGGACTTTTAAAAGACTCCAATGCCTCAATCTCTCCAAGAATTCAACTGATAAATCTCCTGTGTAAAATGATCACATTTTATAGAGAAGAATCTTTGTTAGACATTCATTAGCAATAACATGTGAGCCAATTTAGGGAATGAAACCTTTCTTCTATATAAAACCCACTGTGGTCACTAAAACTAATGACTTTTTCGGCCTACCACCCTTTAATTCAGTGGTGAAGCACGTGAATTTCCTGTATTGCTTAGTTCTCCAACAATTTGTTTATCTTTGAAGAGCAGGTCTCTGACTGTGTGAACTCAGGCACATCCAAAAGGTTAAGTAATAATAAAAAAAGTAGATCAGGGCCATAAATGTGGTATTTAAAATCATGACAAAGTTCTGACTGGATTTAGGAGGTCTGGAAGAAGAATGGTTAATGGGCTTACTTCTATTTCAGCTCATCTCCACATGAGAAACAGCCTGAGCAGGAGAGAATTGAAAATATGACATGAATTTAAGTGCTCTGAGGCTGATCTGAACCCATCAAAGCTGGTGCAAAAAATTCCACTGGCTTTAGTAGCCTTTGGAATACTTGATGCTCATTACCAAAAATAAAAAGAAAGAAGGAGCAGAAGAAAAAAAAGGAAAATTAATTTTTTTTAGCCACCATGCAAGAAGGAACACTTCTGGTTCAGATGGGGCTTTTTGTGTGTTTTTCTTTAGATACTAAGTTTTTTAACAATGAGATACAAAGATGGTTGAATTAATAAAAAACTCAAACAGGTTGAAAAACATAGAAAGGCATTTTTAAAACAGCTGACAATGGGAAGGTTTACTCTTATGTTCAACTAAGGCAAGTTGTAAAAAAGGGAAAGAGGCAATTGGCCTAATAATTGTAAAACAAATTCTGTCCTGCTTTTGCCAAAGCTATATCTGTGTTTCTGAGGGGATGTTAGCTGTAATGTGCCTTGCCTGAAGGGAAGACCAGAGTGTTTCAGGGCTGCCTTTCAGCTGGCATGCCAGGCTTTCCTTACTGTTTAAAGGAAGAATTGGAAACTGCCTCTGCACATCTTGTCCAGATGTGGAGCCAAGGCATGAACTACTGCCTAGCAAGTGTTCTTGGGTCTTAGAGCTTGGGAAAAGACAATGGGTTTCTTAGAGGTCTCACAGATTTATTTTTCCTTGAGGAATACAAAACTTGAAGCCTGTTTTGTTTTTACATAGTCTGCATTAGAATACAAGCATCTCTATAAGGCACAATTCCTTGGTGCCTAATTTGCTTCTATTATATTCTGGACAAATTAAGAACAAAACCATATGGGAATGCACGCAAAAGTGTCAGTGACTGAGAGTCGATTTCCTGGGATTTTAGCTGAAATTTTAGTTCCCAAGTTGCCTCTAAAAGATGAATTAGGTTCCTGAGTCACCCAGGAACTAATGAAAATGTTCCTTTGAAATGTGATGGGGAGCTCAGACAGAGCAAGAGTGACACACAATCCTTGGGGCATGACTGCCCAGAGGGAGTGATGGTAAAATGCCTTTCATGTTAGATGGAACATTTTTAATGCAACTTATTAAAAAATAACATTAACAGCACTGTGCAAAGAGGCGATAGACCTGGCTGGATGAAGAGGTTTTAATGGTGCTGGAGTGCACGCAGTACCTGGAGTGGTGAGACCTCAGAAGTGCTGGAGTGCACTTTGGTCCCGTAGAAAGGTCTGGTCCAGCCTCTCCAGAGCAATGGCACATTGTAACAAGAGCAGTGGATGTCTGTGCTGACACCCACCGGATGCTCTCCAGGCTGCCCTGGTATGAGGAATCCCTTTTGTTGATTTTCCCAAGCTTGGGTAGTATTTCATCCCTTGATGCCAAGGTACTGTCAATGTGTAGGCTTCCAGTAGAAGTCTCCTTGGCTGTGTGCTCCTGTGGCCTCCTTTGTGCAGACAGGAGATGGGTGATGGAATTGACTGGCTCCAAGTTAATCCAGCAAGAGGAGACCAGGAGTGAAAACTGATTTTTATCTAGAACAGTTTCTCAAGCTGGCCCATGTCATGGCTGTGTGGGGCTAATGCTGGCATGAAGGAAGGAGCCAACCTTCACACCGGGAACCTCCAGCTTAGATCTGTTGCTCCACCAGCTTAGATCTGTTGCAGAGCTGCACTGTAGCTAAGACCCAGCAGATGAATTTTGGAATATTTTTCTCTGTTACAGCAGAAAGACTTTTAATTTACCCACATATTATGTCTTCTTCATTAATAAGGAGGAAAGTAAGTAACGAGACAATGTGTACAAAATGAACAGCTTCGTACCATAGTAAGTTGACTGTCGAATTCTTTCATGAATGCTCTCTGTGTGATATTTCTATAGTATAATAGATTCTGGCTGTTCACTCTAATAATTCTGAGCTTCAGGGTAAGATTTTATTTCTCTTTTGAAAGTAATATAATCAGTGGTGCTAGCACAAAATTCCCTGTGTGTTTTTGTGCATCCTTAACACTTCTTGGGATGAAAGTGAAACTTATATTATTTAGAGCAGTTCAAAGAAATAAGTTCCTTCTGTAATGGTGGTTCCTGCTAGAATTCCTTATGAAAAAACATTAACCAAGCTAACTGTACTACAAAGCATCGTAGGTATTCTATGTTTGCAGAAGGAATGGGTCCAAAAAGCTTTAAAAAATGTTAGATTCTTTGTACAAAGCGCGTATTTTAAAAGTCACCTGAGGACAATGTGGATATTTGTCTATCCAGGAATTTTATTTATACTCTATCTGTGTGAACAAAGCTCCTGGAGATGAGGGCAAAGGGTTTTTGGCAAAGCATGAGGTAGCTTAGGACAATAATGATGCAGGCACTAGCACGTGTTTTGATTGAATTTTTTCTTTGCTTGTTAGTTTAGATTCACTCTGCTGCTGAGAGGATCACAGAGCTTCCCTGCCCTCCCTCCCTTTCCTCCGCTTGCCAGGGGGAGAGGACCACTCCTGCTGCATCCATTCAACTCCCAAGCTCCCGATCATTTTCTCGATTTCCTGTGAAGCTCCATATTTTTTTTCAAGGGAAAGTTTATCGAATCCTCTCCCTGCAGAGCTAGAGCCATGTCTGTGGCAAGCCAGACTGCACAGTTGGAGAACTTGCTCAGGCAGTTCTTCCCAAGGCACAGAGAGGAATGAGTTTCTCATCTGCTGGCACAAGAGTGTAGCTACTAAGTGGTTCTCAATATTATAGGGTCTGAGTTTTCCCTTGAAATTGCACAAAGTTTCCCATGCAAGAAGAATAACTTCAAAACCAGAATGTGGTCATCTGTGCCAGACACATTCTTCCACTGTCTTCCCACAGTTGTTTCAATCTCTCTAGTGGCAGCTATCCTATTTGCTTCAAGACTGAGAAGAGCTTTCCTGCTGCCTCCTGGGCAGCAAGGACCTTTCCTTATGCTTGAACAGGCAGATCTCCTTCCCTTCCTCTCCTCAGTACTGTGCTCAGCTATTCATGCACGTGTCCCCGAGGCCTTCACAGGACTTAGTTGGGGAAAACTAAGGTCAGCCTGGAATCACTGTTGTGTTTTGGTATGTGTATGCTGTCCTGTGAGCTGGATTTCTTTGTAAAAATATTCACAAACCCGAGTAACTTCTGTGTTTTTTTTTTTTTTTTTCCTTCTAACCAATTTTGTCAAGGTTGGTGAGATATTATTAACTGCTTCACAGGACTGAGAGTTCATCAATATGTAGTAACTCACCACCTTATGATTTTTATCCATTACTACAAACTTTACCTTGGATGGTTGCAGCAATTAAATTAGACCTTGCTATGTCTGTGAAAAGGAAAACATGAGCATCAAGCCCTGCTATTATGAGGAATCATTAGTAAACAAATCTTTTTGATAAATGATGCCTGGGGTTTTAAGGAAAATATGTTAGTCTGTTTCAACAGTAATAAAACTACTGGTAGAAATTCTCCCATCACCTACACACATACACATGATCCCCTAAAACAAACATATGCAAGTACTTAACAGATGGACAAATGAACCTTGGGATGAATGTATTACAAAAACAGAGCAATCACTGTGTTTTTCAGCAGGAATTATATTAACATCTAAGGACCAGCTTAGAAATACTTTGGTTAGCTGGAAACATAGGCTCAGTTTGTAGCAAAATCAGATTAGGTCTTCATTTCTATTATACAGATAATATATGATTTGTGCTGTAAGATTTTTAGATGGCATGGATCTGATATTGGATGAATTTTTCTTTGTCTTAAACCAGTAGCAGCTTTGCTATCATTTTTTTTCACCCTCTGTGCACTCTGAGGTCCTACAGTAGTTTGAGAGCTGAGGTTGCCCTGATGCCCTTGAGGAGTACTTTTTGCTACTCAGCTGTGCAAAATGCCATGTGTTGCTTCTCTTCACTGCTCTGCAGAGATGACTGCATTGCAGTGGACTCCTATCAGTTCACTGTGAAGCCTGTTCTAAGTGTCTTTTTGATGGCCTAAAAGAGTCCACAGAACATTTTTAAAAGCTGAAGAGACCTGCAATGAAAGCTAAATTAATGGCCAAAACAGATCTCTAATCTAACTAAGTATTTCAGATGAGGGATTTTGGCTTTGGAGGCTGCCTTAGCAAATTCTGTATTGTATTGTGGGATGACTTGCATTACAGAAAAATGAGATAAGATTGATAAACATAAAATCACCTCTGCAGTTTAGCTTGTATCTGGATCTCTGCCTTTGCATCATTCTCATGTGAAGAAATGCAATGAGATCCTCTTCATCAGTGTTTTGTGTAGCATTATAAATTATAAAAGGAACAGCAATTGAGAAATTAAACCTTCACCAAAAGAACAAAATGTGATACAGGGTCTTTTCACTATCAAGGTTTTGTTGAACATCCATCTGGAGGAAATGTGCTCTGCTCATGCTGTCCCCAGTGTCTCAGCTTTGCAGTGGGGTAAGCTTTCCAGTTTGGTGTTTTTACATTGCATTTCAGGGGTAGCAGCAGGCACCATGGTTTGTGAGGGGTTGTGGTGGTGATGTGTCAATGTATTTCCCCATTTTGTTTGGACTAAGAAGCTACCAAAATTGGTAACTTTTGATTCTACTCATCAGGTGCAAGCAGATACAGATTCCCAAAAGTCAGTCTTTGACTATAAGGATAAGTCAGTCTTTGACTACAAGGATTTCTGCCTGATTTCTAAATAATAAGATGGATAAGGTTAATCTTGTCCTCCGCAGATCAGGATTTTTCATTCAAGTAACTAAGGCAAACAAATATTTTGAGGTTTAGAAAATTTCTATGCCAAATCCACTTGTCAGTTAGGAAGATATGTGGGTTTTTTGTCAGTAGGCTCTTCTAACTAATTGATAACTAACCTAAACTGGATATCAGTTACTATCTCAAAATTATCCTTGTGTTTATGGGAGCCTCTTTGTTTTTCCTGACTGAAATTTTTCTTGTGAGGTGATTTTATGGTATGAAAGTACAGTTGTTATTATTAGGAATATCTTTTAGTCTAGATTAGGATGAATAAGATTTGGATAAGCTCTCTCAGCCTTACATCAGTTTACATTTCTGTGACTGAATAATTTTGAAACATTAATAAAGTCCTGTAAATTTGATTCAGAGACCATTAAGGTCAAGGGTGAGACCACCTGTGCCAGCTTCTGAGTCCTCTGGGAAATATCCTTTGTCTTAATTGACTTCACCAATATCAGAATCACAAGGTGAGGCTATAAGTGGTGCTCTACAGTGCTGGGAAGCTCTTTGCTGCTGTTCCAGAGTCTCAAGTTTCCTCACACTGATGCCCTGGCATGGACCTTTGGAGGTCACCTTGCTATTATAGTATGACTACATTTCCAGATCATTCCCTTTCCAAAAGACTTTTGTTCCCTAGAATGTGCCACGTGAATAAAGTCATATTAAAAGACAAGTAAAGCCACCAGCAACAAAAATTATTCTCTGCAGATTTAGTAACTGCTACAGCATCTTCTTTCCTCTCTATTCTGTTTCATTGACATTGGCAATAAAAAATAATCACTTAGAGACAATGTCCTTTCAGGCTGGCAGTAAGTCTAAATGGCAACAGCTAAAAAGACCCAGAGAAGAACATTTAAGTTACATCTATTATTGCTTTGGCTTTTCAAAAAATGGCAGAAATAAAGTCTCTTTTACTCAGCGTTTGTGTATGCTCGGTGGGATGGGAGGAGGCAGAAGATATTAGGATATTCTTTCTGCTATTATTACTAGCTGCTAGATGGGGTGATGACTATATAGAGAAGGTGGCAGACACTGAATTTGTACTTAGAACAAAAGCAAGCACTAAAATCAGACAAAGCTTTATTTTGGCACAACCACAGCATTTTTGGTGAAGACCTTGCTGTGCCCTTCCCAAAGTTAATGCTCTATTCCCCACTGTGAAATCTGAAGAGGAGTACTGAGATGTCCCACCACATTTTCTCCCCTCCATCCAAAAATTGGTTTAATATTTTCCTTTCCTTCATGTTTCAAGCACTTTTCTTTATGAACAGAGACATAGCACAATAAATAGTCTATCTGTTAACACGACACATTGTGACAGATCCCTTAGGAAAGCTGCAGCTGGGTTGACATTTTTGTCTCATCACTGCTCTGAAGAATGGTTTTGTTTGTGAATTCAGAGAATGACTCATGTAATGACCAAATAGAAGTGCATTTTGTAAACATCATAGGATAGCAGTAACTGCATGGTTTGCTCATGCTCCTCTGCCTGTCCATGTTTGTGTAGACTTAATGATAGATATTCTGTATGGAAGGATAAAAATCTCCAGAAAAATCTGGGCATTATGATGGTTCATCCAGTCAGATTTGCCAGATGAGCGCCTTTATAGAGAAAAATGTATGTGTGTACATATATATATACATGTATATATATATATGTATATGTGTATGTATGTATATATATAACAGATTCTGATTCTGGCATCTGAGTTGTGTCTCTATCACCTGGCTGGAGCATGTGAGGACCAGGTGTTTCTAGGACAGATGAAGCTGCTCTGTGGTGGGAAGACCAAGATTGCCTGGGTCCTTCCTGGCCTCCCACTCTTACTCGCCTGATCTGTGGGCACAGGGGTTTCCCTGAGCAGCTCTGGCTGTGGGGCTGGAGCCAAGACAACCAAGAAGGGGGGGGTCAGCCTGCTGGATGCCAGACATATTTCTATACACACACACACCCACACACAGGCACACACGTATTCTGTATGGCACAAACTCATTTTTGATTACCTATCTGTAAATAATGAAGGATGAACTTGTCCTGTGTCCCTCCCTCCATCTACAAAGCCCTCTTCTTCCATCTTCTATGTCAGGAATACAGAATACTAAATTCAGTGCAGCACTCTGTGTATCTGACTTTCAACGCTGCTCAGAAAACCCTAAGGCCAGGACTGAAATAAGAGCTGAAATCCAAACAATGTGTGACTGAACACAAAACAAATCATGGCTTAGCAGGAATATGTTGTGACAGCTCTGCCTTCTCCCATAACTGCTAGTCAATTTTCCCCCTTACATTTAAATAACATAGTATACATATTGAACCAATAACAGGGTACAATGGAAAATGCATAGTGAAGCTAAAAAATGCTGAGATGTAAAATTTTCTAAAACCTTTCTGCAGGGGCTGCGTGATATTCTCTCTTTCTCTCTCACTCTCCCTCTCCGCCTTTTCTCTCTTTCTCTCTTTAAAAGCAAGGGTGGGATAGGGCTTGTTTCTATAAAGATAAGTAAGAAAGGCCAATTCAAATCACAGTAAAGAAACAAAAGGGTCCATCACATCTGGGAAGTGTTTGCATGTATGTCAGGTGAAAATCTGACCTGCTAAGGACCCTTGGAAATAAAGTTAAAAGCCAACCCTTCTCACACAGGGAAAATGCCTAATAAAACAGCAGGATCCCACAGCATCACCCCCTCTCCTGGTCTGCTGCGCTCCCCCATCCCTGCCTGTGTGGACCACCCTGGGGTGGTGAAGACCAGAGTCAAGGCAGATCCCCCACCACTTCCTAAAGTGCTCAGAGGATTTCACTGTGTGAGCTACAGGTTGGGAGACACTGGCCTGAGCCTGACTATTTTCCCAACCTGTGGCCGCTGGGAACAACTACTGGTGTTGGAAGTGTGGGCTGAGCTTTTGCTCTGCTCTGGCTTGTGCTCCACCTCCACGTTCTATCAGGGAAGAAGGAGGTTGAGCTGAGGTGGCAGCACCATGAGGCTGCAGCTTTCATCTTCTGGTGAAGGCAACGTTGGTTAAGCAACCCCCATCTTGAGCTGGATTTTGACCTGAAAGCTTCAACTATGTCACACAATGAGAGTGAGAATAATCCCCTTTCAGTCATTTCTCCTTGCTCATAGCAGTGAGCCTTTCCTCCAGCCGGTCACCACAGGGCTTTTTTGGGGTCAGGTGCCCATGGTGGGCACCTTGAGCTGATGGACAGATGCCACTCCTCCACAGAAGCACCACTGTTACTAGTTTCTCTAAGCAGCTACAGGAGAGGAAGATGAAGAAAGAACATGATGAAGAGGTAGTGAGCAGGTCCAATTTGCCTTGTTTTTTCCCTTTGAAAACATTCTTTCTTTTCCAATTTTCAGTGGTTTTTAGGGTACTCATTAATCTGGAAAACAAGAACAACTTCCAGATCATTAGTGCCATGGTGAATTGAAACACTAGCCAGGCTGGACTAATAGTGCCAGGGTCATACGAAACACCAGTCGGTGCAGGCTATTAAGTGCCAGGGTGATTTGAGGGAACAGCTTGTCCAAGATACGAATGCCAAAATAATTGGAAATGCCTCCTCACAAGTTGGTGTATAAATCAGCAAACTGTTTCGATTTAACAAAGTTAAAGGCGAAGGAGCAGTGCAGGCACCGAGCAGGGAACTGCTGATAGTTTTAGTGTCTCCAAGTGCTCTATTTCTTTATTCTTATGGCACGATGGGTAAAATTTCATTACAGGAGATCACAAATGCGAGTTTGCCAATCCCTGAAAGCTGCATACTGTGCACTCTGATATCCTTTGAGGAGTAGGGAATTCCTGCACATTCCAGAGACCTGTCAGTATGGGAAGTGGAAACATAATTTAGTGCTTATGTCCTAGAGATGATTTTGGCTTGAAGAATATTATTCAGCACTCTCCCCTGGAGCTCTATAAAGCCTGTGCTAGCTTCCCTAAGTATCCTATTGTCCAGCCACTGTTCTGGCCTGTCACCTTGCTCTGGAGTGTCATCTTGTCTGAAAAATCAATTTATGTAACACTACATTAATGGGAGATGGGTTTCAGAGTGGATGTCCATCTCAGAAAACATGGCATCCTCTCCCCTACCCCAACCCCCACATGCTCATAAAGTTTTTACTTTCCCAAAGGAAGCTGTGTTAGCATCCATGGCTTCTGTGCTGCACTGTTGATACATCTGAGCTGGATCGATGGTGATGAGCAGACACATTACTGTTCTTGGTAGTAAAATGGAGGGAAAGATGGCTGAATATGGAGAATATTGGTTACTGGGTGGGACCATATTTCTGAGATAATGTAAGAATAAATCTGAAGCCTTCTTTGAAATGTCAGTCACACATTCCTGTAATTAGATCTGAGAATATAATGTTAATTTTCCTAGTGTTTCTAAAACTCTTGTGAGTTCTGTAACAAATAGCCATGAGAGTTACAAAACTCAAAAAGGCCTTGTTAGCTAATTTTTCTATGAGGCTTGCTCAAAGAAAGCAACACAACTGCACTAAGATTTGTTATCTTTGGATTTCAGTCTTGCTTTTTTGCAGGTTGTAAGAATATAGAGGAGGTTTGGCTACAGGTACATTAAACTTCTGACACACCTGAGGTTATGTCATCTTAATCTTTGAAAAGCTTTGCAAAAGGGAGCCTGAAGTCATCCCAGAGGTTCTTGAGAGGTCTTAATGCTGTATAAAAAGTCTAGAACACTATAAATGGGGAAAAGTGAGAGTACAGACACATCACAAATGTGATAGAAATGGGATCAGTAATTGAGGAGGATGTGACTGGGATGAATGGATCATGAAATATGCTTTCAGCAGTAGCAATGAGGATAACTCCCCTCTTGCACAACTTATTGGGATGTCTCAGAGGTGTTCATAACATGGTCATGTAACTGACTCTGGTACCCAGGCTGTATAAACCCCATCACACAAACATATCAGGCAGCTCCCTCACATCAAAGGAAGCCTCACCAATCAACAGCTGAGTAACCTGTGTGTCCTGTGCAACAGAAACTTCCCCTCTCCTCAGTTTCCATCAGTGGGATAGTGTGAGAAAAAAGCTGCTGAGCAGCTTTGGGTGACTATGGATTCATTGTTTGCAGAAGAGGTCCCGAGGTGTTTCAGGTATATCGAACTGCAATTATCTTACTGAAGTGTGGATGCTATATTTTGCCAGGCATTTTTCTTCCTAGTGTCTTGGTGCCCTAATCTACCAAGGTCATTTTGATGTCCTTGCATTTATTACCATTAGACTCTTCTTGCCAAAACCTTCTTTCCACGAACTTGATCTAATAAACAGAGGTTCCCTGAAATCTAAACTCCCCACTGGAAGAATAACGGCAGAGAAGAATATCTCCAGCAGTGCCTTTCAGGAAAAAATAAACCCAGAATCCCACATGTCTGCCCAGAGAGCACAAACTGCTCCCTAAAAGAAATGACATCCCCACTCTGGCACTCTAGGGATCCCCCACATGTGGATCCACATCCGTGTAAAACTCACGTCCCCTTCCTCTCAAAAACTCACTTGAAAAGTTCATAATTTTGTGGTTCTCTTTCACAGTTGCAAACCTTCCTGACAGGCCAAACGTGCACAGTACGTAGCACACACAGCTGACACCCAATGCAAGCTGAGGTAGAGGTGAGAACCAAGAATACTGAAAGCCAGCAAATTATGATAAAATTAAGATCCTCTTCCAGTGCCCTTTGCAGGACACAAACCAGAGGTTTTCTAAGTATTGTCTAAGATGAAGCTCAGAGAAGCCAGTGCATTTCTTTTAAGATTCATGGGAATTTTCTAGGACTAAAGGGTCAATTACCAGCAGGTCATTGAATGAAGATGGAAGAAAGAAATCATTAGAAAACAAAACTATCAGTGTACTTGTTTTGTGTTTATGCAGTTGTTTTCCTGAGGCTTTTCTGGGAAATAAAATTAGCTGCATTATTTAGGGTAAAGCAGACAGATCTTGCCCAGGCTGAAGCCTTATAGATGCTTATAAATGTTAACAAACCTGGGTTGTGTTTTTACATCTCTTGAGACACTTTCTATTCTATAGTTAGATACCTACCAATTGTTGACACAAATGAAAACAACACAAAGTATTCTGTGTGCTGTGCAAAAAAAAAAAAAAAAAATCAATAGACAGTATTTTAGTCTACAGTACTAGAAATAAAATATATATTTCACGGAATAAATTCCACACATGTACTGAAGGGTAGAATCTGGCCCTCAGATTGAAGAGAATTTCTGACCTAACTAAGACAAATCCCTGCAGCAAAGAACGGAATAGCAAGCAGGGTCTGTACAAAAAAAAAAAAAAAAAAAAAAAAAAAAAAAAAAAAAAAAAAGGAGATATTTTTCCTTACCTTTCTCTGTGTAGAATAGACTTCTTACAGCTTCTTTGGAATTATAACTCCTATCCACAAAGGACCAAAATTTCTGCAGTCCTCAACTGTGTCTTTATTCAGGACTCATTACACAACACCTACCAAAGCCTCCCAAAAGTGCAGGTTAAATCATGTCTGAAGGATTTGGCTCTCTACAAGCGAGCTCATCTTGTTAAGAACATAATGGAGTCAGAGAGAACATTCATTTCAGAAGTGAATGTGTCTGACTATCTGATTTATTTTTGAGTGAGAAAAACAGATTTTGCTTTTGCAAAAACCTTTAATTTCATATGGGAAGGCACCTTTAAGACTCATCATTTGGCAACATGCTCTATCATTCCCCTGGCTCTTTTTCCACATCCATTGCTAGTGGCTTGGTGTGTTCTTTATCCCTTGGGCCAGCTCATTAGCTGGATGCATGGCTGCTCACGTCTATCATCAGAGCCTGCTAACAAATCCTGTAGGACTACTCCAGGCCCAATAAGAGATATATTTGTTTTGTGGTTTGCGTTTTGCAGAAAACACTATGTACTTCTCAAAGCCTAAAGTATAGGAGTTAAAAAAAAAAAAGAAAAAAAGAAGCAACAGTTTTCATACAGTGCTAAATAAAATAAATTACAGGCCCCAAATGATCTAATAATTCCTAAGGCAGAGTTCAGATGCGGTAATTAATTATCCCAACATGGAATTCGTAATGATCAACTATTAATATGTGCATGGGGGACTGGATGTCTCAGGATTTGGTAATGGGATACAGAGACTTTCACCTCTAGGTTGCTGATTTGAATCTGACCCAGATCTCTAGTGACTTCTGAAAGCTGCAAGCATGTGCTGTTTGTTCTGTAGTGTATAAAAATGAAATTATCTAGGCTGCTTCCTAGCATTCTTGTGTCCATACCAGTGGTGCCAGAGTACAAATAACCTCCCATTTGATGGCTTTGGCTGGGAGGTCAGGGGCTCTGTAGGTATCAGTAATGCCACAATTTGGCCTCAGGAGTGGCTTCCAGAAAATACTGCTGCAGGGGCAACTCACAGTGGGAAGCATTACCCCCACACACCATGGAGACAATAAAACTTGGAAGTCTGTGCCACGGCTCTTTTTGGCTACTTGAGCCCTTTGCTGTTCTGGGTGCTCCCCAGCTGCAAGGGGCAGTTTTTCTTCCCATCCTCATGCCTTGGGTGGGAAGGGACCTCAGCCTCTGGGCCTGGTACTCCTGGGCTTATCTCAAGGCACCAAGTTAAAGAGGGAAAGAATCAATATGTCTGCTAGAAAGAGGGAAGCTGAAAAGGGGCGGCAGTTCAGGTTTGTAGACTTTGGTGGAATCGCATCTTTATGCATTAAAACCTTATCAAAGGTTTGGTCAAGACTGATTTGCCTGGATCTGAACATTAGCAGGTTTGCTCAACTCTCAGCAGCTGAAAATCTGAAAAGCTGAGTAGCTGTAGCATTACAGGCAGGACAATTTTCCTCAGGAACAGGTAATACTAGGGCAGAACGCAGGAGTGTGAATGCTTGGGAAAGTGGCTAGCTCTGTCACAATGAGGTAAGAAAGGTCTTTTCCATTTCTACCTTATTTGATTTTATGAATTCTATTCTGTGGTACCTGTTCCTGTTTTGTCGAGGAGTGGAGTCCTGGTGGCTGCCAAATAACTTAATATTTTCTTCCATTTCCTTGAGTGCTTGTAAATAAGTTGAGATACTGTGTGACTGAGAGTAGCAGCTTTGCAGGAAAACAGAGCTGCAATCTGCAGAACACGTGAAAATCCGCACCCTCCTGAAGCCACTGTATCAAAGAACATCTGTTTTAAAAACAAACAGTGAAAAGTATTTAAAACAATTTCAGCAGAAAGTTTAATCCAAGTCCCATGCTTGGAAGAAACGACCCAATTTCTGAGAAATAGGAACTCTGGGCCAGTTAGGTAATGGATATTGGTCTTTTCCAGATTTTAGTAGTTTGTAACTGCCATTAATTCCATCTGTGCACTGTACAGAGAATTTAGCTCTTCTTTGTGAATCCAGCTGAACGTTTCTGAAAAAAAAAAAAAAGCACCTTATTTTCTATCTATTTATCTATCTATCTATCTATCTATGCAAGAATTTTAGCCATAGTGTATCACTTTTTATGCTGGTGGGTTATTCTTTTTTAAAGGTATTTCCAAATTGGATGCAAGCATTCTTAGAGAAGAAAATAAAAATTAGTGGTAGGTGGTTGCTTAGAGGAAAAAAAATACAGGAAATAGTAAAAATGGGCAAGACTGCAACTATTTCCAATTACTTCTCAAAACACTCTGGATCACAAAACCACTATGCTAAAAATTATACAGAAAAAAAATAATGCAAGTATGTTAAGAACAGAAAATATTTTAAATTTAATTTTCATTTAAATTGTAAATAAAATTAGCTGGGCAGTAATTACTAATAATTAGGTCTTTCTGTCCAGTCATGAGCGAATAAAACCTTTTTAGAAACCCATATGATTTCTATGTTTCTACCAATAAAAGCATCAGAGGATATGTCACTCTGTGCACTAATACAGGCTTCTGGATTCCTGCTGAAATTAATTTGGATCCATCTTCACTATATTCAGTACAAAAATATGCTCATGTTACTTGTCAGCTTTTAGAGCTCCTTTGTCTTTTTTCAACTCTATTTTGAGTGGATGGCAGTAAAATATGTCCCTTGTATATTATTTTTTATTGGTAAGGACCTCATATGTGAGACACTTTTCTAAATGTAGCCATACCTTTGGTGGAGCAGGACAGATTTGTAGCTCAATGTCGCACTGTCTGAAATTATACCACTGAAAGTGAAGAGGAGGATAGGGAAGTGGAAAATTAGCTTTGGAAAGAATTAGAATAATCAGAATGCTATTTACTGAGTTGGAAGGAGAAGCAAGGCCAACAGCTTGTCCTTGGGGAAAAGATAATGGGATCCTTAACAGATACTTGGTTTCAGGAGAGTCTTGTACTCCAGTGGAAGCCTCTTTCCTTAGGACCTTTTGAAAAGCAATCATGCTGATGTAGCACAGGACAGATATGTCTAAGACAACACCAATAGTGGGGTAGAGAAGAAAACAGAGTAGGTCTTGCCCTCTTCTATTTCCTGTGACTCAGGAATCTTGGCTTTTTATTTTTCTGAAAGATCTCACCCACAATAGTGTGGTACCTCTTGTGGTTTTATATTGATCATGAAGATTTCCACTTCTGGCAGCAGCTGCTTTGCTTGGCAGGCTGCAGCAGGGATCAGACAAGACTTGGCTTACTTTTTAAGCCTTAATAAGGCCATACACCTACAGACAATAAGAATTGAGTTCGGTGCCACTATGTCAGATTACATCTCAAGATTTCTTGGGCTTTGCTTGATGCTCTCACATCTATTCCTTTTCCCTTTTGTGTAAAGAAAACACATTACTTCCTCCACATCTTTCTCTTGTGTTGCTATAATGAATTCCTTGCTATTCCCTCAGGGGGCTGACTCACACTCTTGCATTTGAAGTGAAGTAAACTGGAATTTGTATCTTTGTGAAGGTCAGTCACAGTGCATACGAACAGGAAAGAGGGGTCAGAATGGTAATGCAGATCAGAGGTATGCTGGCAGTACAAATGCAAATGCTGACCATTGGAATATTTCAAGGTTGTCAGTGTGCCACTGGCATTTGTTGAGCTGGGCAATGTGGTGCTAGCTGATGCCCGTTTAAAAGGTTCCAATCAGCCAGTGGGAAGCTTGCCCGTATAGCAGAAAACTCCTCACATCTTGCAGAGAAGGAGGAGGATAGCTATTAAAAAAATAACCAAGCAAAGCACCCAAAAAAGAGCAGCAATAAAAAAGCCCTAAAAAAACCAACCAACCAAACCCAATAACCACACAAACCAAACCAAACCAAACCAAACCAAACCAAACCAAAAAACAAAGAAACTTTGCTTCCTATATACTAGAAAATTCCTTCTTATCCCTCAGGATACATAATCCACAGAAGAAATGGCTGCTTTTACAGTGTTCCTGGAGCTGGAGAAGTGATTAGCCTGGTTTTGTAGTAACTTTTCATGTAACCATGGAGTGGCTTGTTTTGGAAGGGACCATAAAGATCATCTAGTTCCATCACCCTGCCATGGACAGAGAACCTTCCATGAGAACAAAGCCCCATCCAATCTGGTCTTAAACAGGCATGTAGATGCTCCAGGGATGGGGCATCTACAGCTTCTCTGGGCAATCTGTTCCAGGGCCTCACCACCCTCACAGTAAAGAATTTTGTGCTAATATCTATATCTATATATAAACCTATATCTATATAGGTTATATCTATATATAAAACTATATCTAATATAAACCTGCCCTCTTTTAGTTTAAACCCATTTTGTCTTGCACCAGGCCAGTGCAGATTACTCTCTTCAAATGCTTTCCCCAGTGCTTGGGTGGGTTCAGAAACATGTAAAGTTTCTGCCCTGGCTTCCTTTTTTTGGCTCATCAAGAGCAATCTGGTGACCCTGGTCCTATCATTCAGCTTTATTCTGGATCCTCAACAAAAGTCCAGAGACATGAGGAGCTGGTGACAGGTTCCAGTTTCAATAATTAATTTGCAAGCCATGAAAAATGGCTTAGTGCCTAATTGAATAGTCTGGCCTTGTGTTTTGAGTAACTGTGAAAGATCAAATCTTTAAAATAATCATCTAAATTCCATCTCTCTTTCCTCTCTGCTTGAGTTCTCAGTGTTGTTTAGCAAGTGGTCTTTGAAACGGGAAAGTTGTAGAAAACAATGCCTTTTACACTCCAAAACAACATCCTCTGTTGTGGCATTTCAACAGCTAAAAGAAAAAATTGGAAGGAAAAAGAGAGAGTTAGATAATGATCAAAGCGAACATGTAGCAGCTTTTCAGAATTAGTTGGCCAGAACAAACTATTTGAAGTTCAAGATAAAATAGTGAAAATAAATGAAAGGAAAACCAGCAGAACTTATCCAACAAATAAAATGAAACAAAGAAATCAGCAGCAAAAAGGAGGAGAAGGAGGGAAAAAAACCCTAACCCTAACCTTCACTAACTTCAGGTTGACACCTATGTGTTTTCCTTTGCTCTGGTGCACTGCATCACCTGGTAAATCCTTCCCCATTGACATGAATTTTAGGTAAATTTGGGTCGATGTCATTACTCTGTTTACTAATGAACACCTTCTTTTTTTCTTCAATTTTTGGTAAAGAGATGTTTTCACACACCATATACATCAACTCAGTTGTTTTTCTTTAACCCTTCATCATTTGAGGTGGAAAAAGTTGTCATGCTGGCTCTCACCCAGCAGTAAAGCCAGCTCATAGCATAGGCAAAGTTGTCCTGCTTTTTCTTGGCTCACCAAGCTCACTAGAGGAATTGGTATCTTCAGAACTTTCTGGCAAGCAGTCATAAAGACTGATCCTGCACACCTATTTACTCCCACCAGCAGGGGCTACACACAGCGTGGGTGCTTGACCCTCCGAGGAGCAGCACACAGCTTCTGCAGCCCCTGACTGCGTTTGAATTTAGTTATTGCTGCAAGATTTGAAGTGATTCCCACTGTGCTGACCTGCACAGGGCCAGTGTGAGTTGGTGCAGTGAAGCAGGGAGTGTTAACTTCTGGGTGTTGTTTACACTGCCTGCATAAGGAAATTTTTTTTCGAAACACTATTTCAACCAGAGAGAAAACCACAAGTTATGTGGGTCCAAACTTCTTTCAGAGCATAACAAATTCAGTGTATCCAGAAGCTGCCCCTCCTCTTCTGTCTCTTCTTGATGACTGTGCTTCTTCACTTTCACAGGCATCTTCTGAAACTGAAGGAGAATTATTCCACTCATGTAAAAAGGAGAAGTATAAACAGACCACTACATGGTATATAAAACTATGGGAAGAAAAGAACATCTTAGGTAAATACCAAGCTACTTAATTTATGATTTTAAAATGTCATTCTTTTGTCCAATATTGACTTGTTTTATATGGAAGTTGAATTATAGATCTTAGATCACTGGGGAGCCCATGGCATCCTTGCTTTGACACAGCTGGTCAAGGTAAGAACTGAAGTCCCTGTAATTAGTTACGAGTGTCTCTGTACTGGGAAGCCAGGCCAGGATGAGAAAACTTCCTGAGGTTACTCCTCCCCTGAAGTAAAGCCAAAGCCACTTGGAGATAGTGGGACTGTCCTCAGGAGTGCACTATGGCATCCCCATCTCATTGCTGCATAGGTATTTCTTTGGGCAGTGAATCTGTGCACAGAAATGCTTTGTGCAGCCTTTTGCTGCTCTGACTTTTCTCTCCAAGAACATCTCTTGGAGCATCTTATGCATAATGGAAACCACAGAATGTTAAAAGCTAAAGGTAGAGCCTGAATCTTAACTTCAGAAATTTTTTCTTGAGGCAAAACCCCTGGGCTGATGCTGATGGATATGATTGGGGAAATTAAGGACAAACAATGGGTGACAAGGAAGAATTCACTGCTGAAATTTGAACAAAAGAAAATAAACTAAAATGAGGAAGGAAGGAAGGAAGACAAGAGGGAGGCAGGGAGGGAGGCAAGGAGTCTGGCTGTTTGGAAAACCAATTTCACGGTGGACATGCAGATCTGTAACAGTGTAATGATCTGATTGCTCTGAGAATATAGAATTGCCACCCAGCATGGCAATTCCTGGGACACATGCCTCTCTAATCTTCTTCTTTAAATGCCTTTAATTGCAGTTTTAATATTATACTGTATGTGGAAACAGGAAATCAACATTTCACAAATAATTAAAACAGACAGTGTGGTCTTTCTGAACGCTGGACAAGAACTCAGAAGATCTGGGATTTCAGAGCCATCACTGTCTTAGAAAAATCCTTCTCTCTTTCTCTGTCACCAGGGGGTCATTAGGAGCTCTCACAACACAAATAAATCATGGAAAAACAATACATTATGCTAGTCTTGGAGAGGAAGGGTCTGGAATCCAGATCTTCTGCTTCTTGCTCTGATATGCTTAGCTCAGGACTACAGTGGCTGTTTTATTTTAATTAACCTTTAACAATGAATGAAGGTTCATTTCTGACAGGTTCGAAGAGGCACCCAGACTTTAGCTTGTTTTTCAGATATAATCTGCAATATTAATGTGTTGTGGGCATCCAATACCATGCACGAATTGCAATGAATTAATTGTTTCTATTGGTTTTTCATCATCAAATAATGTTTAATTAACAATGAATTTTGGTAATGTTTTGAAATATTTTTAAAAATACGGGAAACAATTTATCAGTATTTATATGTCAAAAAATTAGAAAAAGGCAGAAAGCATGATAATTATTTCATAAATTTCCCATTTGTTTTAGCATGCATTTGCAGTACTGTCTCTCTCATAGAATCCACATAAAAGATCAGAAAGCTGATTGAAAAGACTGGTGATATTGCTAAAATACTGTTAATACTAATGTTTTTTTCCACAAAAATGTAAAAAAATGTAATTATTGATGTCTTTTGAGAAGGTCCAGAGAACTGTTTATATGATTTTTTTTTTTTCTGAGTCTGTTCTCAAAATTAAAATATTTTTCTATTTCATTTCGGGAGGGTGTCAGTATTTTTTAAAATTACTTTCAGTTTCCTATTTTTTCCATTTGTCCTCTTTTTTTCCCTTTGTTTCCTGTCTTGGTATGGAGGAGAAAAGGAAGGAGAAAATAGACCAAACCAAACCAAAACTATAAAAGACTGTTAGACGGTAATTTTCTTATTTCTGAAAATAACATAATTTCATACAGTGGCAAATTTCAGAAATCTAATAAACCATTTAAGGGAAACTGATAATTTTGTGACTAGTCCCTTTTCAAGATGACTGTAATTCTGTTTTATGATATTCAAAAATATATAATGATGAATGAAAAATATTTTAAGTAAAATTTTTTACTAGTACATTTAATTAACTATAGCTAGCATTTCCTTTAATTGGAATTTAAACATTCTTTACAGATTTAAGATTTCCAAAGGCACTGATGTAATAATTCCAAGTGGTGTCCGTGAAAGACGTGCATAATCTGCAAATCTGTGTTGTATGATTTTCATAAAAAAGGAATTAACCATACCTTTCTTATGAAATTTGAGTGTATTTCATTTTCATCTCCAAACTTCAATGTGGTTTTGTTCAGAAATAAATTAATACTTTAGGAATGGTATTTTTTTCTTATTATTATTACTTTTACTATTTGAAATTCTTACCTAGCCATGCGTGCACAGCGTAAGTTCTTGTGCAGACCTTCCTGTACCTAGAATAAGACAGCTATGGCATGTAAAATGTTACCCTTGAAAACTGCTACTTCTCATTATGACAGAGGCCCAGCAGGGGACAGAAGGAAAAGCCAGTGGCCCATGAACTAGGAGCCCAGGGCATCATCAACCTTCACTGCTGCCCCCGAGGAAATAAAAAGCAAAGGGTGAAGAGTGAACCTACAGGACCCAGAATCACTTTCCTGGACGACAGATTTATCCTGTCCCTTCTCTCTCCTGCTTTGCCAGTCGCCTGTCGAAGGATGACTGTAAGAGGCTGGAAATGGGTACTTCTTAAGAGCACTGGGAAGGACACTTTTCATTTCTCCCCTATATATCAGGGACTGTTATTTTGTGGAGTTTTTGTTTTGCTTTGTTTGCCTTTTTTTCCCCCAACCTTTACCTTTGCTTAGGTTAGCCTTGGGAGAAGAATGGAACGATAAAAGGAGCAAAGCCTGCAGCCACGCTGATTTGTGTTTTCACAAGTAAAGCAGAGCTCTGAGGGGTGCACACCTCTGGCACCATGAGGGCTGGCTCATTCCCTGTCTCATCAGATTTGGAGGGGAGACACTAAATGCCTCTTTGCTTGCACAGAACTCTGCTCACTGTGTGAACTGTATAGTGGTCTAGGTCTCTACTCAAATAAAACACGACTTTTGGAAAAGTAGTAGGATATCATGACTGCATGGTGTATTTGAGACTGGAGATACCTAGTGGTTAAGGACTTAAGTGGGTTTTTTGTGCTCATCCCCTTAACTGGGTAACACAGTGGCATCAGCCATATCCACTGAGGCATTTCATCATCCTGCAGCACCCTTAAGATTTTATCATAACCATGTCTTACCTTCCAGAAACCTTTTCCTGAGCAACATGACATTTTTACTTTTTCAGTGTCTGGAGAATTGTGGATTTTCTCGTTTGTATGGCTATGCTACTCATGGGTCTTGTGGCAATGTGCATCACGATGTCTAAATAGAACTGACAAGACTAAAAGAAACAAAAGTAAGTGATCCAGCATAACATCTGCCTGCCATATTACACTTGTGCTGCACAGTGGATCTGCATATGCACCACAGGGTTGACGTGCCCCACGTGCAAAAGATTTATTCTCTGTAATAAGGTCGGCTCCCAGCATACACTGTTGTGTGTCATGGCCAATTGTCCAGGGAGCGATGAAGCCCAGCTGAAGTTGCACCAGGCTCTTGGCAAGAACTATTTGGGTGATTTCACTGGAGTGATGTGTGCCACTGGTGTCGATACAAACCTGGTGAGGAAACTACACTAGAAACAGGAACACTGAAGACACAGATTCTGTTCTGTGATTGTCATAGGAGTGTGGATCTAAATAATATTGCTGTTCTTATTTTCTTTCTGCCATTGTCCACATTGTTCTCCTGCATTTGGCATTGCATTTTGTGTTTTTTTACATTACAGACCTTGTGTCTGCCAGTTGCACTGTTGTTATAACTCTGTCTCAGGACTATAATAAAAGTCAACCTTTGCCACCTTTTTTATTGAATGCAAAACTTTGCTACAAGCTAAAATTTTTCATTCATTCATTAATGGATTTATTCCCAGAAAATGAGGGTGTGGTGCTGCTCTGATTTGGAGACAAGTGTTTAATTGAACTAGGAAAGGTTTTGAATCATGTCCCTGTTATTTCTTTGTTTGTGGAGTCAACACAGGACATAAGATAATTTTTCCTTTCTATTCTTAGACATATTTGTCAAGAGTGCCAATGTAAAATCTGGATTTACTGCATAAATCCACAACTACATTTATCATTTAAATTTTTAACTGATTACGAAGTAGGTACAAAATGTTCTGGGAAATCCCCTTTACTGAAAATCACAATCATTGTCTTAATTGAATGGAATGAAAAAAACATCCCAGATTTAGTCCAGGGTTATTTTTGATCAAACCTGCATCCAGAAAAGAGTTTGTGCAAGAGTTTATGCAATGTGCCTTGAAAGTCAACATTTTTGTGCTGATAAAATGCACAGGTTCAGTTGCTATAATACATTTTCATCAGAGTTTCAGCTTGCCTATTCTTGATCTCAGCTTTTGAGAGAGCATCTTCAGTACAGCCACTGCATGCAATTAACAACAACACGGAGTCAGTGATTTTCAACCCATCTTCCAAAGACACTCAAAGGCTACATCTAACAGGTTCTTCAAATAGAAGGAAAGAAACCTGTTACCAGGAGTTCACACTCCACCAGAACATTTTTAAGATTATTGTAGTCAAATGAAATCAGACATCAGTAGATTCAAAAAAAACCACCTACTTGAAATGAACGCAAAAGCATGTAGAATGCCTCTGCAACAGAGAAAAGATGACATATGTTTGACACAGCTACCTTTGCTAATTGAAAAAAAGACCTTTATCAGTATCAGCTAAAGTCTCTGGGAAACTTCCAAGCACAGTGCATCACTGAGATACTCAAACCTAAAGAGACTTAAGAACTTATCTCGAGAGTCAGTAGAGACACAGTTATCTCTTGACCGATTTTTGTGGGGTACATGGCCTTGTTTTTGAAAGTCTGTATGTTGTTATTACTTTGATGCAAGCTGTTATTTGTGTGGCTGGGCGTGGCACACCTCCAGAAACACTCAGACATGTAAGGATTTATTTTCATTTGTGACCATTACTAAGTGACAGTCTGTATCATATTTGTCCAGGCTAGTCAGATAACATCTCCATAACTCATTAAATCTGGATGATAAACCTTGCTTGTCAAGACAAAATAACGACACAAGCTGCAGTATTTTAAAAGTACAGCACCCTTTTGGCTCATGTAGATTTGGCTACCCAATGATGGGTAAATTATAGTGGCTTATTCAGATTCCCCACATTGGCTGCGCCCTGCCAGCCGCCTACATTAGCTACCTGCTGAAGGGAAATACTTCAGGAATAATATTGGGAATTGGAAGAGGTCTTAGGAAAATGTCTTTGGAAATAGTGAAAAACACAGAATATGCTGTTTATAGTGAAAGAATTTCAAGCCTTTTGGCTTATCAGAGAAGAGTAGAAGCAGAAACTTTATCACAGACAGCTAATACTTTCTTAAGGAGCAGAAACAGAATAAGAGATGACTGCAGCCTGGCAGATAGAGATATAAGAAGAATGTAAGTCAAGAAAATAGACAAAATCAAGTGATAAATTTGGTGAACATTTTGGACTGCAACTGTAATTGGTCTTTAAACCAGTGCATTGTTATTTCAGTGAAATTTCTAATGCTGGATATTTTTCAAATCTAGAATGATTTTTTTAAAAACCCAGTATAATTAAAATCAGGAGCATCTGTTGATCTCAAAGTAGCAATTAACACTTAGGAATCTTTTGGCCAAAGCAAGGCAGAATATCAGATGAACAGAATGCTCTCTTTACAGCCTTAAAATTAGTATGAGTAGCACAATACAGAAAATATGCCCATTAAAAGAAGAAACTTAAACCAAACCCCTTCAAATCCTAACACTGTTTGAAAAGCACCCTGCTTCTGATTATTTGGATCAGCATTAGCTTCTGAAAACAGAGAGGTGACAATCCCATCTAGCCTCCTTTTCTTTGTTAGTGGCTCTGTTCTTACCAGGTTTAGTAATGTTTTTTTTCTTGCTCTTGTTATACCTCTGTCTGGTGGACTGAAAATTTATTATCATCTCTGTGTTTCTTCTTGAAATAAAAATAGTCTTTGATCAAGTTACCTCTTAACCTTCTCTTTGATAAGCTAAGTTGCTGAAGCCTCCTAGGTCTTCTGAATTGGAGAAATTCTGGGGGAAGTCAGGCTAGGGGTGAATTTGCTTAGGTAGTGTAAGCCTAAAGCTTGTTTCCTTAGAATTGTTTTATGAATTGGACTTAACTGCTGTTAATAATCATTAGAACCAGCCAGAAATGTTCTAATTGATTTTTATCCATGCTTCGAAATGTATTTTGATTGTTTCGTCCAGCTGCTTCCTTTCACTCTTTGGTAATGGTTAAGGAACAATGACTTCCAACAAATGTCTGGGTTTTCATGTATGAATGCAAGTCTGTTCTTTGCCCTACTCTTTCAACAGCAAGAACAGCGAGATCTTTTCGCCTCTGCACTTAGATGTGCAAAGAAGATGCTCTGCGTGCAGTAAAAGCAGAACAATCAAAATCCACCCAGAGAAATCCCACAGCAGTGATTTGGAAAGGAAACTGAGAGCAGAGCTCCTTTTCAGATGGTCCAGCCCCACCCCCTTGTCATCCCGATTAAGACAGTAAGGGTGCGGGTTGCATATTTGCAAGTGTATCAGCTGCTTACCAAAAGACTGTTATTTTTTCAGTAAAAGAAATAGAATATCATTGTTAACTTACTATTTAAGGGAAAATAATGTTTTGAGGTGTCTTTTTGCGAGGTAACTAAATGGATTTTTTAATGTATTAAAATATCACAATATTTGTTTTAGCTTGAGTTATAAGGACTGTGCTTTGTTTATCAATATGTACAAATTGTACGGAAGCCGCTAAATTATAGGAAAAAACCTGATTCCTCACTGTCTTTAGAGTCTCCTCCTCCCACATGTAGCTCTCCCAGCATATATGAGTCTAAATGAACATGTGTTTTGAGTGCATTCATTTTACTCTTCACAATTTAGAAAGATGAGGCTTCAGTGTTACAAAAAACCCCAGCATCTCTCTGAAAGATTTGTAAAGGTGGGTGACTATGCAATAAGATATTCAAAACCACACTTGTGTGTATGTATCTTCTGCTAAGTGTAACAGCCTTTATTCCTAAAGAGCCTCCTTCCCCTAGATGCAAAATTACACTTTACTTCAGTTAAAAATTATGTTTCTTCATTAAAAAATATATAAATTGCTATCTGCCAAAATTTGAAAATCTAAAAGCAGTTGCTTCCATCTCCCTCTGCAAAATTTCCTGGACAGAAGCAAGTGCCTAAGGGCTACGTGGTGAGTTTGTAGGACTCATCAGACCAAATGCACATGTGCTGGAGAATTGATCAGTGCTTACACAGCAAGTTCAATGAGTTACGGGATTTTCTGGGTGCATGTACAGGGGTGCAGGACTGCAGGCTATGGTGTTCCACATGTGTGGGATTTGGAGTGCAAACTGTATGGAACCAGGTCTTGCACGTGGACTGAGTGTCTGTGCAGGAGCTCCGCAAGTCCAGCAGTTCATGCAGAGCTCCAGCAACCTGAAACACTGTATGCTTCAAAACAAAACAAGAAAAAGAAAAGGAAAAAGGAAAAAGAAATACAACCTACTCTTGTACAAATATAAAAACTTCTTCCCTAAGAGATCCTGCCCAGATGACCAGAGAGTGCAGCAGGGCAGTAGGTGATGTATAAGTGTGGTGGAAATGGCAGGTATCTTTGAAGGATTTATTGAGTTTAATGTGTCATTTTTCCTCATCACCGAGGCAATTCTTGGTGGCAGTAACTATACCAGCGCTGATGTATGGACCAGCAGATGTCAGTGTAGTTCTGTTCATTCATCTTCTCTCTTGATGGAATTCCAGTTATTTTCCTTTATCCCTGCCGTTCAGCTTTCTTATTTAACCATTGCCTGTTAGCTTAATGCATCATAATATTTGTAATTCATGTCTTCTTTCAGTGTGTTTGGAAATGGAAATGCATCTTAACATACATTGTAACAAACACAATCCAACACAAGGACTAACGCCAAAACACCGGCACTGCCAGGCAGACCACAAGAAAGCAGGAGAGAGGACAGGAAGACAAAGCACGGGGTGACGAGTGAGACATTGCTGTGAGAGACACCAGAATCCTTGTCGAGGCTCAGACTTCCCCAGAGGTCAGGTGTGTTGCAATGCAGAACCATCCCTAGCTCTTATGATCCTTTTCCCTGCATCTTTAAGGAGAGGAAAAAACAACATGGGCAAGAAAAGAATGTGCTCCCATGTCCCACTCTTGGAAATAGTTTTTTCCTCTCTTGATAGTTCCATCCAGGGTGCTCTTCTCAGTCTGGCTGATCTCCAGGGAAAGCTCGATGATTTACAGCATGGTAACAAAGCTACATGCTTTCTAAAACAAGTAATAGCCTCTGAGACCTCAGCAGAAGAAGAGAGAATTGGTTTAACCACCTGATTCCAAGGCTTTCTGTAGGAAAGAAAGAAAGCAAGCCTTTCTCAAGCTGAAGGCTTGAGATAGAGAGAAGAAATTCCTGAAATATTGATTTAGAATAGCTTTCTGTTGTAGTTATAAGGGTGAAGGGAAAAAACTGCTCTAATGCCTTACCTTCCCTTCCCTGATAGCAGCTTCACGCCACTGAGCTCTCCATGAAACAAAGACATTTAGAGAAGTTTTGGATCTGAATAGATATGATCCCAAAATAGATTGGCTTCTGGTCCCAAATTTTTCCTGTTACAGACTTTGCAAGAGGTGGACTAGGAGCCAAATCTCAGAGGTTTGGATTATCTTGGTTTTTTTTGTTTTTTTTTTTTTTTCCACATCTATTTTTAGTGTAAAAAAATTATAGTATATGCTATGATAAAATTGTGACATGGTGTCATATGTCACCATGTCATGTAGTTATAACATGATGCTATTAATTCCTCACATCCTCTGCAAGTTGCTGTGGCCACAACCCTAACTGTTTTTTCAAGCTCACAGTATTGTGGCCTCTGGCTCATTATAAAATTACATGTAGAATCTCATGAGATGCAAAAGGAAAAGAAAAAGAAATTAAAATCTCTCTGTGGACCCTCTTGAGTTGTACAAGTCATGGCTTTAGACAGGGAGAAACATTCCAGCAACAGAGATTGGCAAATATTAGAAAATTTGGCTATAGATTCTTGGAAGTTTCTCAGAAGCTTTTCCAAACCTCATCTTTAGATTATCCAAGACACTACACAGATCTCTTGGGTTACAATTTCTGTTCTTTGCTGACTCTAGCAAGCACAGTCTTATGTGAAAATTGAAATATAAAATAAACAACTACCTACACCAGGAATGCAAATCTCATCCCTTTCTTAAATTTTGACTGACTAAATCTTTTGACCTTCAGAAAAGTGTATGCATATGTTCACTTGGATAGAAGATTTGGGTCATATCCTAATATTTAGTTGAACCAATTTGAACAGCCATTCTGATTCAATAATTTGCTTTTAATGAATATGACAGGAAGAGCCAGGCTCCTTATTCCATTTAGCCTTCTCTGAGTAGCCTAGTCTTTGTTATTCCTCCTGTATATCCCTCCAGCTGATCTCACAATACCAAAGTACCACTTTGATCCATGCCAGGCGACAATGACTCTTGGGCTGGCAGTGCAGGACCCTGTTGCACCCTGGTTCCATATGTTCCCACATCACCGCCCTGGTAGCAGATGACCCATGTGGTGCCTACCAGCAGATTTAGATACCATGGGAACCTGCCAGAATGGGTGTCCACGCAGTCACTGCTCCCTTCCCATGTCTGTCCTGGTGTTTCCACCATCATGTTATGCATAAAAGCAGAAGTCATCAGGGTGCCCTTGGATTACAATGTCCCCTTGAGCACATTTTCCACGGCTGGAGCAGAAGTGTCCCCCATACCCTCTGCTGAACACCCTTGCACGGAATGGTGCTCGCTTCTGGGGAAGAGTTTGGCAGCTAATGGATTCAGTGTGTGGATTAGAGGCACTAAAAATGGTTTGGAAATTCTCCTAAGCATCTCCAGGTGTTCAACACATTAAAATAGCTGTAAAATAATAAAATGGAGGGAGAGGCTGTCAGTCATCTTGAACAACATTGTGGACACTTCTGACAGTCAGTTCTCTCATTCAGAGAAAGCTCCTTTTATTTTGTATTCCCAAGAAAGGTTTTGTTGGGTCTATTAGTCTTTGGGCAACCCAGAGAAGGGGTGTGACATGAATTTAATGTGCCCCTTCTTAAATCCTCACTGTTCTGATAATCACAAAGAGTTAAAGTAACACAGCAGAAGGTTTCTCTGGGCCTCTAGGAGGTTCAGCAGATTACTAATACACTACAGGCAGTTTTAATGACAGAGCTTCCAGCTCAAATCTGGCCTTTTTATTATGATGAAGGGCCTGGCCCCAAGTGGTACAGAACACCTGCAGCTCTCATTGAATACAATGGGATCTGATGCTGATGAAAGGGACCATTTTCAAACTTCCTTAGAAGTAGGCGCTCCCCAGATGTTATGCAAAAAGCCCTGCAGAACAGGCATCAAGTGCTGTGATACTAGGCAGGCCAGCCACTCTTTTCCTCAGCTGGATAAACGCAGGAGTTTGTGCGAGTGGTTTATGTGATCAGATCTCTTATCCAGGAGCAAGCAAATTAAGGTCAGTGCTGACTGAATTAATGGAAGTATTAGACATTCCTTGAGAAGAGCTGGACATTCGAACAAAGAGGATTTTCTCTCAGTGGGAAGGTGCCTGATGACATCTGAGTTTTGTCACTGACAATAGTCATAGCAGGACTTTGAATATAATCCAGAAGAAAACTTGTGAGAAACTGGGAAGCATGTGCATGAGGAAAGACAAAGGGACGTGCACAACTTCTTACGTGTAATTTCAAAGCAGAGCTTCAACAGAGACTTATTTTTTCTGAACTAGTTGGTATCTCTAAATTTCACTGTTCACCCACAGTCAAGAGGAAACAATGCTTTCCACACCATGCTGTAACACTTTTGAAATTCCCCTTTGCAATTCTCCATGAACCCCTTGGTTATTGCAGATGGAGATCCTGAGCCCTGTGTGGTACTGGTGCCCCTGGGACAGACCGCTGCTGTAGGCACGGGTGGGATTGGTGCTGGCAATTATGGGTGATATACTGTAAAACTGCTGATGAAGTGCAAGGCTGCACCATTCATTTGGGTTCTTTATTGAATTTTATTTAGTCATATTCTCTATGCCTTTTAGCCTTTTTCTCCCTCCCTTCTCCATTTAATATATCCACTTATTATATAGAGAGCTGGTTCTAATTAAAGTCAATCAAAAATAAAACAATACGCAAAAAATTGAATATATTGTATACTTGATTAGCCATGGCTGGGCAATAATATACAGGGAAAAAAACTACATTCCTACTCCTCTCAGCTGGGGATAAAATCCAGAATCATATTACCAATATAAACAGCATAAAGCAGCCTGCTTTATTAATACCTAATATATCAGATATCACACATTCATTGCAAAAGGCAAAAGAATAAAAGCATGCCTGCATTCTGACATTGACACAGATATTAAATAACACGTGTTCTCTTCTGGATTTTCCTTTCTTTGTTACAGGGTTGCAGGAAAAGAAAGGCATAAATACAATAATAGTAAAAAAAAAAGTTCTGTGACAGTTATGTGGTGGTGGCAACATTGGCCCATTGTATGCAGTGAGTAAACATAAAAATGCAACAAACCTCTCAAATAATATCCATGTATCGGGCCAATTCCCAGCCACCACCAGCTGTCCAAGCACTGTGGATTTGCTGTGGCAGAGAGAATAGCTGGAGGAGGGAGGCAGTATATGAGGACTTGGGCAAATGATTTGTACAGCTCAGGAATGTCACAGAAGTGCTGGGTGTTGTTGGTTTATTTTTCTGCTTTTGGGTCCTCACAGGACTAGTTTATTCTTTTCACAGGGCTGTTGTAGCTCACATCCCCAGTGCTGAGGGACTACTGTCAGGAAGAGAAAAGCTGAAGACTTAGTATTCCCTAGTGATGTTTCCTTTCTGGTATTCTCCCTCTATTCCTTAATCCCTTCCTCCACCATCATCCTGAGGGTGGAGGAGGAGGCGAGGTCCTGAAAAGGGAATGCCGAGGCAGTGCTAGATAAATGCTGCCAGATAAACCCCTCTCTGTCAAAGTTATTTCCCTGGACAGTTTCTTTGTGTCTGTGTAGCTGGCATAAAGTGGCCAAAGCATACAACTGCCTCTCATCAGAGTGATTGTGTGTACAGTGTGGATATGTGAGTATAGAAATTAATAAGGTTGGATGCTCTCTCTCTTACTGCCATTTAGGTTTTCTCCAAATTTGAAACCCAGTAGCTGGGTTTCACTGTATGGAAATAAAACTGCACTTTAAAAAACAGTGAAGTAAAACTTCCACAGTAGCTTTGATATGGCTGGTTCTTTTTTAAGCCACTTGGACTTGGCATTGCTTCCTGACAGTCTGCCAGCCTTGAATGCTGTTGTTTTTATCCATGCTGGAGAACGAGACAGCTTGCTGATGGCTTTCTGAGTATGGTGTTTGTATGGGTTACCTGGCATCATCCTGAACTCAAGGAAATTGCCGTTCTCAACCTTTCACATGTGTGTGAGTAGCAGCACTACAAGGCTGAGCCAAGCACAAGCATGTGAAAGCCTCTATTTCCTTTCTGCTGAATGTCACAGTCCCTCAGACAGGGGTTATGATATTACTGCCTTCATTCCCTTCCCACCACTGCTCTCTGAAGCCGGTGACCTAGGACAATATTTTACCCGTTTCTCCTCACAGCCAATCCAACCCTCTACCTCAGCCATCTACCCCTGCTCCACATGCACCTGCCTTGACACTTCAGCCATCTGCCCCTGACACACAGCAAGACTCCAGGAGCTGACAAAGTTACCACCAGACAACTGATTACCTGCTAATCTGCTGCTTGGCAGCAGCTGGTTGTGTGAAAGCTCTTATCCTGCAGCTCAACTTTTTCACAGAGGGAGGTACGGCTGAACACGAACTCCTGTACAGAGGCAATTACACAAGCTACGGGGTTACTGCCTTGATACAGGCAGTGGAAGACTGCTGCCTCCAAGTATCATTTGAAGTATTTCACACACCAGCAGTGGTGCACATATCTCAGCCTGGTTTGGTGGACTGGGCATTCATGAACCTGTCAGGTTCACTGAGGTCTGCTCTGCTCTGATGTGTGTGTGTGTGTGTGTGTGTGTGTGTGTGTGTGTGCACAGTCAGATTGTTTTGCTTCCCATTTGTAAGCTTGTTGAGGAAGATTGCTTTCTGCAGCATTCTTGCATCATGGGCTGCTTGCCTTGGTGGAGCTGTGAGGTACCAATATGGCAGTCTGTTGCATGCATCCAAAGAAAATCAAGACATTTCCTTGATTGCATTTGCTTGACTGATGCTTTGGAGTGTGGCACATAGCATTGGGTTTGCTGATTAAGTATTATGGTAAGCCAGAAAGTGATTTGCTGTGACATAATAAGATGTGACTGATGTGTCCTGATGTGATACAAACTGAGCTGTTGCAGAAAGATTCACAGTCAGACCCACATGAAGGTAAAACCTAAAGCACTTTTTCTAACACCCAGTTCTCAGATATTTGACTTGGACAATTACAGATTTGCCACCAAGGCTCTGCTGTCCTCAGTCACCACACTAAATCTTCCTAATTGGCAAATACATTAGTGAGAACTGACATCACCATGTTAGTCACTGCGCAAACATGGAGGTTGGCGGAGAGGTACAGTCGTTCAGAGTTGTCCATAATTAATCACAGGCAGGTAGTTCAGAAAGGCTATGGGAACAGTCTCCACATTCACTTACTAACACTTTATGATCCAAAACAGAATCCAGAAGTTATTCCGAGTTATTCCGAGACAGGTGGTCATAAAATCCTGAAAACTGGTACTGAGAGTTGCTTTTGTTGTGCCCTACATAAATCTGTCATATTTTGGCTAAATTATATACTGTTTAAAGTCAGCACTTATAGTAAAAACAACCTGTGTTGTGCTTGGAAGAACCTCTGCTGCTGAAACCTCCAAGTGTTTGCAAGATGCTCTGTGCTGCAGAAGATGAAGCCTCAAAGGAGCTGAGCTTCTCCCACAAGGCAATCCAGATGGGACACTGCAGAAGACCTTATGGCTATATGCAGCCATCTGTGATCAAACGACAAGCAACACAAGAGCTTTATGAGCAAGAGTATATTCACCCTGTACCTGAGCTGAAGGGAAAGCACTGAGACAGCTCAGCTCTGTGTAACCTTCCCTTTGTCTCATGAAGTGCCTGTTCCACAGCTGATTGTGTGGTATGGGCAGACCTAGAGTGGCCAATCAATGCCATATGGCACTGGAGTCAAAGGCAACAACAAAAATTACTTCCATGCAAAAAAAAAAAAACCAGCAGTAGCCGTTCAAGTCTTGTAAGCATTAAAATGCTTTGGGAATACAGAATACAATTGGAGAAGGTTTAAAGGGTGCTTCTTTCAAGTGACGGGGGCAATCACAAGGCAGCCTTTTTTCTAGCAGTAGCTGGTGTGTGTGCCAGACAGCTAAGTTAGAGAGCAAAGGCTGATTATGAAGCTGTATTTTAGAAATTTGAGGAGTTTCCGTACTTCATGTAAGAATGAAACATGGGAGAGGAATGTTATTAAACAAAATGAAAAGGAAGGAAAAAAAAAATCACAGGGGTGTTTATGACTGTGGACTCAGATGAAGACTAGGTTTTACAGTTCTGGAGGCTACCTGAGACCTGATAAGACTGTGACTGTGATCAAAACAAACTGGAGGTGATTACAGGCAGATTTCAAATTAATCCTTTAAGAAAACATTAGAATGCATCACAGCATAGCTTATAGAGGATGGACTCTCCTATAGCTAACTAGACATGATACAGAGAAACTCAATATTACTATAAAACTGAAACAAGAGGCCAGAAAAGTCCAGAAAAGAGACACAGGGTGCTGCCTGTGCTGGGCTAACAGCACACTCTCAACTAAGGACCAGCAGGTGGGAGAAGGTGCAAGAAATCCCTTGAAATTATGTTAGCTTGCCAGCTTTGTAGGAAGCTGAACAATATTTGCGGCACAGAGGAAGAAGCGGACAGTGACTTAGTCAAATTAACACTTTCTAGGAGCTGGAGACAGTGTTGCATTAGACCATCGGTCTATAGTTCGGAAAGAAAATGTGTCCTTAACTCTATGTGAGTTGAAGAGCATTAAGTCCAAGTTACCACAAAGGGATTTATTCACACTGCACAAAAAGCTGAGGCACTAGAGCAAAGACAGCTAAGACCCCAAAATCCTCATAGAACATACGCCGGGTGTTTGTGGAAAAGATTCCACTTTCATTGCTACCAGAGAAAAACGACTACTGAGACACCATTCTTTTCTAGAACCTCTCAGTGGCTGAGAGAAACCCATTCTGCTTTGACTTCCAAGCTCCTTTGATGTGAGCCTTTTGTGCCTGTCCAACATTCTGGATACTTTTTGTTTCTACACTTTCCCTGAGTCTTTACTTCTTCAGACATATTTCTTTACTAGGTGGACATGTTTCCTGTAGGTATCTGTTTCCTTTGCTCCTTCTCCTTCCATCTCATTCAGTGTTGGATCATTTGTTCCAGTGTTTCAGTATTATTCTCCATAAGAGAATCACAGAATCACAGAATGGGTGAGGTTGGAAAGGACTGTAATGAGTCATCTCATCCAACCTCCCTTTTCAGGCAGAGTCATCCTGAAGCACATTGCACAGAATTGCATCCAGGTGGCTCTTGAATATCTCCAGTGAGAAAGACTCCACAACTGTCTGTGAAACCTGTTCCAGTGCAGGGTCACCCACACAATAAGGACATTCTTCTTGTGTTCAGGTGGAATTTTCTGTGCACTAGCTGCCACTAGCTGCCTCTTGCCCTATTGCTTGTGATGACCAAGGAAAGCCCGGCTCCATCCTCCCTTTAGATATTTATACACATTGATGAGAGTCCCTCTCAGATGTCTCTTCTCAGGGCTGAAGAGGCTCAACTCTCAGCGTGTCCTTGTGACAGAGATGCTACTGCCTTTTAATTGTCTTTGTTGCCCGGTGCTGGACCCACTCTTTGAGCTCTCCATGTCTCTCCTATAGTGGGGATCCCAGAACTGGACACAGAACTTGAGAAGTGACCCCTCTAGGGCTGAGGGGCAGGATCACCTTCCTTGACCTGCTGGCAGTGCTCTTCCTAGTGTACCCCAGGATGCCATTGGTCTTCTTGGCCACAAGGGCATTGCTGGCTCATGGAAGGCTTGTTGTTCACCAGGACCCCCAACTTATTTTCCACAGACGTGCTTTCCAGCATCTCAGTCCTCAGCCTGTGCTGCTGCATGGGGTTATTCTCCCCCAGGTATTTGCCTTTGCTAAGCTTCACAAGGTTTGTCATTGTCCTTCTTTGCAACCTGTTGACGTCCTTTTGAAGGGCTGCATAGCCTGCTGGAGTATTGGGCACTCCTTCCAGATTTGTGTCACCAGGGAACTTGCTAAGGAATCATCTGTGCCTTCTTTTAAGTCATTGATGGTTAAGTTGAACAATACTAGACTCAGTATTGGGCCTTGGGGACAATATTGTAGTTGGGGACTAATGCCTGGTCCCCAGCTAGACCCTGTGCCACTGATTATGACCCTCTGTGGTCTGCTGTTCAGCCAGTTCTCATTGTGATGCGCCTCTTCTCAATGGTTTTCCACAGTAGGGGAGTCAGTCAGTGTCAGGTCCCCATTCTCATCCTTTCACACCAAAGCCATCTTAGCGTACAGCTCCAACTCTGGCTCTGCTCAGCCACTCTCCTGAGGTTTCTTTCCATGGAAATTGAGACCTCTCAGTGGCTTGACTTCCACTGCAGAGAATCATAGTTGTTTCTCACTGCTGTTCCTTGCTCTCCCCAGATTTCAGCGGGCTTTACTTGACCAGACACTGCAGCAGGTATCCAGAAGCACCTCCCAGGCAGTGACAGCAGGGAATCCTGTGCCTGTGCACTCTCACTTGTACTTCACTATTTACGGAGGAAAGAAACTAAGGAAGAGAGTGGTCTCTGAAGAAAGGCAGGGAAAGGGAGGAAACATGAACTGCTGGAAAAGAGCAAATACTTTTTATGTGCATTGTGGGTAACAAGAAACATGTGGATGGAGCTGGATGGAAGGAATCTAAGTCAGTGTGGTTTCCCAGTTTTAAAGGGGAAACCAATGCCTGGCTGCTTGAAGGTGGGAGGCAACACATAGGGCAGGAGAAATGTTTTGTGGCTGTCACTATGACTGGGGACAGAAACCATAAGACTACAATATTCTTGGAACTGTTAAAAAAAGATCAAATACAAAATAAGAGTTCTTCCTTTTTCATTCCCTTACATTCCTTGATTTACTTCATACTGCAAATTCTCACGGACTCTGGATGAAGAAAGACTTAATTCTTTAATTTTCAGACTTTTCTGTGCTTGCTTTGCATCCTCAACATTCCTTTAATGGATGTTTTTGGATGTGGAAAAAAAACCACATATAATATTAGCTACAGTTAAACACCAATCAGTGTCATTTATCATACACCTTCACTCTTTCATCCACTCATTGTCCACTAATTCATGACCCTGGACCACATGTAATGGCTTCAAACAACTCCTCAAAAAACAAAAATCAAGGTGAAATACCTACATTTTGGTCTTTCTGCACATGTTTGTATGTGTAAAATGCAGTGGCAACCAGCTTTGAGAACAAAGAGAGTAAGATACTAAGGCAGAATCGGTGGGGGAGATTGGAGGGGAGGGCAGAGCAGGACAGGGCCAGGGAAGAGTTCCCACAAGTCAGGATGTGATATTTCCTCCACTGCTATATAATATTTATATTACAGTAGTGCCAAGAGACTCCAGTCAGGATCAGAGCTATCTGACTACATGAACTCCACAGAAATGTACCAAGACACAACACCTGCCCCAAGGAGAAGATGACTTAAAAGGAAAAAAAGCACAGACCACACTGATATGAGGAGGGGTGAATGTGTGAGTGGAGCTGATGAGAGGGAGGGACAGAGACAGCCATCTTAGAGTGGGAGCTGTGTCTCCTTCCCGGTTACAGAGGGCTGGCTACCCACAAAGTATCCAAGGCGAGCCTTCTGTAAGCAGAATGATTAGCCCCACAGGGAATCCCCACAGTAAGTGGTTATTCATGAAGAAAGGTGCTTGAAGAGAGGGGATGAATGCTTATGAGTTACAAGAAAAAGGTCTTTGGTAAAAACTAGTAGATTTGAAGTCTGACTATGGATTTTTATGGTGGAGAAAGGAGGTTTGTTTTTCATTTGTTTTCTCCTGGATAATATCTGGGCTGTGCTAGTCCAGACCCTGGTTAAATATGTAATAAAAATATACACTTTGTGCTGAGGAGTTATAAGTAAAGAAAGTTTCAAGTCCCAGCTGGCCTTAAAGAAAAGTTCCATGGAACATAAGCTCTGAACATAAGTTTGGTCTTTCAGTGTCAAATGGAGCCATGATACTCTTGGTGAGTGCTGTGCAGCAGTGCAAGGTCCGCCTGTCAGGATTTGTAGAGGAATGTGAAACAGTACACAATGCTCATGAGAGGGCTTTAGTCCTCTGAGACCTCCAAAAAAGAAGTGAAAATCTCCCACTGAAAGCAACATGGTGAAACAAAAGCACAGAGAAGCCGACAGCATGGGGGCATTAGGCTGAACTGACAGCACTTACCAGCTTAATTTATCCATAATACCTGTTGATGAAAACCAGTAATTACACAGGCAAGTGTTTCCTTAGCTATGGAAATGAAAGACTGACCAGAGGAATTTGGTTGGAGCTGTGCTGGAGAGCTTGTAGCTGCCCTTTGCTATTTTTGAAAAGATCTCCGAACTAGCATGAGCTCTAGGGTGGGAGCTGGTGAAGAAATGGGCCTGAGGATGAAGCCTGTGTACTTCTCCAGCTGGTGGCATTTAGGGGCCATGGCCGCAATTGCAGCTTGTGTTGACAGGGATGATACACTGCAGGGACTAAAAGGAAACCTTTTGAACCTCGGTTGGTGGCTGTTTGCCACACACTTCATCTGTAATTGTCTCTAATCCCAGGCACTCTACCTGTCTGTTGGTGAAACATGGTCACATTCATTTTAAGCAAGTAGAAATGTGAAAGCAGATTTGGTGTTGCAAGCATTAAATGCACAAGTAAAGAACATAAATTGCAAAAAGCAATAACAAAGCATCATAAAGTCTATGTGTTGATTACTTTTGAAATAAAGAATTACAAAATAAATTAATTCAAGAGAGAGGTAATTGCAATTAATAAGTTGCAAATTCATGTAATGAATGCATCAGGACAAAAAGGTTATCTCTATAATCACAGCTGTGACCCCAATGTCCTTAGGGCACAATGGATCAGAAAGGTTTTTTTTCCTGCCAATGTTATAACCATTGAGAAATAAAGGTATGGTCAGAATGTACAATTTTACAATACTGCAAGACCTATAATATATAACTGATTATTAATACCAAGGTAGGAGAACATTTTGTTCCTAAAGCTATTTTATAAATACATGGTGTCTCTTATTTTATGGCATAACCACAGTGTGTAATAACTAGCTCTGATTCAGTGCTTTAATCACTTGATCATACAAAGCTCTTGGTTTCATGAAGTAATCACAGGTGAAATTTCCTTGTGCCTCTCTCTTGCCTGAATAATATAATGCAAGGCATGGTAGAGCTACAGACTGAAAGGTATCCGAACAGCAATCTCCTTGGAAAAAGGAAGGACACTTTTGAGGTAAAGGGCACATGTTCTATGAGGCTGCACTCCAGAGTGTGTGTATGCTGCATGATGTGCTGGTGTAGTAGTAACATGCGTTACATCTCACAGCATATCAGAGGCACCAAGCAGCAGCAATTTCTGTGACTTGACTTTCTCCTTTCCTGAAGGAGAGGGACAAGCTGTGTCACCATAATTGTGCTTCAAAGTCAACATATCTGTTGCCATCCTGACCCTTCATCCCTCTCCTCTTCAAACATCCAGCATGTGTATGTATAATGTGATCTTAATGAAAGGCAAAATAAAATTTTGAAAGAAGACTATGCTTTTTTCCCCTCTAAATTTCTAAATAGCCTTGAATATCCCAATTATATCAGCTCCATAAAAACGATGTCATTATAAATGTGACAAATATTGCACATACTGCCACCTGCTAAATCATCAAATAAATTGCTGTTAAATGCATAAATACATGCCTGACCAAAGTAAATATGTAATCACAAAAAGGAGTTACAACAGAATTCTCCAAAACTCATGAGAGAAATCATACTACACCAAATTAAATCCCAAGAAAGGTTTAAAGGTCAAGTTTTTCTTCACTAGGTAACTCAGTAAATGTCTATAAAACAATGTAAGGGAGCATATTGAGAAAATCAAGAACTTGCATCCTCTGTGTAGAGCAGGGTGGCAAGCAGCTCTACACTGGGTAAACTTTTGTTTTGGTGACAGTGGAACCACTTATTTCTAAAAAACCATCTTTGGCATGTTTCCACCGCCTGTTGTCCCTGTTCAGTGCTAGTGTCAATAGGAGCTAGATGTGTGCAATCTTCACCAAAATGGAATGAAGCAATTTTCTTAGTTGTTTTGGGACTATTCACAGTGAAAATTCAAAACTAAATACTAAAAATCAACTTACAAAGCAAAAAGAAAAGTGGAATTACAGTGGAGTATGTGCTCAGCAGCTTCAAGCAGTAGCCAAGAGTTGTTCAGTCCTAGAGATCTTCATTTATATTTTTGTCCTGGTGGTGATTAATTTTATCTATCTGTTACCTCATACATTGGAGACAGAAGGATACATCAGCTTTGTTTGAGGTCCTAGAAAACTCTCATTTTTCTCTATTTCCTGTTTAGGGTAGTGCCAATATACCGGTGGGCTTGATTTTGTATGAAAGAAACTTGGAATATTCTATATTTCTTGAGTTGCTTTGTTTCTTTTCTTCTTTAAGTAAGTGTTTTGTCATTGAAAGTTAACGAGAAGCATTATAAGTTGGTATACTTAATAGGACTGATCTCTGGTATTAACAGAGAGGACACATTCTCTGGTATTAACAGAGATGAAGCTTGTATCAACTATCATCCCACTGTCAAAGCACACCTGTGAAAGAAACCAGCAGAAAGAAACATCAATTCATGCCACAGATGAGATAGCTGTGCAATCAAAATACATGTGAAAGAAAAAATTCTGCAAGGAGCTCATCTGTGTTTTATCTGTGCTGCACTCTGTTTCATCTGATGTCTCGCCTTATGTTGGCACCTTCCTCCCTGAGCAGCAGAGCTTTCCTGTGTCCCAGTCTGTCGGGTATTCCGGCTCTCCAGGGGCACAAATGGATTTCTGCTCAACGTTGTCAGTCACCTGAATTTCTCTGTTCCCAAGCTTGCCAGTTTGTCACTCCTGACATCACTAGACAAAAAACAGCACTAGAGAAAAACACAGCTGATGCTCGTCACCTGCATTAAGGTGCTGAATCTCTCTAGAGTTTAAGTATCATTAGGATTAATGCCAATGGTGCTATGTGTTTGCAAAACAGGTGAGAAGAGAGAGTCAAGGACTTCAAATATAATCCCCTCTCTTGCTCCCCCAAAATGAACCAGGTGAAAGAAAGTCTGGTTCAGCACAAAATACAAATGGTCTTGTGAAGGCAAAACAAAGCCCATTCCAGCTGGGGGGAGCTGATGGTTGCCAAGGGCTTGGTGGGTGTGAGACAGACAGACAGACCTGCAATGAAGAATATCATGATTCCTCTTTTCGTGTGCCAGATTGATGGAACTACAACAATAGAAACAAAAGATAGCTTGGATGGGCAGCGAGGTAGCAGACAGGCTGACACACCTTGATACCAGACTTGCACAGCTGCACATATGCCACAGCTGATCCATCAGCCCAGCATGCTGCCCACAATGACTGATCAATCTACACTTGCTATTGCTTGATGTTAGCAGCAGCAGATAGTAAGGGAGAGAAATATTCATAATATACTGGAGGACATGCTTTTGTTTCCCTGTTTTGTGTGTGGATTTTTTGGTGTTTTTTTTTTTTTTTTGGTTGACTTTTTTGTGTGTGGGCCTTTTTTTTTTTTTTTTTTTTTTTTTTTGCGGGGCGGGGCGTGCGGGGGAGTTTGTTGTTGTTTGTTGGGGTTTTTTTTCCTCACAGAAGTGCTCTATGGTTTATAATAGTGAAAATGTACCAGTGCAAGTATAACCTCTGTTGGCTTCAGGGACCATGTCTTTTACTGTGGTAAGATTCTCATGGACCTAAACCGTGGGACTTTTGTCCCCTCTACTCTGTGAAATGCAATACTTTTCTGTAGGAGGCTGGGGGCACTAACAAGAAAGGAAAGGGAAAGTGATACCTGGATCAGATGATGACTGTTATGATCAGGAGTTGCTTCAAATGAAAAAGAGGGCTGGCCAAAGGCTAATACAGAAGAATTGCTGCAAAAGGATGAGGTAGATAGATCCGCCTGCTTTCCAATAAGAGTTATGAGCAACTGATTTTTATTGAAAACATATTCTTCAAACTAATATGCAGAGTCTAGACAATAACTGTCACATGAGAGAGACTGAAATTTTCAGATCAATAGATGAGTTTTCAGCACCCCTTCTTCTTGTTATCTATATTATCTACTGCTTGAGTTCACAGACTCAGCATTCATTCAGTAAAGACCTTCCTCAAATCATTACTACACTCTTGGCCCACTTTTAGTCTGGATATATTGGTATCAAGGAAAGCAAATTTCTGTAAGACCGAATAATGAAAGCAGGAAATGCTTAAAAGCTCTGTATTGTGGTTAGTGCTTGCTGATTATTTGAATGTAGCTTGGTGCTGAGAACCCAGTAATATTCTGAATATTCAAATACCTTAGAAGAATAGACTGAAATTTGACACAAAGGAAAAATAAGGAAAAAACTGACACTCTAAAGTGAACCAAAGCCCCATTCATATATGGGAAATTTGTGCCAACTGCAAGGATAACCTATGCTTATTATAAATCTGCAAGTTTTCTTTCATTTTGCACATGTATTTAATCCATCTGTAAATTGTTCACTGGATAGCACAGGACGATGATCTCCTGAGAACTGTAAGGTATGTGTATTCAACAGTGGAGAATAAACACAAGATTTTATTACAAAATGCCACTGCTGCTCCTGGCATGAGTAATTTGTGCACCTGCATTTTTAAAATGTTTCAAAGTTTTTCTCCTTTGTGAATTCAGCGGCAACACACATTATCTTTCAGGCTGCCACAACACAGTATTTGCAGACTGGGTCACGTCAGCCCTTGTTATCCAGAAGCCACTGTTTTCTGAGCAAATAGCAACTGAAAATGACAATGGTTTGCTCCAGACATGGGAGAATAAGACAGTATTTCCTTATAGCCTAGTAATGCGTGCCTTCAAGATGAGCAGGAGATATATGCAGGGCTTAAATCCAAATTTGGAGTGAGTTTTTGGAGAGGATATAGGCCCAAGGAAATGTGGAAGAAATGGAATGTATCTTGACAGCACTTCCTCCAGAATTTTGTCCCACATTCAAGCACACTCCGCCTTGCAACATGCCTGGATTTGCAAGTGTGGGGAATGAGAGACTGGGCCTGGAGATTGAAATACACTCTCTGGTGTAGCTCTGCACAGCCAGAGTGCTGGGCCAGCCATAGATATCATTAAATGTAGAGTCCTGAATAATTACTACTGTGCTTTAAATACACTGTCACCTTCTGGAAGGCTGCATCCCCATGGGAACTTGACTAGCTGATCAAGGTTTGGCACAGGTAGGGGAATTAGGACATTTTAGTTAGTTTAGGCTTAGTAATTTAATTTTTAATAGTTATTCTGCAGGTGTCTAAAGTCGGTTCTATATGTACAATTTTTAAGTAAAAATTTCCCTTGTGTTCCCTGTAATCTCTCTGAAATGTTCCTTGATTCTCTCAGAACTCTCTCATTGAAATATGCAAAGTGTATAATTCCAAGAAATCGTACGTATTTGTACATCTTAAAGTCATATTATCGTCTTAAGGTCCTATATCATGCAATTCCCCCATTTGCCATGGATCCTTTGCAAAAAGGGACTGAGGACTTGTGTTGTACCAGTTTGATCATCAGGGACTATCTCTAAGGCCAGTCACAAACAGACGAGTTTGCAGCATGTTTATTTAACTGATACAGAAAATGACGATGGAGGGATGGAGTTGAGGAAATTGCCTTGGATTAAGTTTTATTTTCTTGATTTCTTGAAGGGTTGGAGGGTTGGTTTTTTTGATTTCTTGAAGGGTTGGAGGCTGGTAAAACAGCACAACTGGCATGTGGTTTTCAAGGTCTCCATGGCATATACAAATTTTGAGAATGAGATTTGAATAGTTGTGTGTAAGAGACTCCAGCTCCCTGGAGATGCACTTGACATTTCAAATGGTGCAAATCTGTAGAACTGGAAACACCCAGTTCTGTCTGAAAGGGGATGAACATGGCATGAAATGCCATGACTTTGCCATCAGGGCCAAGTGTCTGATGACTTTGCCATCAGGGCAAAGTGCCTGCCTCCCATCCCCACCTGTATCTGTATACAAGATGTGTTCAGGTCTGTATTTATCCTCAGTCCTCACAAAACCTTGGTACGTTCCTCCTCCTTCAGGCTTTATTGCAGATAAGAGTAATAAATGTGAAGCCTTGTTCTTTCCCTCTTTTGTCACTAAGAGCTGTAATAAGCACTATCAAGAAACGAAAATGGAGGGGAATCAGAGAAATGGGAAATCACTGAGCAGTCTCAATACCTGGCTGCTGTTTCCTCTAAACCCACTTACAAAGCTCTGCTGTTTGACCTCATGGAAGTAATCAGAGAATGGCTTGGATTGGGAGCAACCTTAAGGATGATCTAGTGCCAACCCCTCTGCCATGGGCAGGAACACCTTGCTCTAGACCAAATTGCTGTCCAACCTGGCCTTGAACAGTTCCAGGGACTGGACATCCACAGCTTCTCTGGGCACCTCACCACCCTGAGTCACAGTAAAGAATTCCTTCCCTTTTGACTAATTGAAGGCTTATCTCCTTCAGTTTGAGCCTACTGCCCCTTGTCCTGTCACTGCATGCCTTCGCACATGGTCTCTCTCCATCGGGGTCATTTAAGCACCGGTTGGCTTTGAAGAGCTGAGGCAGAAGAGGCTACTGGGAAGTGTAAGCAGGTGTCACCTCTTCACTGGAAACCCCTCCTAGAATCAGGGCAAACTGCCCTGCTGGTGCCAGCTACCAGCCCAAAGCTGTTCAACAACCCTCTAAGCAGGCTGCATTTCCTGCAGTGTTCATACAACATTCCCAGATGGTGGGGCAGCAACATTTTCCAGCACATTCCAAGGTGCAAATGTCACGCAGGACATGTCAAACAAATTGGGCCATGAAAGACCATCCCCCCACTGGTTTACTCCCAGCTACCCTTGTTGCAGTGTGATGTCATGGCTTGCCTCAGTTTCCCCTGGTTTCTTCCTGAAGTTTCTTTCCCCAGGTGGGGTGTCAATCACCTCTCCTTTTCCCCACCCTTGACCCCTGCTGGGCACTGTCTATCAAACCAGAAATTCCAAGGAGAGCATTGAGCGATTGGCAGGTTCAAAGGATGCTCTCCACCCCCTGGGGGGCCACTGGCCCGCCCAGGTGTCCTTCTCACCTGAGACCCCCTTCCCTCATACCCGGTTGGTGCTCCCTGGGTCCCCTCCCCTGCCCCTCTGCCCAGGTAAAAGGGCAAGCAGACCACGCGGTTGGAGTTCTGTTGGAGACATTGGTTGGAGAGTGCTGTTGAAGTTGTTGCAGGATTCAGAAATAAAAACTGGATTAAAACCTCTCCATCAGGACCCACTCCTTTCTTCACCTTGCCTTAAAGGTTTCTCCAGCTCAGGAAGGCCTGAGGAGTGACCCCCTCAAAGCAAGCTCCAGCCCGCAAGCACCGGAGCTCGGGGCATGCCCGGGCTTGTCTCCACGTGTGCAGCTGCAACCACAGGTACTGAATAGCATCTCTGGGGAGAAAACTCCACAGATGCCACTATTTGGTCAGCAGCTGGGACCAGGCAGACCAAGGCAGTCCCGTTCAGTAATATTGGTACACTCCAATATACCCTGATCTTTGCTAAGGAATGGTTATAAACAGAAACACCAGGTTATAGGAAGATTTGGACACTATGGAAAAAGAAGTCAAAAACAGGGAAATGGTTGAGAATGGAAATAGCTGAATGAATAAACCAGGTTGTAGAAGATGTTTACAAACTAAATAATGCAAATAAAGATTTCCCACATCCTTCCACATCACTGATGTCTGAGAAAATCTCATTTTGGCCAGTGAGAGGGAAGTGGCCAACCCTGCTATGCATTTTCTTGGTCAATGCAAAGAAGACAACATAATAAATCATGTGACAAGGAGTAACTGGTGATAAAACAGAAGCACATTGAGTAAAAATAATTTGCATTATCTGTAAAGTAAAGTGGAAAACAGAGGGAGAGGGAAAAAAAAGTAATGAAGAAAATTTAGAGTCCCTCCAAACAAGACTAAAGTCTTACTCCAGTCTCTAAATATCTGACTGGAAAGTTTGATTTGCCTCCACTTTGAAGTTCAGAAAAATAAATATAACTTCATTTTCTGTGAAATTTCTGAAAATGCAGCCAACCATGAAAACCAACAAGTTGCACTTTGCCTGACTGAGCATAATTTGGACAGGACTGTAATTGCTGTCCTACCTGAATACCACTTCACATTTCCGACAACTCCATCCATGCTGGGCTGGTCTTGTAGCGCTTGTGTGAAACAAAAACTGCAAGGATGCTGCTCAGTACTGATACTCCCAGAGAATCAGCCTTGACAAATTCACAGTCTAAGGAAGTGTGTTAAGTAATTTCAAATAAATATGTTTGAAGACAGTGCAATCTGCCCTCAGATATTACGCAGGCAGAAAAGTAGGCTAAATTCATCAGATTAATTATTCATTGCAAATTCTCTCAGCTCTATCATTGAGGTCAACAGCAAAAGTGCCACCGAGCACAATAAGATGAAGTTTCCAAAAGAGATAACACTCATTTACTCCACAAATATAAGATTTACTTGTTTTGGAGGACCAGGCAGAAGAACCCAAACAAGCAGAGGTGTGTGCAAATAAGCAGTTTTATTTCACAAAGATTGACTTCTGTTTCAAACCATGTGGGACTGTATGTCCCATATTCTGTTCAGAGCTTTGTGCTCAAATGAACCTAAATTCTCCACTCTCAGCTGAGTTAAAATATATACATATATATGCATATATACACACACACAAATATATGTATTTGTATATATTTGCACACATTTATTATGTGGTTTTGCCTCAGAACTCTCCAAAATCAACATTTTGATGCAAAACCATAACCTGACTGACACACTATCAAAGGCTTGTGACCTATTTGGTAAGGAAGGTCTGAACTTTTTGAATTTAAAGCAAAACAGTTTGGAAGTGGGAGGAGGGCTGGTTGCATTGCAAACACTTTACACAGCTGTTCAAATGAAAACACGGAACACTTGAGCCCTCAGTCTCAAGAATCACCGTGCTCTTTGTACTCCACAGAGGTCCTTCAGTCAGTACGGTACACCTGTATTTTTTAGACCCATTAATTGTATGCCTGAGCAATGTAATTATAACCTAAGCCATACTTTCTGATTAAATACATCAGCTTAAATTCATGTTTACTTTAACTGCCTCCAGTTATGCAGCCCAGTCCAACCTTAAGAACACATGAAAAGATTTTTAGAAAAGTTGCCTCATTTTTCCACTCCCTTCCCTGTAAAACTGGAGTGAATATTTTCACTGGGGTAGGAAGGAGAAGAAAAATAAACAGGGGAGAAAATGTAATTGAAGGTGGCATGAAGAACATGGCCTCTCTCTTCTCTCTACTGTTAAAGCCCATGGGGGATTTAAAGGCCACAAATGATCTAGGTCTTCTTCTTGAACCACTGTGAACTTTATCTGGTTGGGTTTAGTATCACTAAATGTGTATTAATGCCAAAGATTGTTTGTGTGGATTATTTATAAGGCATTCACTTCAAATTAGTGCTGCTTAAAGCATGTGAGTTCGTATCTTGCCAACAGCAGATGCAGTCTGCAGCAACTGAAACAGCGAGCGGCTCCATAGATGCACACACAACAGCTGGGTGCAGATCAATAATAGAAACATTAACAATGGTACTGTTTTAGAGGCAATCCTTCACTTTGGAGATATATTTTATTCCACATTAATGGTACCTTAAGTAAAATGGTAGAAGACATGTAAGAATGACTCTCCAAGTGGTCCACTGGGATTTACCCGCTCCTGCCTGCTTGTTACTAACACGGCTTCTCATTGCACTGTAATTCTGCACATTTCCCCTCCACGCCCTGCCCCACCACAGCGAGCACCTTGCTGTCTGCATGCCTGTGCTGCCAGGCCACCTCCCCTGTCTCCACAAGCCACCTTACCATGTTTCAGGCTTTAGTACAGAGCCCAGGGCAGTTTATCATCTGTGCAGGGGAACCTGCTGTTTCTGCACCAGAAGAAAGAGTGAGCTGAACACTGTGTGTTAGTGGGAGTAATGCTGTCTGACAACAGCGACCATGTGCAAAGCTGGGGCCCTGATGTGACTCTCATTAACGATCTGAGTCATCGAGCTCTTTGAGCATCTGGAAAAGTGAATTTTCAATCACCGTTAACTCACCTGACCATCCTCTCCAATGGGTCAGAGAAGTGTCCATTTGACTACCTGTGAGTCAATCAAGTAAAAGTCAGCTCCTCAGGGAAGTGATTATGGACACTAAAGGTCATAGTTCAGGCTTTTCAATAAACGTTAAATATGCCTTGACACTGCCAAGGGTATAAACACAGATTTGGTGTATATATGAATATACAGAAGCCTAAATATGCCTCTCACTTTCTCAGGTTCAATCTGAGCCTAGTTTGATCAAGCTGTCAGCTCAAGTCAGTAGGAGTTCTAGAGTGTTTTGGCCATGGCTTTGGGGAACATGCCAAGACCAGGATGGGAGAACTGCTGGTCTCCATGCTGTGGCTCTTTGACACAGTCCTTGTGTGCAGTCCAAAACCAGTGAATAACTAAAACTTTATTTTTGTTCAGACAGATCATTAATTTTGGGACCCCAATGTAAACTTGGCTTTCTAGTGAGCCAAGTGGATGGGTCTTGGCAATGAGGCCCGTGATACTGTAAGATTTACATTGTCTATGACATCTGTTTAAGGACTATCTTTCCAGTTGTCACCAAATTAATTGAGCAGTAATAGTTATATTTAGCCATATAGTGATTGTTTTTGTTATAGTCCAGCTGCCTTTGCATAGCTGGATGTGTTCAGCAGCACAGGCTCCTGCACTGACCACTGACTGACAGAGCCATGAGAAAACATTAAGGAACATTCCTTTCAAGAACTAATTCATCAGTGATAGGCAATTAAACACTTTGGAAGTGTTTGGTACTTCCCAGCAATGCTACTTTGAAAGAATCTATTGAAAACCAGTACTGGAGCCCTTTTTTTTTTTTTTTTTTATCTTGGTAAGGTATTTCAGTCATGTCTTTGAGTTTATTTCTGAAGAGAGAACATTTTCACCATCTTGTTCCTACTTTCTCTCCCTCACTTGCTTTTTGTTGCCTCCCAGTCTTGTTGTCTCCTACTGTTTCTTAGTCTTGGTCTTCCCCTTCCTTTGGTGTCTCTGACACCTCATATCCTGCTGAGTCTTTCTTGGCCCCCTTGCTGTGGTATCTGAGTGTTCTCCTCCCCTCCCTTTTAGTTACTTTTGCTTTTCTCCACTCTTTCTTGCATCCTTTATTTTTCTGTTCAAGCTGTATGTCTCTCTTTCCCTTTCACTGCATTCTTATTTTGATATTGAGAATTTCATGGCCTTTCATTGAGAGTGCAAACCAGGCCTGAATATTTTCCAGAAGTATTTGGAGGTGCCAGGTGGGTCTGTGTTTATTCCAGGGCTCACTTTCTCTGTTGGGACTTTGGGGATTTTTTGTGATGAGCACCTTCTTAGTTGTTAACTGCAGACCTTCCCAGCATATGCATCCACACTTGTTGTGAGCTGTCTTTATTTAGGGCTGTAGACCGTACTAATGGGCTGAGCTGGCAAAATTCAGAGTTGTCCCTCAAAAATACTGTGTCTATCCTCACATGTGATTTCTTGGGGAAATGTGGACCCTCTGCACCCCTGAGGAGCTAATCAGGGCCTTGCAGGATGGTACTTCCTGCAGTAGGCATTGCTACACTAAGCAATTAATAAAGATGATTACAGCTCAGGGCTCAATATGGTGTATTATGGAGTTGTACTTCACTTACATTACCCTCATGGCAAATGAGTCAGAGAGACACTGCCATGTATTTTAGAGGAGTGACTCTTTATGCTAATTAATGACATCAATATGCAGATGGTGATGCCGGTGTAATTAGCACAGTGGATAGCACCAATATAAAAACACAGAAAGAATCAGACTTAGAGAAACCAATACAGTGGATACATACTTAAAGCTGCAAGAAAAATCCTTTAGCAGAAACCAAGGAGCTTCAGCTACCGTGTCTTCAACCAGAAACAAATTCATCCAAGGCTTACAGAAGTATGGATACCAAATGAAACTTGGGACTAGAAAATGAGCTGATCTGGAAGGAGCTGGGTTGGGGTTCGCATTGGTTTGGGGCTAGATCTCAGAACAGGCCTCAGATGTTCCCAAGCACAAGACAAACAAAACTGAAGGAATGAACTGTCTGTGGGAGCCCTGCAGAGTCAGCCCGAGGTGTTTCATACATTGCACTAAATCTGGGAAGAAAAGTCAGCATACAGACTATGGGCTCCCTGTCAGCTGACACACTCTCCAGGAAACCATACACAGGTTTTATGGGCCGGGCCGACAAACATGGATGCGACTCCGCTGAAGTCACTGGGGCTCAGCCAGCTTCCATCAGCTACATCTGCGGCCCATCACCATTTACACTTCCATAGTTCCAATAACCAAAAAGAGCAAAGCTGAAGTGGAGAGCTTGTGTGGCCATTGGGGGCCTTCCCTGAGTTAACCAGTGTGGATGATTTTAAGATATTTTTCTTTGGTTCAACAGTTCATTGCACCCAGGCAGGCCCCAGTACATGCTTACATTTCTCTCAGTGGTGGTCTTTTCTTAAAAAACACATTGCAAAAATCAGTGTTCTGTTATACTCTTTACCTCCTATTTCAAGCCAGGCTGTAACCTGTCAGGAGAAGGAGCATACCCTAGTATATTTTGACAAAACCGTGGCTGCTCTGGTAATTCCTATTTTAAAAAAATCCCAGGGACATTGGAAACAACTATTTCATCACAGAGTGCATAAATGGTTCAATTTTTATTTTTTTTTTTGCAAGGGATCAAGGCCTTTACATCTGGATATGACACACCCAGTGAAATATCAGCTGTTAACCTGGAGTTTTCTCTAGTACCCTGACTTTTGTAGAATCTTCAGTTATAGCTTAAACACTTTAGGTTAATCACTTAAATATTTCTACAATGAAACTACAACAATTTTATACAGAGATCATCTGCAATATGTAATGATACCTGGAGCTGAGAGACAATTTAACAGAGGTCTCTACCTGCTGCAACACCTTAGCACAAGGGTGTGATTTAAAGGTAATGTGGCAGGTTTAATGCAGAATTTCCTTGCTTTCCTAGGTTTAAGTTTCAACCTTAATGGTATAACTTGCATTGACATTGTTTCAGTTTGTTTTGACATCATAATTGAGTCTAATCTCCACAGACTTGCACTGCAGTCTTATTTCTTATTGTAGTCTCACAATATGATTTTACTATAAGAGCACTGTAGTGAGGCCTTCTCCAAGTCATGCTTTGAAATCACATTGTGTGTGTAGTACTGCCTTGTAATGGCTTTGTAAGAGGGTCTCTAAAGATCTTCCCTGCGACAATTTGGCCATCTCAATCTCAAACTGTAATGACCTCACAATGCCATAAATCAATTATCATTACAAATTTAAATGGTCTTATGTAGGAACTTCTGTGCTGCCTTATTAGGTGACACATTTTGCTGTGTCCAACCTCTAATTTAAATACAGCACATCTACTGGATAACCACTGCTCCTTTAAATTCCAAAACTGGGCTACAGCATGCATTTTATTACTTTTTTTTCCTTCTTTTTTAACTGCAGATGGGCTGATAAGAATCTTCTCTAGCAGCACATTTTATTAGAATTGGGATAGGTTAGTGGCATCCAGATCTGGATGCCACCACTGTTGGAATTTCATTCTCTTGCTGACCATAAGCCAAATCACAGCTAGGAATTTGCTTTGAAACCAAAATAACAGAAATCTGCTATGGTCTATTGTCACCTGATACAGCTTTCCTTCCTCACTGCTTTGTTCCTGAAAGGGCTTGCAGCTGGGGCATTGATTTCTATTTTAACGATTCTTTGGGGAAGTGATGGCCAGCACAATTCCTGTCCCTTTGTTAGACACCCAAGACAGTAGGAGCTGGTGATATATGTTGGGAGGTAAAATAGGCTGCTCTGTCTTTTATAGTTAGAAATCTCAGAACTCTTTATTTCCCTGGAAAATCACAGGCTTATCCAGGACACCTGCAAGACCAACTATGGAGGACCTCAGGGTGCTTTTCCAGCCTGACTGGGAAGTTAGATCAATTCCATTAGACAGAGGAGGCTGTCCTAGTTTCTATGCAGCTTTAGGAAATGTGAAGCTGTTCCATTCTTACTCCTCTCACTCTTTGTTTCATTTCTGACCCTCTAAAGGTGTATTTAAGATGGTTTTTTGGTTCGTGCAACATCAAAAAGCACGTGGCACGGTGTAAGGATGAAGGGCCCACTGCCACCGCTTACAGCCAACTTCCAAGAAGCAGCTGAGACTTATAACTTCTTCAGTTCAGAGGCAGACTCCTGAGAACATGTTCATCATTTTAATTCAAGTCTTCGTTGCTGGCTGACTGCCAAGTGGCCTACCAGATGTCTCTCTCTTTACTATGGTTGAAGCAGATTATGATGTTCCAGTTCATTTTTCCTTCACTGACAGCCTGGTTCTAAAAATGTGCCAGACTTTAAGGGCAACATTTTCAAAAGCCAGGTCAACTCACAACAGTACACCAATGACAGTGCATGCAGATACTACAAAACCGTATGATAGGCAATTAACTCAATGTTATTTCTGCTAGTCAAGTAACTTTGATTTTGTTAAGAGTCTTTAACACTAAGGAGGAGGAGGATTCTTAAAGTGCCAATTCCTAAAGTGAACATGGCAGAAGTAGAATTTTCACTTGGAAAATATAAAATTTTGGCACCTGTAGTTGAAAGGGAGAACCTAAATCTGGCAGCTTTCAAGAAGAAAGACGGGGGGGAAAAGAGCAACCTCCAAACTGTTTGGATTTATTTTGAGTTGCACATTTTTCAGAGTCATTAATTGCATGACAGGCATGGATGTACTTTTGGTGTATGTGTTTTTGCACACAGATCCCAAAGTCCTGTTCATGAAGGATCTCTTTTACATCTATTGTGTCTCTCTCATTTCTTCCACCCAGAAGTGAAAAAGCATTTCACAGAACAAAGGTTGTTCTTTATCAGGTCAAAAGTCTTTGAGACATTTGCAGTACTTGCAAATGTCTCTCTCACTATAGGAACCTGCAGCCAAATCTGTGTGCCAAATCTTCTCTTTCCAGCTTTCAAACACATTATTTTTTTTACTCTTTTTCACCTGCTCAGGTAGTCTCAACTGCTTTTCAACTAACTCTTCATCCATCGAATGTTCTGTGGATGTCTGATCATGAATGAATACACATTTCATACTGTGGCTGTGCATCCTGCAGAACACTGTATGTGCCAAAACAGGTAACTAGAACACAGTAGGAAGACTTTATCTACAGTCTCTTTCAATTGCTTTTGGTGTCTGCTGTCATCTTCAACATGGTCCCCTGTATTTAACGGAAATATTATTTTTCAATGTGCATATGAGGTGAACACCATCACTCTGTCTCTGCCTCTCTCTTTTGCTTTCATATGAAGGAACTTCATGCAGTTTTCTTCTTATGAATTGCAATTCTACGGAAATTAGAAACCAAAATTACATTAGATGGTAATTCTGTCTTGAAACTTTTAAAAAACTACATGGCTTTTGAGACTTTTTGTCTGCATGTATTCATGCGGCTCCAATTCCTAGTTGTGATCTATCTACTAGGCAGAATATTACTTTCAGGTTATCTTTGTGCTACTTTTGCATCGCCCTGAGTCATGACATTGATACAATACTTCTTATCAAAACTTTAAAGACCCAGCACCATAATCCCCAGACAACCCCCTGATATGAAGCAGCAAGTTCACTGTGTTAAACAAGGGGATTGACTGGAAGGAGGTAGTGCTTTGCTAATAAACTGCATTGTCTGAACAGTTTTACTAGTGTGAAGACCCTTGTACTGATGATTTATTTGGAAGTTCTGGGTATATTAACTTTTGCTAAGAGCTGAGACTAAAAACTTTATGGGGAATGCTACATACACTCCAAAGACCGACAAGAGAATTTAAGTTAGATGTGATTAGTATGAAGAAAGTTACATTTATTATACTCTTATGTATAATTGATCATATGAAAGGCCTTTTGTAACTATAAAAGAGACAGCACATTAAATTGTTTTACCCTGAGGATTATACAAATTTGTAGAAATCGGATTGGAATATCAGCCTATTGGTTTCATTGCTATGGTAAATCATTAAGATGTTCCATGTTAATCATAAATCTTTGTATCTATTTATTATTAATCAAATAGCTCCTCCCAGCTGCTGCTTTGCTTCATCCATCTGAGCCAATCAAACCAAGCCCTGGTAGCGTTAGCTGTGATGAGGGGTGGCTGCGTGCACATAATATGCGTGGCACATAGCACAGATTATACAGCGCTAGACATGGGGTATGAGAGCTGATGGGGTGTTAGCTCTCCACAGCAGGGGGGCCTGGTTGTGGGATTTGCGAGTAGGCATGCCTCATTAGTAAGATGATTCATGGTGAAAGGGAGTTTAGCTGGGAATAATTTAGTGGCTGCTGCTGTGGGGGAGCAGAAATATAGTTTGGGATAGCAAGGGTATGGACCTGTATTCATTTGATAAAGTCTTCAATGCTGACTGATGCCACCGTGCATTAGTCTTACTATCTGAGTTTAGAAAACAGTGTCACAAAACCCTCTCAACTCACAAGTAAGTAAATCAAAGAAACAATCTGAATACAACCGAACTTAATGTCTTTGTATTACTTGTAGATTATCCTAGCTTTCATGTAAAGCTAATTTGTTTTCTGAGCATTTCTGGGCTGGTGTGTCTACACAGACTAATGCTTCATTGCCAAGAAGAAGTCAACTCCCACTCAATGATATAGCATATTGATTACTGCCTATTTCCTTCTACTGTATCCTGTGAGTGTAATGATATCTGACGTATCATTTTCCCGAAACTGCTGAAGTTGACATACTATTTAGATTTGGCCCACATTTCTTCAATTAGCAGGAGTATTATAAATGATGTACTGCTCCAAGACTTAGACACTTCTTGCTCATGCCATAAAAAATTAGGTAAGTGTGGAAACTCATTTTAAGAGAAGACAAAAATATTACTGGAAGAACTAGATATTTGCAGTGGTGCCATAAGAAGATGAGAAGCAAGAACAGTGACAAAAATACAGCCTATTCAAAACTGAATGTTGAACTTTACTGTGACAGATTTTCCTTAAGTAACTTAATGTTTAAAAGCAAAATATCCTTACATTACTTTAAGTGGGCCTGTCCACAAATGTAAACACACATCTTTCAAATGGTGACCAGTTCCCATTCAGCTTTACACTTTAGCTGAAAGTGTTTTCCCATTTTCTGGGAAAACATGCGCAGAACATACATTTCCTGTTCTGATTTTGTGCAAAATGAAATAGGAAAATTCTTGCTGATATTGGTGATGGGATTTTTTTACTGATAGTACATAGTTGTGAGCTCTTTTGTGTGACTTTGCCTCTCCTCTGGTGTGTTCAGTAAGCTCCTGTGTAATGTCTGTAGCCAGTCTGGGCTGACACTCTTGCACACATCAGTTCATGTGTCCATACATACCAGGAATAAAGAAAAATAACAGATCAGCTAAAAGTGGTTGAAACTTCCTATGCCATGAAAGCCTGCTTCTCTTCTATCAGTGCTTGTCCCAGTTCTCCATTTTGTTTTTATTTCCAAAGATTAATTTTTCTGCAACTAAAATACCAAGCTGAGAGCTCTGAAAACTAATGGATTGTGAAGTATATACATTGGTCTGTGTAGTTCTATTAGGTATAGGAGCATGGGCTTGAACTGCATAGGTTGTCACATCATGTCTTCATTTTTCTTCGTATTTAATTCTTTCTTTCTTTCTTTCTTTCTTTCTTTCTTTCTTTCTTTCTTTCTTTCTTTCTTTCTTTCTTTCTTTCTTTCCTTCTTTCTCCTTTCCTTTAAACACTGAATATGTTCAATATGCAAAATTTAAAAGACAACTGTTTTCTCTTTCAAGTATCTGGCATTGTATTTTAAGATACAGAAAGGAGGCAGCATTGCAGCTTGCCAAACACAGTGTTATATACAGTGTTGAAGGAACAATGAACAGATTAATCTTCTGCTCCCTGTCCTGATCCATCAGTATTATTTATTTACTCTGAAGTAATTCAGTGCACAGCAAACCCACCACTTCTCAGTTCCCACACAGAGTTTGAGCTTGCAGATTAGACTTCCCATGTCAGCTGATACTGTTGTATAAGAAATAAAGAAAAATGTCTGTGGGCTAATGGATGCCATGGCCATCAGAGACATTTTGCTCCTGTCTTTGCAGATGCAAGGGGAACATCCCCCAGCAGAATGGGTCTGCTCCTGTAGGGGGACAAGGTGCCACATGCTGAGGAAGATGCTCTGTGCTGTAAAAGACGCTCTTGTCTTTCCATCTCAGGGAACTGGTGATAATTAAGTGGTCTTCTTGGACCTCTGCCTTTGTCCTGTACTGAAGGTATTTAGCAGCCAGGGTTTGAGCTGCCATTGAGCTGAAGAACTTAGTGGTCACACACCATAAGGTATAAGCCTTTGCTCCAGTCCCCACCCTGTCTCTGTTGTTAGGTGAAGTTGGCTTGAGGTTATGTTCAAGTAGTGCATGGCAATTCTTCATCTGGCATTATCTGTGTCTTCATTTTACCTTCTTCCAGACAGTGTCTGCATGTCATTCTGGTAGTTTGAGAAGCAAAATGAAGGGATGTTTATTCTGAGTTTTTTCTTTCTCTTTTTGTGGCATGGTATTATGACATGAACACTTTCACTTTCTCCTATACCTTTAGTCTTTGCCACAGCCTTGGTGTTGCTTTAGCTTCGTTCCTGCTATCATGATTTCAAGAGAAAATATTTTTCTGTAATCTACTTTTAAAAGTAGTGCCAATGGAATAAAGAATGAGATATAAAGAGTGATATACCCAAAATTGCAACCTGCCTTGCGTGTGGGTTTGGTTATCCAAGTATGCAATCTATGGATCCCGGAACTCTGTGGAAGAGATCCTCTAAACCAAATCCTGTCACAAGTATAAACTGGTGAATGATTAGTTGTGAGTAAATGTATAAGAAAAAAACTCTTAAAATATACCAACTGCTTGTATGCCAGGTTCCTCAGTCTAACAGGGGTCATACCAGAAGGAAAAGATAACCAGATTCTTATCCCATTTATACTTCTGAAAGGTCAGAATAAATCAGAACAACTCAGATATACCTCCAGAGGGCCTGAGATCAGAGCTGTATGCTCAATGACCAAACATTTTAGCACAGCTCAAGTAGAATATGCAATAATTTTGACTCCTTAAAGACCAAAGAACAGATTTTATTGACCCACCAGGAGAAGAGACAGCCCAAGAATTGCACAAGTACCATTGCATCTCTACCAGAGCTTGAAAGGGCATACATTTATCAATGATGCAGTCAGCAAGCACATTTGAAACCCGCCTGGCTGACAACAACTCTGCCTGGAACTGACTCTGGATGCTTCACTCTGCATTTTCCTTCAGAGACGGGAAGCATGTGGATAGGCTGCACATTAGCCAACTCTGGGATTTGGGCATACTCCTGATGAATAAAGAGGATGGCATGACGCCTCTGGAGGACTGGAATGCAGGGCAACAAGTTTGCTCCAAAACAAACGTCATGTACAATATATGTATAAGGTTAGTTTGGTTTAGCAGTGTTGTCAGGGTGTTGCCTGGCAAAGACACTGAAACATTTAGAGCCTTAAAGCTAAATGGTTTTGTTTGAAAGTCCCTAGGCAGCACCTCTCCGACCCCGCACTAGGTAACCAGAAGTAACCGCAGGAGCTGGAACTGCGCAGCCTCAACGGCGTGAGGAGCAGAGCACATAGGCATTGATTGCACTGGTGGCAGCAGCATGCTGAGACTGAGAAATTCACCTCTGGGACCAGTCCCAGATTTCAAGCACGCAAGTGGGTTAGGGAGTTCATGGGGATTTGATTTGGCCAAACATAAATAGGCTTTCTGCTGAATTCAAAGCCAGTTCAAGGTCCACATCCCAGAAAATGCTGAACTTCCAGGAAACTTGCATTTATGAATTTTCACTAATTCCTAGTAAAAGATAATGTTGGGGTTTTACACTTAAACACCTCATTTAATGTATTGCAGAGGCTAAAACACTTTACAAACCAACAGTAAAAGCAAGAAACCCTGAGATGCACCTTTCTTTTTTGCAGTAACATAAAAACCCCATCAGCCCTGCAGGAGAGCTGAGACCTGAGATGAAGGAGGACTTGACCTACTTCTATTATCTTTTGCATCAATGGCTACAAACACCTACAGCTGGACAGGGAGAGGCAAACCTGGGTGTTTCACACAGTGTTTCACAGGCATTTTCCCCTTGCCTTTTATTGAGTAGCTGGAGCGTTTCTAGTTAATCATTTTCAGATGGAAATATACTTTACAGGCATATCAGGATAGGAAGATGCTAAGAAGCTCAAGAGATGTGATCACTTGCCAAATTCTGAAGTATAAAAGTTGTTAAATTAGGCCATGTGATGGGTCCAAAACGGGCTAATTTATGCTACTTTGAACATCATTCTAGCCCTTTTAAAACGTTTCCCCCAATTAAGCTGTTCAGGCCACAGATCTAAATAGCTGTCTGCACAGGCTGCCAATTGATTAATTCCCTAATGATGGATTGAAGCTACAGCTTTTGTTTCTTAATCTCTCCTTTCTCCATTAATGGCAAATCATTCATAAAACAAATCTTATAAATATAAGGAAACACACAGGAGTACAGGGGACAGATTGCATATAGATTTATTGCAGAACTAATCCTTGATTGCCCTTAACAATTTATTATTATTTTTGTTTTCTCTTTTCTCACAGAGCCACAGGGGTCTGGTAGGCAATTTTCTAAACTTCAGGTTACAGTTTTCAGGCTGCAGCTTACAAAGAGCTCAGATGGCTACTCATGCAGGAAACACACTGAGGTTGTTCTCCAGGAGGCACTTTATAGGATCAAAGTTTCTGTGGACAAAATATGGAAGATCAGACTGTAAGGAGATGACTGCCTGGTCCCTCTGACAAGCTCTGTGATCACATTGCACTTGCAACAGCAGAATCTGAGTGTCAATGTAGGAAGATGGACGAGGTCCATGTAAGCGATAGAAAATGCTAAAGAGAATAAGTGTGACTTATGCCAAAGAGAATAAGTGTGTCTTTTCCCTTAAGTAGTCTCCTCTGTGGAAAGAGTCCATTGCCCCATGTAATCACAAATGCCTGGAGGTTGTAGGAAGCTCTTAATCCTCTTTAGATGAGCACTCTTGGAGGAAAAATGTGCAATTCAATAGGCCACCAAAGTGAAATCTGGGTAGTGGTCATTAAGGAAGATGTGGAAGAGGTCTGAATAAGCAAAACAAGAGCAAGGTGAAGAAGACTCAGTGAGGAGTGTCTCTGAGTCCCGTTGCTCCAGAGACAAAGCTCTGTTGAACGCTCTTTCACGCAGCGCAAGAAGAATTGCTGCTCTGAAGTGCATCACTCAGCCTGTCACCTCTGTGTCTCAAGCTGCACAGAAAAAGAGAAACAAAATAATGGGTATGAGAACTTAATTAATTCAAGAATTAGAAGAGTTGAGAAATGGGGCCCTTCAACAGTGTGACCCAGATAAGATTCACTGTATGCTATAAATCATCCATTATTGTTTAGAGTTTCCTTTCTCCACACTTGACCTTCATCATCATTCTCTTGCCTGAGTCTGGGTGTCATCACAGAAGTACTGAGTATGCAGATGGAAGCATAAGAGACACATTTGAAAGTATATCCCTGACTGCTTGCATTTTTATGTAATTGAAAGAAAACAATGAAAAGTGAACTGATTTTGCTGTCTATTATTTCTCTGAGCACCATGTGAGGTAGACAGCTCTTCAAAGAGAATTAAGTTTGGTTTGTGACATTCCCAATTAAGCCCTTCATCTTGGAGATAATTAACCAGTGTTAGAGGCTTCCCAGTCCTGGACAGCAAAGGATACATCCTCCAGCAATATATGCCTGTTTAAAAATGCAATGCTTTTCCCTGCTTGTACTGGTCCTGGGCTGATATGGTGAATGTATTTGCAGACAGGTAGTCAGTTCTCTACATGGGAGGTTTGGATGCAGGTAACACTCAGGAAAAATTGTGGATTAGGTTTTGGTGTCTGAGAGACAGAACATGGATGGTCTTTTCTTCTGGACAAAGGAGGGGTGAAGGACCTGGCTTTGCTTCCTGCTACAACACTATGAATCCAGACTGGCTTTATTGAGTTTGCTCTCAGATGCCCTTGAGTATCAGTCAGTTTACCACAGAGTGGGGAAATAGTGGCCTGTGCTACACTGTGTGTACACCCCCAATCCTGAGGCTGGCTGGAGGCAGGTTTAACCCCTGGTGCAATTCAGAACAGCCTCAGGGCTGCTCTGGGTTGTGCTGTTTTTTGACAGTCCCTCTGGGACTGCCCTATCTTGGCATGCATCTGACATGAGGAGAAGCAGGAGGAAAGGGTGACAGGAATCATTGCACAGAGCTACCCACTGACACACACACAATAAAATCCAGCTGAAAGTTGTTCCATTTCAGACATCTGCTTGAAAACACATCTGCTGACAATGGTGAAAGAAAGTGTTATGGACAAGGCTCTATGACTGGTCACATATTGGGGTTTTTTTTTTTTTTTGAGTAGTGTTTTATGAGGTGCAGACCAATTTGGTTTTCCTTGGTTTTGATGTTTCACACAGATTCTGGGTGTGAGCTTCTCTTATGTACTGGCATGCAGCCATGGCAAATACATGACCATCACCACTTTGTGTCTGTGTAACCACTTCACGAATTGTTCCTCCAAGAGAAAAAAAATTCCTGGGTCACCTGTCATTGCTTCATTACCTGGCCTCATCTTCCATGTGCCAGTATACAGCAGATGATACTTTCAAACTGCAAGTTAACAGTATTTGTATTATTAATATGATTAGTAACAGCCTTAATAGTTCATTTTGATGATAGTTGCTTTCACAAAAGTCTCTCAAAACACTTACAGAGCACAATGCAAGATTTAATACACAAGCAGTAATTATTTATCCCTGTATCAGTGTTCTCTCCTGTTGATTTATTACCCTATTGACAACAACACAGATACTGTAGACAGTCCCTTCATTCATTCTGTTAATCAATTTTAATCTGGTGTTTGAATATTTGGAGTGCAAGTATTCCAGTCTTGATGTCCCCAAAAGTAGGCATGTCTCCTAGTTATTACCCTTGGGTATCAGTCCCATAGTGTTAAATACCTTGACTCTAAATCTGAACTTCAGCAATTCTAATTGGTTTCCATGTCCACAGAAAAGAAGTGGAAGTTCTTGTGAGTGGGGATTAGGCATGCTTTTGTGTTTGTAGAGCACTGAGTGTAATGGGACCCTCACAGGATCTCTGGTTGCTACTATAGTATGAATGTTAAATACTATTCTTCCCAGTGCTAGACAGGTTTCAGGTAATTAGAAACACAGGAAATGCAGACTATTTGGATGAGCAGAGAATGAAGCATTTTAAGCACACTCCCAAATTCTTGCTTGTCTTTTCACCACATATTATGTTGTTAGTCTTTATAACAGGAGATTTGCAGGTTAAATCTTATTTTCTTTCTCTATAGACTAAATTCATCTTTGATATAAGTGGGCACAAGTCCATTAACTTCAATAGAGTTGTGTTCACTCACTCCAACACTGAATCTGTCCCAGTGGGTTTGTGCTGTAAATCTATCCCAGAATCAGTGGTTACTGAGGCATTGGTTCTGCTCTGAAATTCATTCAGTCTCTTCAAATAAGCCTTTTAGAGGAGCCTGGGAATGTTTTCAGCCTCTGCACCAACACATAAGCCTCACTCCAGAACCACTTCTCAGTTTCAGCTGCGTCTTTCCTCCCCTGCCTTAACTTTTCATTCACTCTTTGCTCCTCTGCTATTTGCAGCTTCTCCCCTCCTATCTGGGCAAGACTGGTAAGCAACAGTCCCTGTAGACAGAGCATGCTGCTCTGTGATGGCCTTATCAAATCTCATCAGTTAAGTAATATTGGGTCTGGTTAATATTGGGACAGAAGCCCTTGAAGAAGAGCCCCAGCTACTGTACATGTGAGCACTGGGTTACCCATTAGGTGCCTTTCTTCCTTCCTAGGCTAGTGCCCTAAGTAACCTTAACCAATGTTCTAAAATACTGCCCCATGGCACTGCACTGCTCTGCTGATACAGTCGTCACTGGATCACAAGAAAATTTGAGGTGAATCCTACTCAAACCATAGAAAATTCTTCTTTTCAGCTGTAATTTTTCTGTCAGCCAAACTAAACAGAGTATAGAACATGTGGGATGGTTTAACACTGTTTTGCCTCTGTTGTATTTAATATTACTACTTCTGCAATACATTCATTCACAGAACAATATGGAAGCCCTCTGGTGTCCAATTTAACACCTATAAATTTGTCTGTGTAATCTCTAACCAACTGGACAGATAAAATGTTTGTCTTGTATTTCAGTGTTCTTGTGCTCTGTTTTGAAATACATCTCTTTGATTAATTTCTTTTTTCCCACTAGTGAGTCCTAGTGTTTGGAGTCTTAGTGCTGTGGGTATTTGGAAAGGAGCAGACCCTCTCCAGCCTTGCTGAGCCCTGGGCTATGCCACAGCTGTTACCAGGTCTGCCCTGGGGCCCAGAGATCTCTGTTCTCCACCACAGTAGTTCTCGATTCATCTGGGAGAACCAGTGAATTACTTCAGCTGGTGAACCTGTGTGAGGACAGTCTTTGTCTCTCTTTTGGACCCTGCCAGTGCCCCAGCCTTCTTTGCATGACAAGTTGGTCACCCAAAGCCAGCCTCCCTCAGACAGGGAACAAGTACATACCTTCCTCTGTCTCAAAGGGAAATGGGGGGAAGGAGGAGCATTTGATTTCTTTCTTATTATGGTATTTTGGCACATTGTTTCCTTTATGTTTCACTACTTTTCTCCCTCCAGAGAAAATGGGAATCTAACTGTTGTTGGCATGGAAAGCATCCAACCACTTCTTCCTCTCTGCCATTGCCAAGTCCATGCTTATTACCAGGAGAAAGCTCAGGAGTGATTAAATAACCAAGCAGCATTATGAAGATCTCTGCTCTGCAAAGGTGGAGTAATTTGTCCAGAGGTTGAAATGCTGCTCCAAGGTTTTCAGGAACAGCCTAAGTTTGTCAGGCTGGTGCCACAGCTCCTTAGAGGGCAGCAGTCTGGAGTGGGTTACACTGTGCTGGGTACAGACAAGACAGAGTTCATCAGACCCAAACCTCTCTTTTTGAATATGGTATCTTTATGCAGTTCACTGAACACTGCTAAAAGGAGAGTTCCCTTCACTTCTGTCCATCTGGGCTAATAAAGGGCAGATGAAAGGAAAGGATTTGCTCAGAAATCATGCCATGGTCTTTGCAAAACAATAAGGAGATTGAAGACCATTTCAAGGCAGAGCATAGCAAACATCCAGTTAATAAGGGCCCCAGAGGATCCAAAGGATTTGAGTTCAGGGATGAAGATTATGTAGGCAGTAGTAGCCCTTTAAGAAATCTAGGAAAATTGAGGGTGAGGAGGGGGATGCATTTAATCCCTTTGCTGAGTACATGGGAGAATTATACAGCATACAGGCATTGCTGATGCTCAGCATCACATTTTAGGATTGAATATAACTTAGTTCCCAGTCTAGAATTTACTCACCAAACAGAGAGGTTGAAAGGCAACATTAATTACACATCTGTCCAGCACGTAGCGAAACTAAGATGTCGGGTGTCATATAAATGTAAAATGTTGCTATTCTACAGGGTGGTTTCTATACACGTGTAGATTAAACAATGGCTTTGCACAGGACTTAAATCTGCAGTGCTGCTGCTGAAAGGAGTTAATTGTATGGCTGCAGTACTATGGACACTGTGGTTTCACTGAGCTAAAAGAGAAGGACAGTGATTCATGGCTGCACCCATGCTCTTCGTCATGAAATATAAATTAAAAATAGTTGTATTATGGTAGGCTACCTGTATTGTTACATTCATAATGGATCACACATCCGTCCTTGCTCAGTGTTGCAGGCAAAGCATGTTAGAGAAGCTATGGCAGTATTTTTCTTTTAGGTGTAACAATCTGTCAGTATCAAATTCTCTTAGTCAGTAGGGAGCATATAGTGTTGATTTACTGAAAATCTGGGATTATGTCTGCTCTGTGGTGAGCATAGATTTAAGAGGGGAGAGATAAGGGGTCTCCAAAAGGTGAAGAAAAGCACAAATGAAACCTAGCAAGGAAAAAATAGCTTGACAGCTAAGATGCAGTACAGTCACCATCAAGTCTTCTTGAAGGAAAAACCTTGCTCACAGGAATGCTCTGAGCACTGCGCACTGTACCTTAAACAACCCACTCCATTACCCAATTCACGCCAAGGAACTGTAAATGTATAAATGAAGCTGTGGGTAAGAAAAAGCCTTAATATTTCTGTGTTCCAATGTACAAATGTTCTCAGTGATGGACTGGAAACATGGGCACCCCAATTTGGGGGCAAAAAACAACAAGAGAGGATTTTCTTTATCTTTATTTCTTTCTTGGCCAACCCCATTAAACGAAGAGAGGGTGACAGGCAGGTTCAGCAAGACAGGCTCTGTGGATGCCGTGGAGGCAGCAGCAGCTTGACCCCCTCATGTCACTCTCTGTGGTTTGCACAGATCCTCCTCATCATGGCCCCACACAGAAGGGGCACTGCAGCTCACCTGAGGCTTTGCACGGTGCTGCATCAGGCCACAAAGATTGCAGGGGCTAATTCAGGCCATTTTGTTAAGGGCTGAAAGCAGCAGCCAGCTGAGGAGTAAACGTGCCACAGTCACAGTCCTGTCCTAGTGGAACGGTGCCTCCTCCATCACAAAATACAGTTTGGCACTAATTGGTATCGCTAATGGCAGTCTCAGCAGAGAGTCTGAGAAGGCTTTCCTTCATCCTTGTTCTGGGCCTTCCATGCTGGCTGGGGACGCTTTCATTGCTGCTGCCTGCGTTGTAATTGTTCTGGGGATAAGTAAAGGATTTCCAACTCTGGCCTGCCAATCTGTTACCCTTCAATAGCCACAAAGTCACAGAGAAATTAATTTTAAAAAGCCAAATATCACATTAGTAGCCACTGCACAAGCAAAATACAAGCAATTAAAAACCACCCTGCAAATGTATTGAGCATCCAGTGTGCTCATTTTGCTTGATTTTATCCCACAAAGAGGGGTGATTCATTTGTGGGGAAGAGAAGAAAAGTAACCCCAAACCCTCTAACTCTTCTCTGGTATCAAACACTACAAAACTTCACGGGATTTATTATATCTTAAAAAAAAAAAAAAAAAAAAAAAAAAAAAAAGAAAAAAAAAGAAAGAAAAGAAAAAAAAAGGCTCCTTTCCCTTTAAAAAGAGAGGAGCTACTTGGTCTGATGCTGCTGCCTTTATCAGCCATGAAGTTCCCAGCAAGGTGCTGTTAGTGCCTGATTAAACCTCATACCAATCTCTGTCCCCCATGGTAACCCAGAAGACATCCACTGAGAGTGGCAGCTCTTATTCATTTTAATTGCCAAGGATCTCTCTGTGATGGCCAGTTTTCTTGTCTCTCAAGGACTGGAATGGAAATCCATCTGATTACATGAACAATCCGGGTGCTCTGACAGATCTGAAATATGAATATGGAGATGGCATTGTGGTCTGCACTGACTCCTGAAACCCCAATAGTAAATTATGATCTGCCACTAAAACAATTTCAGGGCACAGTACAATTCACATAAAAGCCCATTTTCTGTAATGGAACACAAATTATTAATAAATCAGTCCAGAGGGGGGGGAAAAAGTGAAAAAGAGATTTTGTCGCTGGTGTTCTCATGGAATATCACGAACACAAATGTACATACATGTGCAGACATGCTTCCCTTTCTCTTATGCACCTTTTTCTACAGCTTCAAGTGGAGATGATATGCAGAATATAAACAAATCCCCTGGGGCTGCCACAGTGTTCCTGGAATTAGCCCCAAGTCCTCTTGCTGTAAGCTTAACCTTGTCCCATCCTTTGGGTGAACTGACCTCCGGCTTATGCAGCTTAATGTGGAGGGACATTTTTATTGTCCAAATAAAACATGCAATGCTCATGATCACACAGGGAACAGCTCATCTTCCTCCTCAATCCCTCTGGCATGTGCTGTCTGGTGTTAGGAGACTCTCTCAAGGAGAGCAGCCATTCTGGATTTGGCCCAGAGCACCCACTCTGTCGAAAGGGAGACCAACTGCCTTTATAGAGTCCTATAAAAGAGAACCTAGCCCCAAAACAATGAGCTTTACAGACAAATCCAGAACAGTGTTTGTCTGAAAGTTAGGCGTGGGGTGAGAGAATGCATTAAAGAAAAAAAGGCAAAACCCAAAATGGCATCAGAGGTTAGGAAGGAAGTCCGCTCAAGTAAGCTGTAACAGCCTAGGGCACCTCCTGAACACTCCAGCACCCCACAACAGCCTGTGTACAAACACCAAGCAGCTTGGGACAGATTGAAATCAGCACAGACAATTCATCAACAACATGCCATTGATCCCAGCCCAGCCTGCTCTCACTGCTCTGCAATGTGCTGACACCAGAGGGGAGGATGTGGCCACACAGGCACCTGGACATGGCAAACATCCGCTGGCAGAAAGGGAGGCCAGCGAGGGTGCTTTGACTGGGGCTTGCCAGCAGCTCCAGGCAGCTGACAAAGCAGTGTGGTGACAGTATTAACATGCGCAGGGCAGGCGGGCGCATTGTTATTACCAGGTATTTCTCCTGAAACAGCGCCTGAGGCTTCAGAGGACCGTGGAGTCAGCCAGCTGAACATACACTGTGGAAACCACGTCCACAGGGCTTTAGGTCCTCTTGAAAGCCATGGAAAGAGAAGAGGAAATATGATGCTTATAAAGAAGGACAAGGGGGTTTGGTGGGTTTAGAACTGCCTCAGAGGTCAGGAAATGTGGGTTGTAACCCTGGCTTTAGCCCCAGTCTGGTAGATGACCTTTGGTCCCCTGAGTGTTTCCTGTCTGCAAAATGTGAAACTTCCATATGTTTGGCTTTCCCTGGCTATGGCATCAGTTTCCAACTGGAAAATTTGCCTGGGCAGAGGAAGAAAAAAAAAAGAAAAAAGACACTGGAGTTTTGTCAAAAACTTCTGGACATCTGGAAGTCAGGCCTTCACAGCGAGGACATGACCACTAGACATACATGGAAAACACAGCAGTAAAAACACTCTCCCAAAAACATCCATCTCCCTATACTTCCCCTCAGTGGTGCACATCTACCTTATTTTGTTTTGAAATTCTCAGAGCCTAAATAAAATCAGGATAATGAAGCATAATTTGTGAAGCATTTGGAAATATGATGATGCTAAGTGGTAGACAACAGAACAGCATTTATTCACCACGTATGCATTTGAAACATTTATTCTCAAAGAATAAGAGCAAAAATAACCCCCCTGCTTTAGCCTTAACTCTCTGTCCTCTTATCTCTCACCTTCTCTCTCCTGGGGGTATTAGCCTAGGCAGGGGTTTCCAAGTGGGATCTGAAGAAGGCTGTTCACCTCAGTAAATCAGAGCAGGGGTGGTGTTCTCTTATTAGTGCTCAGAGGCAGCATTACAGCCCAGAGGGTTCAGACATTGGGTTGCCATGTTTGCCAACAGCACAGCTATCTAACACTTTATACTTGGGCTGGCTTTTTGCATTTAATAACAGCATGTGGTACAAACAGTAATTAATTTGGTGATCCTTGGAGCCAGTGCCTGTTATCAGAGTTCCCTTTTACATATTAGAGATACACATGCAGTAGTTTTTGAGACACACACATGTGCCTTTACTAATCTGTGTTCCTCTCCTCTACACAGGAAGGATTCTCCACTGTCCTGGTTTAGGGACACAGGACACCCACAGGACACCCCTAGGACACCCACAAAAGGAAAAGCCTTTAGCAGTGAGGTTTCAGTGCAACCAGAAGATAAAGTCTAGGGCAGAAACAGAGATGCACAAATACCTTCTGCACCCAACAGCTTTGGCATTTCATTCTGCTAAGGAACCAGCAGGTTTGGGCATAAGGCCTGCAGAAACCTGTTGCCTCTAGTAGATAATGCTGGCAATAATTGAGAAGAAAAATTTCTGAACCCCTATCACATTTGTTGCCCTAAAGGGAAGAAATAATCTGATTGGTTGCATGTAGTTTATTCATCAAACATAAAAGAACTAGAAAGGGAGGAAATATAAATAGTTTTAATAATCAAAGAAAAGACTGAAGTAAGTAGAGTTCACAACCTCCATAATTCATTTAAGATGCATAAATGCCTCAGATTTTCATTAATTAGTGAGTATGTGTTGTTTTCTTGGAGTACAAGAATGCTATTTTTGAACACCAGTGAACCAGTCAAATTAAAACTAAAACATACACATTAGGAATTATGCTCCAAAGGACTCTTTCAGAGATTATGACAGGAAGCAGCTGATTTCAATTTTTCCATTATTTCACCCTTACATGAGATGGTTACTTTGAGTGCTTGCAACTGATTGAAATGTAGCTGTTTATCACAGGCTGGAGGGTGACCACAGAGAAAAAAACCCTCTTCGCCACAGTGCCCTTTACTGACCTGCATGGAGCATGTTGGTTTTGGACATTTCAAATTTGATAGGTGCCCAAAGCACCAAAGCCGAATTCAGCCAAGTCTTAAAATTTGCCTTTTTGCCTTACTGAATAGGAAACAAAGTGGTCACCATAGTTGTCACAGTGCTTAGCTGAGCACTACCTGTTGAGGTTACAGACTGCATGAGACACAAAAAAGGAATAACTTTGGTAGATGCATTCTCTCCAAAGTACAGTTACAGGGTTTTAGTGGGATGGGAGAGCGCCTCTATTATTGCTGCAAATGATGTACCTGTTTGTAGTAAATAGGAAACATCAAGTTCAAACATCAAGTTGACAATGTATCAAAGAAGCACTGGAGAATGCAAATTTGACTTTTAATGAAGTGAGACCTTTAGAAACATTTCTCTGTTTCCATGATGACAATGATACAGAGGGCATGCACCCACCTCCCTTTCCCTTTCTCTTTCTCTTTCCCTTTCCCTTTCCCTTTCTCTTTCCCTTTCTCTTTCCTTTTCCCTTTCCCTTTCCCTTTTCCTTTCCCTTTCCCTGTCCCTGTCCCTGTCCCTGTCCCTTTCCTTTCCTCTATAGAAGAAGTAAATGAATCTGTCCAGGGAAAGGCACAGCAGGAGATTTAAGTATGAGACCATCTCCTCTGTAACATGAATCCCTGGAGCAATGGGATGAATTTGAGAAAGAAAGTATTTAGGCTGAATATCAGGAAAATGTTCCTAATGGCTTGGACTGCCTGAGCACTGGAATTGTCTTCCAGGCAAGGATGGAAACACCAACATTTGACTCACTTGAAATTGGACTGGACAGCATGTTGGCAAGTGTACTGGGGGGAGAGATCCTGCTCTGGATGGGGAACGGTCTCTTGGACACCGGATCTCTACGACTCTGTTAAATATTCCATTGTGAAGAATGTGAGGAAAGAAAATATTAGGAATCGCCCAGGGACACAGCTAATCCCACAGACAAAACACTTGCACCAACTGCAGTAGAAGTTACACACATGAGGGACCCAGGTTGGGCCCCAAGTGGGATGAAGGCTTCAACATCCCAGAGGAAGCCACAGTACAGGCCTGCTACTCATTATCCCACAGGCAGGGAGCAGGGCACTGGGACACAGGGGAGAGGGAACAAATGCTCCCGGACTCTTGCTGGCAGGGAACAGGAACAACAAGCCTGTTGAAACAAACAGTCAGAAAGAAAAGAAACCTGAGCCCTGGTAGCAACTGCTGCCTCTTTACATCCATGACCAGGTGTCCCTTCTCCTTTCTGTCCTGGCAAAGTACCTCTGAATGCATGTCCTGTGTCTGTCTTTGTTGCTGCTTTCTGATCTCCTCACAGTGCAGAGATGTCACAAAAAAATGCATATTTGGAAATTCCAAATGTCTCTGCACCAAAAAAAAAACCTGCTGGTGTTTACCAGGGAGACAGTTGCCTACAGATGCCCCTATATCCTTTCAGTGGCGGCTTGGTGTTTGTGGTGTGGCAAACCCAGAATAGCTGAGGGCAGAATGGGACCCTGACTGTGGTTTTAACTGAGCCTTGATTCCTTTTTTTGTCCCTCCGCATATGGATGTAATATATATTCACAAGTTTTGGGGTTTTTTTTCCCTACCATTTATAATATTTTTTTTTAATTTCCAGTCATGGAGTTTTCTGGACAAAACAATTATGATCCAAATGTCCTGAGAACAGTCTCCAATGAGGCAGTTTTCCTGAACATGTACAGACAAAGGAAATTATTTCCTTACTGAAAGTAATCACTTCAAAGTGCCCAGACCAGACCCCGCTCCAGCTCAGGTTTCCTTTCTGTGTCACAGCTTGGACAAGCGCTCTCACGGAGAGCCATGCTCCTTGTGCCTGGTTTGAATTTAAGCAGCACTGGGCACAGGGCAATGAGAGCTCACAAACCAGCCCAGCCACCTTTTTTCTCCTTTCCTCCTCTCTCCCCCACAATACGTCCTTCCTCCTGCACGGTGTTTGCCACTTCTCCAATGCCAGTAAAATTCTCTGTGATGTGCCTCTAACTTTCAGTGCTCTGGGCTGCTGTTTATCAGCCATTCCGACACAGCTATGTCAATCCGATGCATCTCCTTTCCTAAACCTCAGCTTGAGTCAAAAACTCTCCCCAGTTAGTCATGATCTTCCTATCACCATCTCTTGTGAAGGTGAGGTGGAGGGCAACAGTTCTCGTGAGGATGAAATGGATTGAGAATGATTTTGCATGACAACTGCTGTGGAGACAATATTTTTCTGTTGGTGTTGCTTACAGAAACAATAATGCCTGGAAACCATCCAATACCTGTGTGTTGGCCCATCTTCAACACATGCCAAATTCTTCTCTTGTGGGACAGCCTGGGCACAACCCACTTATATTTACGTGAGATCTCCTAGTCAAACTGTGATCTATTTTTGCCAGTCTCCTGAGCATAGTCCCTCTTTCCACATTCTGAACGTCATCTCAAACTGTAAGGAGGCTGACCGTTCCAGGAAGAGTCAGATGGCAGTGCCTTTATGCACCTTTCTTTCTATCCAGGCAGAGTGTGGGTGTGGCACTCACACCAGGACCTCACTTTTTGAGGTGTTGGGAGGAGTGTGAGGTTCATTGTTTTAGCAGAAGTAGGTAAGCACCACAGCATGGATCTCTTACTTGTGGGAGAAGAGACCTTATGTCCAAAGAGACATTTTATGCCTGTGACACCTTTCTCCTTCACCGAGATAATCCTTGACAAGGTTTTTTCCTTCCATGGATTTGGCATTGTATAACAACTCCTAACTCCTTTCCGTTCAGAGCAGTATTGTACAGCACTTCTGTGACTGCTGAACTCTGCAGAGGACTCATCCCACTGCCACATAACCTGCTCTCAGCAATGTCCAGGTACATTTAAAGAGGACAATAAAATTTCCCCTGTCCCTCAAATGGCCTCTACTTACTGGCAAAATATGGCTTTCAGTATTCAAAGAAAGAATTTGGGACACTCATGAGCTCCATCATTAGCCTAATTTTGTTTTTACTACTAAAACTTCTCCAACCTGGTCCCATGGCTACTTCCTCTGACCTAGTTAAACACAACTTGACTAGGATGTGTCATTGTTTTACAACTTAGAGTAGAGCAGAGATCCCAGAATCTCCTGACCAGGGCTGTGCTGGCAGTTTGAACTTTCAGACCACATCTGGAGCTTGAGTAACAGGTAATGGTCAATACAACATCCTACCTGTCCACACTGAGGAGCTGTCTGCTACCTCATGGTACCTGGAATTGTGGCACCAATGTCCAGAGACCAGCATCTACACACAGACTGGCAGGTCACTGAGACCCTGCTCTCCTTCCCTGCATATCAAACCCAGACTAATAATCCCCCTTCCAGCTCCAGCTCCAGCTCCAGCTCCAGCTCCAGCTCCAGCTCCAGCTCTGGCACTGCCTGTTCCCAAAGCCCTGCTTCATGCTTCTAAGATGATACAAAGAACATGCTCCTACTTTGGTGCAAAAGCCCTGTTTAAAGGAAGCCTTTAAATCCTTCTGAGGATCCCTGACAGGACAGCCTGCATTCCAGCACTCACTCCTGGTTATGATACTTTCAGATATTACCTCCATCAAATTCCTAAAAAACCTCTGGAAGAACCCCCAGAGGAGCTACCCCAGCCTGATATTATGCCAGTGCTCTGCTCTCTGTGCAGTAGACAGGTAGGTGAAATTCAAGGTTATGGTCACTACAGCCAAAGGCCAGGACATTTAAGAACAGCCTCGCTACCTCCAATCTGCTGTATGAACTATTCTTAGCTGGAAGCTGGAGCTGAATGCTCACTGGGCACTCCAGGTTCACACCTCTGGAATACGCCCCTGACAGAAATATGCTTCAGCGTGAACTTGGCCGCATTTAGAAGAAGCTGCAAGATACACCTCTTTCCCAGACCTTTCCATCTGTTTAAACTGTGAAATCCTGGGTTCCTCGCTGTCTGGTCAGATTAAAAGCTGCTGGCAGTGGGGGAGCATGACAGTTCATTTCTCTTACTTGGAATGATAATTACTCAACGTAATCCCCATAAAACAAACTCATAATCTTCAACGATGAGTGTGTGTTAAGTGCTCATAGTAACTGAAATAAATAAGAAGAGGTAATTAATAATAAACCATGGTCTGGATTACAGCAGTCAACAGTGCACAGAACAGTAGAGCTAGAGTTGATAGAGGAAAGTGGATCATAGCTCTCCACACTCTGCAGGCATGATGTTGTAAGGTTGGAGATACTGTCTGTGTGTCAACTGGGCATCACCAGAATTCAGCTGCGGTTTGTGCATTGTCTGTGAAGAAAGAGGTGAAATAAAGACTGGCCATGGTAGATGCAGAATGCTCTGAGTCCTCCTGCACAAGCCAGCTAAACCTTGCTGGCTGCTTCACAGTCCACTTGAATCCACTAGGATTGCTACCACAGGTACTGCTGGGAGAGGACTTTCTTTACCTATGCTGCACCATTTCAGATTCCTCCATCTTAGGAGTTGCCAAGTGGATCTAGCTGCTCTGCACTAGACATTTCTCTGTCTCTGGTGCACTTGGGCCATTATCTGGACTCTTGGGAAAATGTCATTGTCCTCCAGGTTAGTGTCTCTTCCTGGACGCCAAAGCAAATTTTGTGCATGCACAGGATGGACTTGGTAACACTCCTCACTGTGCAAAAACTCTAACTAGGTTTGTGAGCTTTTCCCCAGCTGAATTCCCAGCGGCCTTTTCCTCACATCACGCCAAGATTACATGAAGGTTAGGACCAAGCAGACACTGGAATGGACACCTTTGTGGGAAGCTGAGACAGTTTTGCTAGCACAGCTCACTGGGAGTTGGATTGATGTTCCTGGTGTACCGAATAGAACTGAAATTTGGAGTTCTTGCTAAAATTAAAAAAAAGTGGCTACATTTGTACAATTTATATATGAGGGATTGGAATACATAGCAAAGTTCAACTATCACTTTCCTGTTTATATTCATGCATTGCTGTTTTTCTAGGCTCAGCTCTGGTTTTGCTGATGAGCTAAAATATAACCTCCTTAAACCCCAGTGGAGCAGCATTTAGTAAGTTCTTTCTTTAAATAATATTTCAGCCGGGGGATTAACTCCTATTTGCACATACAGCTAACCTGGAGGGAAGGCTTGGTGAGCAAAAAACCCTGGAGGAAGAGGACATATTTGCAGCAGCAATGACTGTTTCCACTCCTGCTGAGGTGGGGGAAAATCCCTGCCAGCTGCAATGGGAGGCAGAACAGGCCCATCTCCAAATCATGTAAAAAATTATCTGTGAGCAATTTCAATTAATTACTGCTCATAGAAGGGGGAACTGGTCAAAATGACTGTGTCTGTAGGGGTACTGCCCCCACAGAGGACTGTGTGCAGCTCTGCAGCTCCCCTAGTTACGCTCCAAGCAGCTCCATGCCTCAGGCACACCCTCCCTGCCTTCACAAGCACGGAAAGCGTGATGAGACCATGTCTGCTTTGATGTCCCCTGGAATAATGTCCCCTGCTTGCCCACTCATGTGCTGGCAGGTTTTTGCAGACCTGCAGTGGGGTGCTACTCTTCCCTCAGCAGTAGTCTGGGTTGTGTACCCCAGAGAAGACATTGCCCCTACAAAGAAGTTGAAAACACTATACCTGAGACTTGTCTGTCTGCAGGGTCCCAAGGGAGCTTAGGGGAACTGGGGTGCAAGGGGTCCTGCTCTTGCACTTGGGAAATCTCACAGGACAGGACGCTGTCTAGCCCAAACATAGGATTTCAGCTCTTCCCCTGAAAAGAGCAGTATCATAAGCATATGGTTAATGACTCATCCCAAGTGGAAAAACAGCGTTTGTTATATTTTATGAAAATTTTATACATCTAAGGTACTCTACATCTGTTGCTATTTAGGCTGACATGTATGTAGAGATTGGCAGAACAAGTTCTCTGTAGGGATGACTGAACTCCAAACCAAACCACAGAACTTTCAAACACTCAGCCTGCTTCTTGAAGGGGAATGAAGGGAAAAAAAAAGAGAATGTTTTTCTGCTCTGTTGAAATGCTGTCTGACTGAGCAATATGCAAGGAAGACACTCTTCAGTTCTATCTAATCCGTAATAGAAGAGGGGCTTATTTATGGAGAGGAGCCTTTCTTCACAACATTGCACATCCCAAGCAAACTTGTCTCTGTGCCAAAACTTTCCCCAGGTTGCTCATGAAAGGGTCAGAAAGTTCAACTCCTTGTCTGACTCCTGCTCCTCCTCCCTGTATCCATTCTTGCAAAACCCTCCCTTAGACCTGCTCCTGTCTCCCTCCTCCCTGGCAGCGAGCCTTCCTCATGGTGAAGCTAAGGGTTCTTCTTGAATTGTTCATACATTTTTCTCGCAGCAGCAGCATCTGGGTGGCAAGAAGGCAGGGAGCCTAACTGGTTAGCCTGGAAGTCTTCTGGGGTTTCTTGGGAAGGCACTAAATATGTGGACTTCCATGGAAAGTCATGTTTTCCACTCTGCATCTGTTAGTGTTTCTAAGGTCTCCGGTGCAAAATCCCCTGGGGCGGAGGACTAAGTGGTGAAAACAACTGAGGACATGCCTGCACGGTCCAACTCACTCCTCTGCAGAGAGCAAGATGGAGCAAGCTGTGAAGAACTGCTTTCTCAAACATCTCTTATTTATTAGCCATGCCAGCCCAGTTCTGCCAGGATAATTACGATGGGCACAACAGCTATCCTGTGCCCAGCTCCCAGACTGGCACAGTCCGTGTCTGCTCAGGGATCCTTCAGCTGTAATCTGTTTCTAATCTAATCCCCAGAGCACAGGGACTGGAAAATAAAGTTCTCTGCCTCCAGCCATGCTGTGAGGCTCCCTGCTGTCTCGCTACATGTGTGTCTGGGACAAATTAACATGAGAACCTAAGAAAGGCCATACTGGATCAGACCAAAAGTCTGTATAACCCAGTGTCGTGTTTCTGCCAGTAGCCAAAAGGAGAAGCTCACAAAAGCATTTAAAATGATACCTCCACCAAGTGCTCTCCCAAACTCCAGCCATTAGTGGCACAGAACTTCCGAACCAGGTGTACTTTCCGCAGATTTATTGATCTTCGATGCATTTGTCTGCCATGAAATAGCACAGTGTCCCCAGGAAACCATGCAGACATTTCAAATTGGCCACATTTTGGAGCAAGAAGCCATACAGCTCTTCCTGTGGCTTGTTTTGAATCTGCTTCCTGCAGATACTTTCCACTTCATACTTTTGAGAAGGATGATTTCATGCTCAGATATCAGCCTGTGCCCGGAAAACATATATGACAACTGGGTGGCTGGTCAAGAGGCAGCATTGCCAGTTGAAAGTGGTGTTTAAGACTGGCCATTTATTGATGATAATTTTCCAAATAGGACAGTGGTTTGGTTTGGTGCAGTAGGAGAGCTTTTATTTAAGTAGTGGTTAATTCAGTTATGGTACATTTAAGCCAAATAAGTGAAAAGGATAGGAAAGTATGAGCTTGGCAAGACCGAGCATACAGGCAGGAGTAGGGAGGTCCCATGAGGGAGAAGGACATGGGAGCAAGGTGGATTTCCTGGCAGAATTGGGAGCACAAAGGTATGAGTGCTCTACAGGAGCCGCTGAGGTGGCTTAGTTTCTAGCCATAAGGAGCAAGGAGGCCATCAAGGTGAATGAGACTTTGAAAAAAACTCTTGGTGAAGGAGTGAAAGCATGGTAGGAGCTTTCTTGAGAACAAAAGCAGATACCAGATGAGTCTGTGGTTTGTTTAAGCATTGGATTTTACCCTCCACTCAGTGCCTTGTTTTTTCCCCAATTCATATGGAAGCAGGATCTGAAAATCTTGGAGCTGGTGGAGCCCTATCCAAGCAGGTGAGGATTGGTCAGGGGACCAGAGAAGGTGGCATAGAGGTACTGATGTGAGAATTCACAAGTCCTACCTTCAAGGGTCATTCCAGCCAGTGCTATGAAGCCCAGAATTTTCTTCTTGAATAGAAGGGTTTTTATAACTACTGAACAGAAAGGTAATGGGGGAAAGGTGGGAAATAAGCTGGAGGTGCTTTTTCCTGCCAATCTGTAGTGCTAAGCCCTGCAATCAGATGAATGGCACACATCCTTGTGTAGGGCGGACCCAAAAGTCTGGTGATCACTCAGGGTAAATCACTGTCCTCTCCCCCTGTTCTATAGTTTTTTGTGAGGTAGGTTTGGGTGTCCCTGTCATGAATTTTCTTTATGGAATTGACCAGAACCTCATAGCATAAAGGCCAGGCATACATTTTGGCTGCCCTTAGGGCTCATTCTGGCCATCAGCTTGCCTCAGAAACAGTGAGGGGGTTTTTGGACGTGGCAGGTGGAACTGGGTTTTGACTGATACTGCGATCTTCTGTCAGAAATGTTCAGAGAAAAAGCATCAAAACTGTGATAGCCACTCTCACTGCTGTACCACACTATCTGTTCCAAGTGCAGGTATTACAGCAACCCAGGAATACTCTTATTTCTGGCCCATGTCAGTTCTGCGTTTGCACTGCCTCATAGCTTGAGACAGCTAAGTGTTGCACACTTTCTTGACTTCAACCCAAAAGAAGGGCATCTTACAGGCATTTACATTTTCCAAAATTACTTCTTCCATTTTTTATCAAAAACTAATTTATTTTCCCAGATTACTTCTTTAACAAACGCTTTGGTGCTCTTTTAGCAGCATATATCCACTATGATAATAACCTAGTTTCTATACAGAAATAGCTTTGTCTGAAGCTTTCTGGCTAACAAAACAAGCAGGATAACTTTGTCGTCTCCACCCAGCACATAGTAGACATACAACAGTGTTATGCAATTTGACATGGCTGGCTGCTCCATCAGAAAAGGCAAAAGCCAGAAAGATCTTTCCGCTGCTGTTGCTGGAGATTATACCACTGTAGGATGTAGGAGCACCAACAACATTGTGTAAAGACAGATTTCTGCTTAAGTGGATATACTTCTCTGTCAAAGGCTCTCTGGTAGCTCTCATAAAAGCCCCTCATTTATACTGCATCTCAGACAGAATCTCTCCCAAATGTCAGTTTGGCATGATATCTGAAATGAAGAACGCCCATCCCTGAAGACCAGTGGTTTTATAGGCTTTAATACACTTTAAAATATAACAAATTATCTTTCTTCTTAGGCATAACAGCAGGCATAGCCTCCAAATCCTTTTAAGTAATCAGTTGTGCCTCAGAATCTGAGAAGTATTTGAGAAGCAAGTTTCTTGTAATTAACCCTTTGAATAAACTCAAGTCTGCTCGCTCCCTCCCAAAGTGGCTTGTAGGAAAACAAGGAACAATATGAAAAGAATGAACACAGAACATACCAATCAGGGTCAGCAGTATTGCTGTTCTTACCTTTGGTGATGGCTCCACTGTATAGAATTATTAGACAACTCAAATTACTACTGAAATATTTTAATACTGTGCCTTTGCATCTGAAACTGATAAAAATCTTGAGTGCAGTGGTTCAAGAATGCATTCACATGAACAAAATAATGGAAAATACATTTAGAAGTCACATGAATAATGTAACTCCCTTCTTGGAAGGATTATGAAACTGTAGTTTCTGCATTTCTTTGACTAAAATTTGGCTTTAGTGAAGCTAATGGCTAATCTCAGTCTTGGCCTTCTTCAACAGTATGAAAAAAGATAACAATTCCTGCTTTTCTATATTAAAAAAAAAAAGCTGAAAGCTATTTGCAGTGGACAAAAAGCTGCCAATATAGTGTATAATTTAGAAAATGATTAAAAATCAAGAAGTGCAGCTATAGGTCATCAGAACAGTGAGGTATGTCACGAAGAGCAAGCATAGAAGTAAACTAACTTGCTCTGTCAGAATCTAAAAGAACTTTCAGTCATCTAGGATATGGAGAAGTTAATTGTATTTTAAAAGGGAAATTAATTATCCCCTTAAAAGGGAAATTGTCTTTCCTGTCATTTTGGGGTAGATTATTAGTGTAATCTACTGTAGCACATAAATGTCCCTGTTTACACTAGGTTTGAAGTAAGAGCTTCAGACTTTTTAGCCTTGTCCTTTTCTAGCAAGCAATCTCCATAGGAGTGTTTCTGATACCAGGTACGCTGCCTAAACCTGTCTCACATGATGTGTCAATGGAAACCTTCTTAAAATTGTGGTTTCCCCTCTTAGCTATGTTTTGCTCTTCATTTGACTCTAAGGGTAAATGTGATTATTGAGATTTGTGAATTTGCTAGAAAATTGTGGAATACAAAGTGGTATTATGTCCCATTATTAAATCTGATGCTGGCCTGTTTGCCTCAGATTAGTTCAGTTTTCACTTCACCTGGTCCAAATTTATGGCTTAATCTTTGTCCTGCAGGTTCCTAACTCACAGGCAACACAACTGAGAGAAAAATACACCATTATCCCATATTTCCACAGGATTGTGATAGCCAGCTCCACTGAAAACATACTTCCTGGTTTAGCTAGATACCTCTTCCTAATCTTCAAAATAACCCAGAAATTCTAGAACTTCTCAGTTCCTTCCTCCTTGTCCAGAGATACCATGTATTTCCTCCTTCTGCTTCTCTCAAAGTGCTGGTTACCACTGCAGTTGAAGTCCCACTCGCCACATCCTCAGAATCCCTTTTTCTTTTCCTCCATCGTTCTGTTGTTTCTTCTTCTTCTTGCTCACTGGTGTGGGCTTGACATGGCACTGGCATCTCATCTTTCTTAACTGCTTCCTGAAACAGTCCTTACTTTTGTATGTACCCAGTAGTCACAGCTAAGAACAATTACCAGCAGCCATGTGCCTTTCGGTCAATGCTTTTTTTAATTTTTTTTTTTTTTTTTTTTTTTTTTTTTTTTTTTTTTTTACTGTTCTTCTCTCATTTGAGCTATGAACTGTGACAATGTTGGAGCTTTTTATGTTGTTGTTGTTTGGAAGCTACCACATAGTAATACTACAGATATTATCAGAAAAGCCTTCTTCTTTTTTTATCCTTTTATCATTTCTTCTAGAACTGTGATATCTCTCTCTTTTGAAAACTATTCTGTCTTTCCAGATGCAGTTCCAAAAGTAATAGGGACATTTTTAAACCTCATTTGTTCCTTTCTTTTTTCACATCTGAATACTTTTGCTCAATTTGTAAAACAGCTTCAGATCTTTGCTATTTTAGACTGTAGTTACACAGTCGTGACCTATTAATTCTTCCAACTCTTGCCAAGATTACCAAAACCATTCATGTTCAACCAGTGGGCTCTTTCTTCCTTGGCAATACATGGTCTGAATCACTCATCAAGGGAAAGAGTACTATTACCACTGGAGAGCACTCTTATACAGCTACAAATACTGATTTATGTCCACCAGCTCCCTACTTTATCCCATTTTCTTCATCGTCTGAAACATCTGGCAGGTATTTTAAGTGTTTGACCACCACTGGTCATTAGAAGAGTTGGAGGAAGTTTTTTTGGATGTTCTTCAGAAGACTGGATCCTGTTACACTACCTTCTGTGTTCACTTCCCTTATGTTCTTGTGGGACAACAGCACAGAGTTTGCCACTAGAGGTGGTCTGAAAGCTGAGGGAAACCTTGAAAGCTTTGTTTCCTGCCTCCTTAACTCATACTGTAAAGGGACCTGTGCTTTGTGGATTCTAAGAAGTTATTTTACCAACTGCAGTCATTGCAAAAATTAATTTCCATCACTTTCTCCATCTGTTGCTACTTTTTAATGAGAGAAGAACAGTTCTGTGGTTAAGTGGTCTACCAGCAACCAGTGACAGCTTTCCTGAAATTTACCCAATTAATAGTTGGGTGGGTGGCTCCGGGCTGGAATTTCAGGGGCATTTGCAATGCAATTGCAGCTGATAATGCTCTTGACTATCATGGGATCATTGCAGTTGCTCAAGGCATTAGCAGGCAGCTATCACATGCTCCCAAAGCTGTCTCATCTCCAGGCAGAACCAGCCCCACTTGCACAGGAAGCGCTCCAACCCTGGCTGTCCTAGTGGCATCCACTGATTTCATTTCAGTTCAACATCTTTCTTGAACTGGGGTGGGGGTCAAAACTGAGACAGTATTTCAGTTGTTGTCCAACAAGTGCCAAGTAAAGGGGAGTAACTGACACCCTACTTCTGCTCCTGTGAGCACAGCCAAGGATGTTGCCTGCCTGCCTGCCTTGTTGTCAGTGGAATTCACAGTGGATTGCAGATTTGTGCTTAGCCTAAAGTCCACCAGGACCCCCAGGCAGCTAATACCCAGACTCCTTTGCTATCTTGAGTATGTCTGTGGTAGTCTGGAAGATTATTTTAGTAACCTGCTTGAGCTAGCTTGGTTTGGGATTCTCTGGGCTTGATGTAACATCCTGCAAAATACCCAAAGAAAATTTAGACTACTCTAATGGGCTATTTTGTATTTGTTTCATCAGTTGAAAACAGGAAACCATCTGGGAGGGGATCAAGTCTTGTGAAGATATATTTCTAATGGCAGAACCCTTTATCACTCTGGACATTTTCTGAAAATTATAGCAATCCAGCTTGACTATGAATCAGCAGTCATTAAATCTTACATCGTGAGTACAAGAGGCCAGATAATACATTTTGCCAAGGACTCTGCAGTACTTGTTGGAATGCAATGGCTCTTTAGCCTCTTTTGAGTGATGCATGTCACATACTGCACATAAGAAAATGCATGAGCACTCCATGTGATCATACCAAGCCTCTGAAGATTTCTTTGGCTCTTCAGTTGCTTAGCTCAGATTCACAAGTGGGATACAGCGCTTCGTTCTTCAGCTTGCATGGAAATGCTGACTTGTTTAATTTAAGAATTATTAGTGGGATTTTTAGAAGGGCCTTAAGTGACTTATGAACATAAGCCCCATTGAAAGTCGAATCCTACTTTCCATAAATATCGACCATATTTCTTCTGGTAAAATGTTTCTGGCTCAAGGGCCTCCTGCCAAAAACAACCTGTCTCCATTTCTAGACAACTTTCACCCTGCATTTTTGATATGTGCAACATCCCCACGGAGCACAGCGTTGCAGGTCAGGAAATGAGTGTGGAGCAAAAGAAGCATAGGAAGCACTGTCGACTGTGTATCTGACCTGGGAGACAAGACATGGCGTGGCTGCGGCTGGGCTGTGAGAGCTGCAGCCTCCCTGGGACTCCAGCCAGGAAATTGCACAAAGCCCAGAGTGAGAGACCCTCACCAGTCTTTTTTCTTCACACTGACAGATGTCCCTCTCTAGCAACCTGTCATGCCAGAGAGAAGTTACAGAGGTGACAAAAAATGTTAGTCAGGGATTATGGCTGTTTCTCTGACTGGTTTCCATTGTCTGTTTTCAGAGAGAAAATAGGTGAGCTGTTTAGACACAGTCTGTGGGCAGTAATGGACTGAGGACAATGAAGCCTGGAGCTGGAAAACATAGGAGGAAGCAGGATGTCCTATGTCCTTTTCCTGTAGCCCCCGTCTATACTGGCCGTTTACTCTAACAGCTGATTCTTCCCCTTCCATACATGCTTGTGAAACATCTCACTGACCATGGTAGCTGGAGATTTCCAGAGTGATTTGAATACCCAGACCAAATACCTGATCAATTCAGGTTCTTTTCCACAAAGAGAAATTCAGAACAAGGAGATGAAAGGAGATTTCTAAAGGGAAAATGTTACTGTGACACCAGTTGGGAAAACGAGTATTCACTAATGTTCTTCTGTGTTCAGGGTGTCATCAGCACAGGAATTTTAGCATGGCCATCATTGGGCTACTGAGCCTTTGACAGGGAAGCATTTGCTGCAGTGTTGCAGTACCTCCCATCCTTAAAACAGGTGGATATCACTTCTGAGGCACCTTTAAGCTTACCTCAGGTTGGATTCCTCCAATACTGAGGGACTACTAATGCTTTAAAAAAAATCAGTCCATGACCTGAAATGTATATAAGAGACAACAAGCCTTTTGATATATAACAAATAACAAAAAAAGAGCAAAACTGGCATCCTAGTGGGTAGAAAAGGTGTACAGAAGAACAATGGTTAAAAAGGGGTTGGTTTTGGGGACAGCATGGGCTATCCAGGGCTGTGAATACAGGAGATGTCAGCTTGGCTACAAGCTCTGGTTTTCTCATCATTCAGCTGAGGTTCTGGCTGAAGGATGCCACAGCTCCCCCTCTCCTAGTGATCCAAGTCCTCTTTCAGCAAAAATAAGGGGTGAGAGAGAAAAAATGAGATAAGCCCTGACCACTACCTGAAGACTGAGTTTGGAACTCCCAACCCAGATGCTCACCTATGCCTCTGGTCATATGGTATAAATTGACCCTACGGGATCTGCTCCCTTAGATGGAGCAGATCCCATAGATGGAACAGGTAATCCAACAGACTAGAAAATATTTCTGAATGACACATTTTTGGTAAGCATAAGCTTGTTCTCTATAAAAGAAGAAAAGGAAGATTTAAGAGAGAAATAATGGAGAAAAATAAATACACCTTTCTTGGTTTGTATTTTATTTTTGGAGAAGCAGACTACTACTTTTCTCCTGTTCTTTCTTAACAGATACCAGGAGACTTTTCCGAGGTTATTTTTGGAGCCATTAGATCTCATTCTTTCCTGGAGCCCTAGCCAGGTCAACAATACTAAGGAATGACTGTTTGTACCCAATGAACTCTGTCTCTCAACCTCTGTGTCCTTTGGAGCAGGCACTGCTGCTTGAAAGAAGTCTAGCACGATTTGTTTTGGGGTTCAGCTTGTTTCCTTTAGTCCCCTTGGAAAGTGACTATGGAATTAGAAATATTAATTGAGCTGCACAGAAACTCAGCCAGAAACTTGTGCTCTCCTTCAGGGAGCAGCCACAGAGACCTGGATGCCAGCTGAGGTCTGTGAGGTTTAGCAGGCTGCTAAACTCAAGGACAGGAGCCAGCTCTGTGCTGGGGACACCAACCACGCTGCTGGCTTGTGGCTTGTAATGCCGATGTGACACAGCATCCTCACATGTGTGCTCCTCCTTGCTGGGCCTGGGTGCCTAAGGGCTCACATGTGCTGCTTCCAGACTGGGTCTGTGCTGATTCCCAGCCTGAGAAGTGCCTAATGTAAGTGAGACTCATGCTTGCAAGAGCGATGCTGAAATCCCAGCCCTGCTGGCCAAACCAGCTCTCCAACTTCTTGTGCAGCCACGGGCACAAGGGAGGGCAGGAGGAGCCAAGATCTCACTTTTTTCATCTTTGAGAGCTTTGGTTTTAAACCTGTAACCTGAGGGAGGAATATGCAGGCTGTTCCCTCTTGTGCTCTATATTTTTAATATATAGTGGGAGATTCCGTAAGCCATTACTTTCCTTTTCCCCTCCTGTGTGATTAATTTTGCAAAGGAGTCTGCCCATGACAGAAATAGTGACAAACACAAGCAGCTCCTCACCTGCTTTCCAAATGTGCCTTTGGGGCCAGCCCGTGAACCATTCCATCAGGCTGATGAAGAGTCACACAAGCATCTTCCACCACCCTTGGAGGGCTTCTGCCTTCTCTCTGCCCCACTGTGGTGCACAGAGATGGAAGCTGGAGCAAAAAAAAAATGGTGCACAGGTGACACCACCTGATTGGCAGCTGAGAAAACAGATGCTTGGCTTCACACACTTAAGGGATGCCCTCTTCCATGCTGTTAGGAATAGCTCCCTGTCAGTGGCTGGTGGGATAGTGATACAAGCACAAAAGACAGTCATCCTCTGACTTTATTTTACTTTTCTGTAGCTATAGCCTTAAAAAGTCTGGAAAATGTTTTCCACACTAAATTAATTATGTTTCAACTTAGATCGACCGTCATGAAGTAGTCTCCTAGTTGTGCCTGTTCTCAAAATCATATTGTATTTAAAACTGGCAGAGAACATTGGCTATAATCGTTATGTGTAAATGTTTTTAGACAAAAACAAATTCCACAGGTGATTGAACTTTAGCATACACCAAAACACACATGTATTGAAGGATTCAAGGTGCATAGTGACAGGGACTGGTTAACATCAGTAGCTGAAGAGATAAAAAGAGCACTATGAACTTAATGAAAGCAAGTGAGCTCCCCAAAGGTGATTCTTAATGGTTTTTCAGGTTTCATATTTTTTGGGTTTTCCCCCTGGATATAAATATCCTGTTCCATATGCTGTTTTGCTAAATGAGGCACAGAATTTAACATCTTCTCTCTTCAGTGGGAGCTTCACATGTAATGACCTCCACTTCTGCCTCACCCTGAAGAGGAGTCCCTTGATCACACATGGGCCTTCCAGATTTCCATAAGGGAAGGACTTCTTTTGGTTTGACACAGCCTCTTTTTGCAGGGTGCCACCTTGCTGTACCTGCTGCATGAGTGACCCTCACTCACCCCAGACCTGGATGCTGCAGAAGAAGAAGCTCTGCCATGCCCAAGCCACTAAAGGTGGTATGAGCCTGCACATGCATCTGTTTTCCTGGTGTCATTATGCTTTAGTACAGAACAACAACCACATCTGAAAGCCCTGCCTTGGGCATTCATCAGCCAACCCTGAACATTCTCCAGGTGTTATGGATATTCCGCTACAAAAATCTGAGCACTGCAGAGAATCCTAACCTCATGTTTTTATCTGCCTTCTCTCTGCCTTGTATTCATCAATGCCACACATTAGAGGGCAGGATGAGGAATCTCTGTGGTGTCTTTAACACAACAAAAGAAGAGCAATTTTCTTATTTCTAGTTCAGCCTTTGAGGAAAGATAGCATGAAATGGAATATATCCCGATCCATTGGTGATGAATGACATGGATCTATTTATACAGATGTTTATACAGTGTTAGGTAATTGCAATTATTTATTGTTCCAAATTCCAAAGCAGCTTGCAGCATTGCAGAGATCTGCTAAGTAATCAGTGTTCTACAGAGATGCTGTGAACATTAGTTTCTAAAGTCTAGGTGAGACCCAGCATGAATCTATACCACAGATTCTTTGTAAAAAAATGGAACATGAAACTGAGCTTGTTCTAACAGCCCATTTCAGCCTCCACTACTGCTGCAGCACAGGCGCCCTTAGTGTGACGTGGTGGGAGAGAAATTTTAGCATGACACATGGCACAGATGGGTCAGAGAAGGGACATTTTGCACATCTTCTTCACCTCCAGTCTCCCAACTCATCCACCTCCCTCCTGCCTCTAGCAAATGTTATTCTCCGTTGTGTGGATGCTGACAAAATACAGGCCTACAGCAATGTTTATTCCACTTGAGAAAATAGGGAAGCATGAATTAAATCTTCCCCGTTGATGATTGCACTGTGATATGTTTGTTTTGGTTTATTTTTGTGCAGCTTACAGCTCTGTTAATTCAGTCACATTTATTTCTCCTGCTCACCTTCAAGTTCACAATTACCAGCTTCTGGCTTGCTTACCATGCCTTTGCTCCTCCACATTGAAAGCATTTTGGAGGATTTTGCTTTTGCTATTCAGATCCTTACACCTTAATGGAGCTGTTGCTGCTGTCCTGCTTTCATATGGGCAACCGTATCCCTGATATTTTATTTTAAATTTCATCTGATAATTGAATCGACTATTCCAACCCAAAATAATAGGAACCAGGTTAGAAGCTACACTTGAATTTTCCTGGGATCAGGAGGATGTGAGAACAGCAGTAGTTTGGCTAGATGAAGAGTTCATGCATTCCTCTGTCCTACATGAGACTGATGGCTTTTGCCAGCTCATGGTCCTCCTTATCAAGTTGATATTCTCATATTTAATACTTGATCATTTTGTTCTGTGAATCTTTCTAATGATATTTTTTTAACCTATGTAACCTTTTAGCTTCTGCGCTGTCATAAGGAGTTGCCCAGTGTAGCCATATTTAGGGTGAAGAAATACCATCTTTTTTAATGTTTAACTTTTTAGCATGTGGGACTTTCACCAATATGCTATTAGTGCTGTGCTTTATCACTTGTGCCTCTATAAGCTAAGAAAAAAACTCCACATATTTTATTGTTTTAGAACAAAACATGTAGTTTCATAAGTCAAAAGAAAATGGTCCATAATGAATATGATGTAAAGTGTAAATTGCAAATCAGAGCTGACAATTGAATGCCTGAAAATCCGATGTTGCAATTTTTTCGCCTTTCTTTAAGACCTTTGAACAAATCATTTGGGGCTCACAACATCTGAAAGTGCTTAGGCGAAAGTGGCATGAAGAGGTGTGATCAAAGCCATTTTCATAGCAGACATAAAAATCATAGCATACCTGATTTAAAACAGGGTAAGCAAAACCTAACCTGCCTGCTGGAGAAGATTCCATTGAAACTAGTTTTAGCTATCGTGAGGCTCAAGTAGCATGTTTGGGACGCTGGAGATTTGGATCTAAAGCGAACCCTCACCAACAGGCATTTAAATACGCTGGAGACTCCGAGTCTTGCCATGTTATGATGTTATGTATATGAAGAAAACTCACTTTAAATTATGCAGTCTGATGTTAGGATGAAGTAAAATTGCATACGAAATAATAATTTTCATTATCAGTTTAAAAATCACCCCGCATTTTAAAGAGCTGTTCATAGGCATCTCGCAATGTAGGTTAAAAGAGAAGAAAAAAACCCAACTTTTTAGCAAGGTAAAAAAATAATGTGTTTAGCTTCAGGCACTCTTTAAACTGCCTCTTTTCTGAGAAGGGAACACAGATGTGTGAGATTCTGGATTTAGTTCCAAGCCAATACTCTTAATTAACTTCAAATTGTTTAAACATATAACATCTCAGTGCAGAATGTCGCATCCTGGGAGTGCACTGGGCTGTACCCAGGTGTCAGTTCCCAAAGTTCACCTGCAGCACCGCAAACCACTGTAAGGGGCAAACATGTCTGCCTCATAATGGCAAATTACTTCAATGTGTGCCTGTTTTTGGCATGAAAAGAAGGCTAGAAGGGCGTTCATACTGAGAGGAATGCTTGGGATAATAAATAGAAATATTGGTTAAAGCTTGAAGAGCATATTTTGCCATTGCTTTCAAATCACTCTGGGAATGACTGGGAGAAATAAAAGGTACTTAGGAAAGACATAGGGGTTCTGGAAGATGGAAACTGGTCCTAGACTGTAGCTCTCAAGAATAAGCGGTAAGCTGTGAGCAAGTAGGGAGACTGGGTTTGGTTGAGATGGATTCTAGAGATATACAAAATGAAACAGAAAAAAAAATTCAGTGAGTTGGAATTAATTTTATGTGGTCTGTTCCATCGATGAAAAAGATTCAGTGGTCCACAAGTCAGAAGGGATGTGGCAATGCCTTTCTGTTGCCCCAGCTAAGGCCACCTCCCTCAGCTCCCAGGGTGTAGATGTGATTTGTTCATGCTGATTGTATGCTGCACAGATCCTGTGGGCAGCAGCACCAAAAACAAGTCTGGGGGAAGTTAATATCTCTGTCCATTGTGGCAGGTGTGAACAGTGTGCAGCAACCAGCATCCAGAGCTTCCAGTTGAGCAGCCAGGGTAAAGAAAAATGTTATGCTACTGCTCACACTATGGTTCATGTCCCCCTTATGTACCCACTGAGGTCCTGAGGAAACTTAGGTGCATAAGCATCTAAGTGAGAGGTCTTTATCCTGGGTACAGTCAATTGTAAAGAATTTTTCTGATCTATGGAATTTAATATTATTGGGTTTTTTTGTAATCCATACATTTGTATTCACATGTAAGCACACACAAGCATTTTGTACCTGATTTTTCTCCTGTATTTCAGTGGTAAGATACCACTGTAACTTCAGTACCTTCAGGAGACTTGCTCAGAGCTAAAAGTACTATAAATGAGTGGATAATCAAGCCTGCAGTATCACCCCCAGTTTCTGGGCTACATGCAGGCAGTGTCCTTAGGACGTATCTGTGCTGAGACCCACACCGTGAGGAGATCCCCAAGCAAGCAGACAGAGAGCAAGCTCTGGATGGTTGTGTCAGTGTGCTATGATGCTATTAATTAGTCCTGAGTTAATTAGCCCTTGCAAGAGGCAGTGTTAACCTGGCTGTATGGCTTTGGGGACCTGTGTAGTGTCTCTGCATGGGATTGTGCCATGTCATGCCTTGAGGATGTACCATCCCCTTCTGAGGCAAAGCAAGATCTGCCACACTTTGCTCCTGTGTCACACAGGTGGGACAGGGGATTTTCATAGGAAGGATGGTCTGTGTTGCTCAGAGAAGCAGGGAGGAAGACCACCAAGTGAAAACAAAAGGTAGTGGCAAAGTTCTGTAGAGTGGGCCTGAGTCACAGGGAGAATTTTAAAAGGTTGATTATTTTATGTCATGGGATTAAATGAAACAGATTCAAACCAAAGAAAATAAAGCAGTTGTTCATGCAATGGACAGTTAAGAAATAAAACTCCCTCTGCCAGTATTTTGTGTGTGCTGGACATTTAGGCAGGTTCAAAAAGCTAATTAGACAAATAAAGGAAAAAGCCAGCCAAAGCTGTTGAATTTCAAGACTCACTTTAGGCTGAGGAAGTCCTGGGGCAGCAGCCACTTGAGGCCAGGACATCAAAGACAAATCTCTACTCCATTGCTCTAGACTTGCATTCTTTCCCTGTCACCTGCTGCTGGCCGGTGGCGCTGCCAGCCCTGGTTCAGAGCAGAGCAGAACACTTCCCAGGTGACACTGCCATATTTGTAGCAAATCTCAGAGGTGTTACCCAATCTCCAAGGAGCTTCTCATAGGTTACGTGCCTCCATCAGAAGTGTTCAGCTAGTAGACATGTCCTTGAAAGAGGAAGAATCAGAATAATAGAATCACAGAAAGTCCTGGGCTGGAAGGGACCTTAAGGATCATTTGGCTTCAACCCCCCTGTCATGGGTAGGGATGGCCACCCACTAGATCAGGTTGCTCATGGCCCCAAGATTAGGACCACAAAAAAAATAACAATCAAAAATAATGTAATTTTTTTTTTCATGCAGGGTTTCACCCTTACTGCAGAAGAAATGAATGTCACCAGCTCATGACTTACACTGAGAAAAATTACTATATAGCCCACAAAGAGCATAGAAAGCATATGTTGCTTGGATAAAATTTTAGGCCAACTCATACCAACTTAAGTGCTGTAGGAATGCAATATCAAACCCAAGACACTGTGTGTCTCATTCTGAGAAAAATTCAAGCATGTGTTGCCACAGACAGGCTAGCATCATCATATTTGATCTTTAAGAAAAGCTCTTACTCAGTAATTTCAAATACTACAGAAAGATCTAGCAGCATCTAACAAGTGAAGCAAGCAAAGAGTTGACTTAAGGAGCTGTAATGCTGAGCAGCCTGGTTGATATTTGTCAGGCTTCCAAAGTTCTGCTAAATCCCTATGTTCAAGGCAAGCAAATGAGAAAAGGAAATTCAGAAAAGGATGATAATTATCAGTGTCTCTCTCAGCAAAGGCCTTGAAGGTTTTCAGATTGGCTCCTGCCTTTCTCAGCCTGACAGGAATTAGCCCAGAGAAACTGTGTGTATGAAAAAAATAGTGTAATTTAACAACACTGTTCATATATTCAGGAACTCCTTTGAACAACCAAGTGAGCCAGGAATCTAATGAACAAACAATTGAATATAACCTCTGGATAACCCTCTAATCTTCTCCATTCCCCTTGAAAATCTGAGGAGGAAAACACTAGAAGACAACAGATTAAAAAAGCCTGACCAAGGGAACTGCTGGCAGACAGCTAGGCATGGGTGTTTCTCTTGTTTGCAAATTTTAGCAATTAAGAAAGTGTTGAAAGATTCTGAAAACATGTTATCATTGAGAGAAGAGAGACTCCTAGGATTTAAATGTCAGACAGAAATAGGGTAAAAGACTGATTGGCTTTAGTTGATAGCAAGTCAAAACTAAATTCAGATTTTCCCCTCAAACAACATAAGCTGTCAAATATGGAAGTGAGCAAGTCATTCTTCTGATTTCACAGACAATGAATACTAAAGCAACACAGCAACATGTTATTATTATACCATAATAATAACAAAGCAGTGTTGAGAGGAGCTCTAAAACTCCATGTGATCTTCCATATGTTGCAAGAGGAATAAGAGTTTCTGAAGGAGACAAAGTCCTCAGTGAGAAGAAAATGTTTGAAAGACTCTAAAGATGGTTTTCTGGGCAGATACTACTATGACAAGGAAAGCAGAAGCAAAAAAACCCAGATATTGATTTGGAAAAGCTGTGAATAAGGTTAAACATTTACAAATAACCTATCAAGCAGCTAACATCTAATCAAAGCCATGGTCTTTCATTTTATGCCAGAAAACTAATTATATTGAATTAAGTCAAAAGAACAAAGGTGTTTGGAAATAAAATATGTCGAAGGATGAATGAATCAACATGAATCTTAAATTCATGAGGAATGATGACCTAGTCACCAAATCAAATATGAGTTCGCAAATGTAATTAAGAAAATCAAAATAATCCTGCGTTGATCATTAAACAATTAAAGCATGGGGAGTAATGAGGGAAATGATGGCAGTCAAGAAAAAAGGAAAAAGGAAACATCTAATAATTGTTTTCTAAAAAAAAAAAAATAAAAATGAAAGACTCTGAAAGGTGGGCATTGCTCTGAATTGAAAATCTCCATATGCCTTTTGACTCTCAGTTGATGTTGATCACTGGTGTAGTCGTCTGCAAAGACAGCTTTGTTTCCACTTATTATCTGCCCATTATTTACAGAGAAGGTCATAATTCACCTTGTGGAGGTGTTGCTGTATCTTGGGGCAACCTGATTTGATCTTGCCAAAGGGACTCAGCAAACAAAGCAGCATAATTTGTTACTGAAATTCTGACCACTCTTTTAAACAAGGGTATTACTGGTCCCGCAAAAAAGGATGAAGGTTACCTGAGAACAAGAGTCTAGAATGCACACAAAAATTAAAGCAGCAGACAAACAAGGAAGAAGAGATCATTAGATTGGAGACAGCTAGTATTCCAGGGCTCACTTGGACAGAGCCATGGCCTGTATGGCCATAAGACTGAATGATAAGCATCTTGGAACTACTTCACACTTTAAATCTTAAATCAAGCACTCTGCATTGCTCCCTGAGGTCCATGCAAAAGTAATGGTTTGGTAGGATGCTCAGTAGGAACCTATGCTGCTGGCAAAGTCAACACCACCATTTCTATAGCAGCAGATTCTTTCCCAATAGCTCAGTGATTCTTATTTTTTCTGATTTGGGCATCCTGAAGGTTCACTGCCCAAGTATGACATCTACAGCTGAAACAACCATAAATGTGCTTTGCTTTACAACATCCCAGAGAAATTTGCAGATGAAAATTTATGCTTCGAAGATAATAAATAAGAGAAGCATCACAGACCAGTCTAAAAACCATGTTAACCCTGCTTAAAATTTAGTTATGTGCCTGTAAGAAAAATAATGGCACAGAGGAAATGACTTTTCCTGCAGAAAAGCAGAATTCTGTCGTTTCTTTGTCCTACACATGGACTGCATGAACCAGAAAAGACATTTTACTCTTGGAGTTTTTATTCCAAAACACATCTAAGGATAAGGATATTACTCACATAGATGATTGCTTACTACAAAATGAATCTGTTTTATACTTGAAAATAAATAGGCAATGAAATATCTCAATGTATTCTATTTTACCCTTTACTAAACTGCATTTGTGTGCTTAACGTTAACCTTCCCATTCAAATGTCATTAGCTGCTAATTAAGATGTTGATATCCTGATTGTATATCTTGCAGTAGAGATGATTTGCAGGCACTTACTAGGTGTTTATCAAACTCCAGCACACGTATTGGTTTAGCATGTGTGGCACATTTAATTTACTGAACACTGTCCCAGTTCTCTGCTCTTTTTTCCCCCCTAATACATAATCAGCAAAACATGGCAAGTTGTCAGGAATAACCTCAGAAGAGAAGTAAAAGTAAGTGACCTAGGCACTCTTGTGCAAACAGTTTTTACCTATGATTTCAAGAAACCTTATTTAGAAATCTCTAAAACTCTCCCAGCATATTACTAACAAAATGAATAAGCCCTCTTAGTTTGTCTTCAATTTACACTGTCCCATAGTCAGAGACAGAAGCTTCCATAATGTTAAAGGTTTCTTTTCAAGCAAGTTCTTTGCTACTGGCAAAACGAGTTTAAATCAGAGAAAGGCAGTGATGATTCTGCTAGTGCAAAAGCAGTTCTGCAACACAGGGTACATTTTCACAGGACTTTTTAATATAATTTATGAATATTTGCTCGCAACATAATTGTCTTTTCTGCTGACATTTTCAAAGCAACACTGTGATTTGTTGGGTCTCCTGAGAGTCCAAGTACAAAACTGATAATTATATTAAATATACATAGACAATAAAGAGTGTGTTTACATAACTATGCCCATAAATATCTGGTTGAACAGTCATTGTTCTCAAAACCCTTTTAAGCAGCTCTCAGAGGGATCCAATTCTAATGACATGATGGTTTAAAAGATGTTGCTCAGTCTTGTTCCATATTTAATTAACTTTCCTTTTTTAAACTTGTGATGGTGGAGACAATAACAAATAGCTCTGAAAAGAGAACGAGCCTTGAAACATGAGTGAGACCTTGTCAGGCTTTTGTGTGCCACACACAGAAGAAGATCTGCGCACAAGAGTTGGTGGTCGGGGACTGTCCAGCTCCTGGGGGACTCCGTTGCTGTAGCATGTACAGTTTACTACGACTAATAACAACAGCAACAACAACAATAATAATTAAACAAATCTTCTGCATACCAATAAGGGAAGTGACATAGGAAGGGAAAGTGAATGTATTAAATGGAATTGGTAGAATAGGCCTAAACTTTTTTCTTTTTGTGCTGCTATAGAGCAGTGAAGCAAATACTTTAAAGAGAATGGCACATTGCCCACTAAGATGTAAAGGGCGTGTGAGCATTAATTGAGCACCAGTGTGTGACTGAACACATTAAGTAGGCATCAAGATAACATGTCTAAATTCATGGACAGTCTTTTTCTATGGAGTCCTTCACATTGCCTCATCCTAGACAGGGCTGCTACAGCAGCACAATATTCTGTTTTCACACTGAGCTATTTTTAATTGTCACCAATTATAATTCATTTACTTTTATGTGTCCTGGTTGTCACAATATTAACATTTGTAAGTCTTTCCCTTTGCAGGCTGTGAGAATCTGTTGTGACATCTCAATAAAGTGGGATTCAATCAAGGTGTGAATGAATTGTTAATCTTGTTATAAATAGAAAATGCCATATGTTGGTAAGGAAGGGACGTCTCCCTTTTTCTGTTGTTGAGGACAGTGGTAATGAAACAAAGTGAGTGGTCGTGCCAGAATTACTAATAAAGTCCAGTCACTGAGACATGGAAAGAACTTCAGCTTTCCCCCTGCTCTTAAGAAGGAAGGGATAACTATTAATGTGTCCTAAGCAGAGCTTTTGAAACATTTCTCATGGGGTTTTCAAAGTGACTTGTAAATCAGGAAAAGCAGTGAGAGCACTGGGTTTGGAGTGAACCAAAGAAATTCTGACACTCTCCATGTGGACTGAACCACCAAAAATGGATTGGAAAGTCTAACTTACAGGCAACTGGCTATGAACACATGTATGATGGTAGAAATTCTGGGTTTGGGTAGCTGAATTACATAAAGGCCTAATACATGCTTATTCCTGGACTATCTTTTGTTCAGATAAAGAATCAGTGCATTTCCTCATAAATTCAGTGCTCAGATATTGTCTGGGTAGGTCGCTTCACTTCTGTAGTATAAATCCTGTATTTATATATGTTTTAGGTCTGTGACATTTCCTAAAGACAACGCTGGCAAACAAGCAGAAGGACTAATTGCTTTATTAAACTATCACTTAGAGCAAAACTCATGTCCATTTGAAATCTTGGTAATATAGCCATCACAGAGGTAAAAGGATACCTTGTCTCGCAGTCTATCCACACAACTCTTGAACAGATTTATCCTTTTACATTGGGCTAAGGGCCCAATGAGGAGGGGTTTCTCTTAGCTTTTGCTAACCCAGGGCAGAGAAAGGCACGCCACAGCTGAAATGCACACATGCACACAGAGTGCTGTGTCTCTTCTTCCAACAGGCAAGATGATCTGCCTCTCCTGTTGATTTTTCTAAATGCTGTGGCAATTCCCCAAGCGATACTCAGCTCTCATTGGGAAGTTCAGATGTCTTCCATAATCTATTTAAACAGCTATTTAGGTATCACTGAGAAACCTGTTACTTTAGAAAAGGTAAGAGGATTCCAGCACTTGATACCAGCAGCCAGCTCTCAGAAGCCACCTGGGGCTGCCCGTGGCCACAAGATCCCTCTATTCCCCTGAGCCTACCTCAAGAGACAATTGATGCATGAAGTCTTCATCCCTTTTGCTGTTGCAGTGTTTACTGTTCCTTTATTTACGTATCTAGAAATTCAACATCTTTGCATGTTTTGCAAGCTGTCATGACATGAGACGCTAGTAATAGACTATGTTTTGCTTGCTAACATATTTTTGACATATTTTAGCTTTGATTATAAGATTGCATCTTTCCTTGCTACCATCTGTCTCAACTCGGTGGCACTCTGGCATTTACAAAAACAGTAGGGTGTAATATTTCTTATATACTTGAACTCTACTACAAACATGCTATTTTCAGTCTTAACCAATATGTCACACTTTCACACATGAAGGCTGAAATGCCTTATATCCTTTAAGGTATCTGTCAAAAATAAAGAACATATCATCACATTCAATTTGGCTGAGATGAGTAATATATTAATGAGAATAAGAATGGGAACAGTTTCTGACTTATAAATAGAACTGGCATTTTACAAGCCTTATGTATTCATGCCTGCATATTGCCTTTTGTCAGCACAAATGAGATATTCATACAAAACCTGGGAATTTCTTTCTTGGATTTAGCAAAATCTGCACAATATTTTCAAAGCTGGAGTGTTAAATATGACACATTTTTTCTTGGAATATCTGGTAGCCAGACACTTTCTGATTTTTCTTCTTTTCTCTCTGTCCTCCATCTGTAAGGAGTCAAATTGTTACACTCAGCAAACTGGAAATCACTTTATATCTACCCTGACAGCACTAGGTGAGCAGTTCTAGACATTTGGACTTGTTGTGATGTGTGGCTATTTAAAGGCAGTATTTCAGCAGCACTGGTTTTCATGGGATAAAACTAGAATTCTAGCAATAGGATGAGATACTAGAAGAGCTGGAGAAAGGTTTTTTGGCCTCTTTTGCAGGTGAGCTGGAGTACTGGGGCACAGTGGTAGGCAAGGAGGGTTTTTATCCCTTTTTCTTCTCCTTGAAACTGCAGGCAGTCAGGAGCCAATTCAGACCTGAGTAAAGCTGTGAGGTGGTGTGAGAGCTGCCGGGGCGTGGTGCCAGTGAGCATCACCCACAGCAAGTGCCACCTCCAATTCTGCTACCCATGCCACAGGAGAGGGTCAGGGATGTCAGCTTAATAGCACTGCTGGCCAGAGCTGTGATGGCTCCCTCTTGTCAGCACCAGACCCAGCTCACTAGGTGACATTTCATTTAAATTTACTGATAATTATATATGGAAAATGCGTGGTGACTCCTCTGGCTACCAACGTGTCAAGTGTGTAAGTAAGAAATTGATGAGACAAACAAATAAAAGAAACAAATAAACCCAGAAAACAATGAATATCACTCTCAAGCACACATTGCTTTGCAGTGGGCCAGCAAATTTGTTTCTACTGTTACATTTATTTCAATACCTACCTTTGAAAAAAGCCATCTATTTTACTGAGCAGTGTACTGATCCAATGATACAATGGGATTCCAGATCTTGGTGGTTCTTTAGGTAATGTAACAGCAGTAATAATAATGCTACTTTCCAAGGCAAAAGACAAGACACAAAGCACACTCACACTTAATGGTAAACTGAATTTATTTCCTTTTGGAAAACAATTCCAGTAATCTCCAGGTTCAGACCGCAGAGTAAACATTAATAACAGTAACATACAGGTTAGTTCAACTGATTCAAGAATTTGGCCGTGTGAAATCATTAAGGAAAGTCTTGAACACTCAAAGCTTCAAATGGTATCCAGGAAAAAAATTCTTTGACAAACTACATAACAACTATTGCATATATGGTAATGCTATCTGTCATATCGCAAGGCTTACAAATATATATACGGGCCTTATTCAACTGTGGGTGCCTGCTCTGTGAGAAAGAGTCTCTTCATATTTTTTGCAAGAATCTTCAGCAATAAAAAATAGTCTTAGATTCATCCGTTTGTATACCAAAAGAGAGATTTCTGGACTGAAGTTTAAACGAAAGGGAGGCCAAACAGAGCTGCAATGGAACATAGCTATTACTTTCTCCCTCCTCCTTGAAAATGACATTTTTCTTAAGCTATTTTTTTCTCCTCACACAGTATTATTATTATTTGTATCTTTCCTGAATAGGGCCCAAGTCCACTTGTCTTTATAAGACCATTTTAGTATCAGACAACATAATACATGTGCAACACTTTATATACAGGAAGTCTATCCGGTGCTCAAAAGTTCAAACACATGAACATCCAACAGTTTCGATAATACAAGTTTTATGGTACAATACAATGATTCTGAATAATATACATTAACAATGAAAGTTTCGTGCAAAGAGTAAAATGTGTTCCCTTTTTGTGCCACAAAGAATTCTCTGGAAGAGATGGGCCTTGCACTAACTGCTGTGCTGGGTCATCGTATGATTCTGCAACAAAAACAAAAGAAACAATTTAGTCACAGGACAGGCATTTCTGTGTGAAAGAAGGATGCAAAAACAATTTTCCCAACATATCTTGTAAAATGATGGGCTGGATAAAGAGAATATTCTTGACCCTTCCTTGTTTAAACTAGCCAGAAACAGCATAATTATGGAAGAGAGGAGTTCTCCCCAGCTGTTTCACACCAGTATCCTTTACATGTGCCACAAGAAGGGCAACACACTCTCTACAGATAGGGTGTGGGCTGACCTGCCCCATGAAATTGCAGACCAGGTCAGTGATCCTGGTGTCTGCTTACACATGGCTCATGGTTTATGCATTGCAAAAATGAGAAGTGCATTTGCCATAAAAGTCTTATGCTAACTGGCCTGTGCTTCCTACACTGTGGCACTGCTTCAAATGCACTCCTGCAGTAAAACCTATTTCCCCCACATGGTAAGAGCCACTCTGCTAGAGAGCTCAGAGACTGATGAGAAAACAGGAGGGGCTGGCACAGCATGCCCTTTGGTCACCAAAACCCACAGGTATTTTTCTTCAGATGAATGCAGTTCCTTATGTGTAGTAGCACAGCATGGACTTTGGAGTCCTAAATTCTCATTTCCTGTACAAGTAATCACCAAATCTAGCAGCAAATACCAGTTTCACCCTCTTTCCTCCTCACCCCTCAAACCAAGTTGGCCACTTTCAGAAAGATGCTATTGTGCCGCTTGTACTGGCTCAGACTCTTCACAAGCATTGACCTAAGAGCAAGGGACCAATCCAATACATCTTAAGTTTTTTACAATGTACACTGGATCCACAGATAACTAGAAAATGTCTGTGAATGCTCCTTCTCGGACAACAGGGCAGCCACTGATTAGTGATGAATTTTCCCCTTAGTAAACAGGGCCAGATTTGGGCCAGTGACCCACAGGGCAGGGGTGTCACATCCCATGATTTGCTCCCAGCACATCTAGACCCTTCACTCCACTTTATTAAATTAATCTGTCTTTAAACCTCTTTGGACTAACACACTCTAGGATGAACCTGTTCCCACAAGACAGTCATCATTTACAACAAAGTGAACATCTACTGAGCCATACCCTCCAGAGCCACCCATGAAAGGGCACATGAAAACAGCCTCGGTAAAACGAATGTGAAATACAGCGTGACTGCAGACCAGCCTAAAAATCCTCTCTCCCATCCTCCTTCACTCTTCCCTAAACTGTGCACGCACACAAATAATAGTTCATGGGACATTTGGCAAGGGAAGGGTCTTACAGTAAGACTGAGGAATTTTTAACGTAGTGCCATTCTCAAGATTAAAGGAAAATTACCCAGTGACACTCCAAGATGCGATTTCCAGATGTGAATACAAAATGATTTAATGCTGATGGCAGGAATTCCAGACTGTCCAAGGCCAAAGAGCATTAAAAAAATACACTCCACCACTTGATTTCATCTAGTTCCTCATCCTTCCTATAAAATAATTTCAAATTGCTGTAAAGCACCAACAATAGATGCAGCCAAAAATGCTGGCTGGTCCCAGGTAATGGGCTCTGACTTTAAAGCACAAAAGCAAGGAAATTAAGAGTTAAGCCTGACAGTCAGGCCTTTTGTCATCCTGTTGTGTCCATTTATTGCAGCACTTACAGCATAACACCACAGGCTTATTGGAGACCCTGCAGTACCTAGAAACAACAGGGCAAGTTAAATATGGGGTGGCAGCCTGAATTCTGATTTTCTTCTTTGCTTCTGAGCAGGTGAAGTAATATACCAATTGTTACATTGCAGACAGATATTTGGGGGGGGGTGGTCTTTTGTTTCTAGTCTCCTGAGAGTAAGCACATCAGTCAGCCCATTTTTTATTTCTTTTCACTAAGTGAAAAATGCATAATCAGTATGAAGCTGGATGAACAGTTGCATATGAAGCAGTCAAAAGGTGTTTTAAAATTGCAGCCGTAACTCTGGCTGCAATGACATTTTTGATTAAAAAATAAAAATGCCCAAATATGAAGGAGACAAAATAAAACACAGCATAAGGACTGACTTGCCCCAGCTCTCAGTGTCCCTGACTCCTGTGCCCTGGCACAAAATGAGATTCTCTGGAGATAATAAAGAAATAATAGAAAAAGAACCAAACAAGCATTGCAGAGAAGAATGAGACAGGGCAGGAAAGGAACATGAGGAAATACTTTGAAGAGTTTACGCCTTAAAAGGCAACAATACGTGTTGTAAACAGTCAAAACAAAACACAGTTTCCAAAGTAATTAAGGCTCCCCAAACATGAGGGACTAGGGAGAAATACCTATTTGGCTAAGTTGCAAAAAGATACAAAGTGGAAGCGCTTCAGGAACATAACATTGACAAGACAAGCAGGCGAAGGATGGGAGGGGAGAGATAAGAAAAGGAGGAAAATTCTGTAATCCTACAGAGAGCCATATTCCACTCTACCAAAAGCCATCTATTGGAGACCCCATGTCTAAGTGACTGAAAATTGCAAACATTAATCCCAGTTATGAACCGTTGTTGTTTTTATGAGGGGTGTTGTGTTTAAAAATTTAGGGCAAAAATTCTCCTCTATTATCCACGCAGCAGATCTCGACTCTGATAGTCTCTTTGCTTCGTGTGCAGCGAGCTCCCGCCTCCCTGGCAGTGGGAGATCAGGCACGCGGGGAAAGCGGAATTTGGAGCTCCCGCTGGCAGGGACGCGGCAGGGCCATGGGAGCGCAGCACACCCGGGGAGAGCACAATATTACACTTGGGATCCCCCTGTGTGCTTCGAAGAGCACGTTGCCCTTCACTAAAGACACACTAGACAAGCCTGAAACACGCCTCCTCCAGAAACTTCAGCTAGTTTGCCTGGGTTTGGAGCAGTTAGTACCTCCACTTGGCAAAGAGAAGCCATTTAGCGAAGTACAGGAGGTGTCATATGCTCCCCTCCTTTGCCTCCCTGAAATCTGATTGTGCATAAGCACATCTGTTTAATTATGTGGTAGTCTCCCTACAAAGCAAAAATGTCAGTTTCCTGCTTAGCCATGGAAAGGGGAAAATAGTTTTTCTCAATATAATCTTTCCTGGACTTCAGCAACAGCTGTGTTCCAATTTCCAAGAGCTGGGATCTCATGAGGAGACACTAGTTTGCAAATACAAATTCAAGCTTTGCATGCACAAAATGGAGGAACAGGGAAGCAGGAGGGGTGTGTGTGTCACTGCATTTGTTATCATGTAGACAGAAACCAGGAAAACTCCTACATTCCCAATTTCTATGTCTCAGTGTTAGCTGGAAAGCAAGTGTATTACTAGGGGAAAACTGAATTCAGTATATTTCACAAGCAAAAGAAACTCTTTAAGCGCACTTGCCCTATTCCTATAAATAATTATTTTTGATAGCTGAATCCAAAATCCCAAGTGTTTTGTGACCCACTATAAAATTACATGCCAGCACTTTTCTGGATGGAAATGCTTTGAGATATCCCCGGTTTTAGTGTTAAGGACTTGAAAACACGCAAAGAATTTCAGGATAATACTGTGTGGAAGAATCTTCTTGGCAAACAAATTCAAAAAGGTTTCTTCACAGAAAGGCTGGAGACAAAAGAGGTAATAGTACCTGTTGTTTGGTACATGCCTTCGTGTTTCAGAGGGAACATGAGGAGTAATAGCTAGCAAAAAGTTCCCGCCCACAGCATCAAAATTAACGGAGAAAAAAATACCCACAGATAGCCACAGACTCAGCGGCCCATTAGAATCCTTAATGTGAACTGTGGTTTCATTCAATTTAAATGGGACTTCTCTATTTTATGAGCAGATGAACCAAGACATGGCTGTATCTGACAAACAGCACAAAGAGGGTACACGTGAAGAGGTATAAAGATGAAATGTAGGTGCATTATTTCAACAGATGGTAACAGTAGCACAGCAGCATGTTATTTTTTTCCTTAGTTCAAGAACACAAACATGAGTAATCAATCATCGCTGATTAAGTAATTATGGTACCCTACATGTTATCACTTTTCTGGAATCCTTTATCTGTGTACATTACAGACCACCTTGTATTTTTTTGCATTCAAAAAAATAAAAATCCACCCCACTGCACTGCAATCCAGCTCCAGGTTGTAAAACAGAACTCCACATTGCTATCAACCTTTAAGCGCTACAATTTACTCTTTTTTTTTTAACAAAAGCAATTGGTTTCCACCAGTCTGGATAATAAGTCTTTTGACCTGCATTCTTCTTTGACCCATTAAGGTCACCCCTGTGCTCGGGCATACAGCTGACTTAGGAAATGCCTGCAAGTCCTGCATTTCATCTCCTGCCCACTCAAAATAAAGCTTTCTTTAAATGTGTCTGTACGGGTCCCCGAAGACCAGGGAGGCATCCCTGTAGTGGGCAATGGAGGGACAGAAGCTTCTGCCTTTATTAATGAATGCAGACCATTATGAGTCTGGCTGGCTCCTGCACTGTTCCCAGAAGCATATACTGTACGTGACTTAAAATGCTAGAATATTGACACAAAGCGAGCTGGGCACCCCTAAGGAAAATTACTCCTTGGATATAATGTAGGCTCGTAACAGCTATTAGAGTACAAAATAAAACCCTCCGGGATCAAACTGACATATACCGCATTCTACCTACTCCTCAAACATTAGAAGAATTTCTTTGTGAAGGCATTCTCAAGGACAGCATTAAACTGACTTTTGTAGCAATCTGCAACAGCTTTTTGGCTTACAGCTTTTAGTACTAAATCTCTAGTTTGAATCAATATAAGTACTATATCTACCACATTAATCAATACATTTGGTTCAATACACGTTCTATTAAATTATACTTTCTAATCAAGAAATTCTGCTTCTCTTCCCTTCTTTTTTTATTCCAACTTCTTATCCTTTACCACACTTTTCAAACTGTCTGCAGCTAAGAAGAGGATGTTGGATTTTCCAGAATCAAAGGGGAAGAAAGAAAGTCCTGTGGAAAGGCAAGCCTAGCAAAACCTAGCACAGGATCAACATGGTTTCCAGAACTTTGGTCCAATGCTTCATTACTTATCCTGGTTTCCATGACCTCTCATGCAGAAAGACTGTATTGGACACTGTGGGAATATTATATCATGTGGAGGCGAGGTGAGGGAGGAGGGAGGAGGAGTATTAAGCGGTAACACCAAAACCAAATAAATGAAACTTATTCAGACTAAACTATAAAAAAGGTAGCACAAAAGGTTATTTTTCACACTGTTTCTTCAGATTTGTGCTGCTTCAATATTGCAGCACAAAGTTTCCTGTCAAGGCCCCATTAAATTGCTGAAGGATTCTTTCCTGGTGACTTGTAATATTATTATACTCAAGGACTGAATTGACGAGTTGCTTAGATTTGTACAATACTAAGATTAAATACAAACTATAAATTAGGATGTAAAAATATATTATTTAGTCCAGGTTTTCAGGGATTTGTGAAACACTGGGATAGAAGATGTCTCCAGCAATCTGAGCAATCTACACAGTTAGAATAAATGACTTTCCCACACCTGTGTTAGATTTGGTGGAATGTGGTTGCTCTTCATAAGAAGAGAACATGAAACACAATGTCAAAATGATAAACATACATATTGCAGGCATGCAATGAATTTGCCACTGTCTTACAGAAAAAAACACTGCATTCACGTCCCTCGCTTACAGTCAGTTTCTCTTTTCCTATCTCCGTATAATCACTGTGAACCTGCAGAAAAACTGTTGCATTTTCTTTTGACATTTAACATCATCTCACTCAGCTCACAATAGTGTCTTATAATACTTTCTAGATGACACTATGTCACTATTAAACAAAAAGGTGAAATAGCATAATAAAAGAGAAGAACAAGAATTCATAGAATTTAAAGACAGAAAAGACCCATTAGGGCGTTTTCTCCACCCATCTTGCCAGTGTTGGATTATTGCCTATAGTGTAATTTCAAGTGTTTTGCCCAGTCCAATTTTAATTAGAGCTTCCAATGCTCCTCCTGGGAGACTATTTCACAGTTTCACAGACCTCAGGGTTAGTATTTTTTTCCTGATGCTCATCCCAGGAGAGGAAGAGGCTCAGGCAACCCCAAATCAGACATGAAGCCAAATCTGCATAGTTAGGAACTGGTTTCAGTAGAATATCTGGGCCATTTTGAAACATCTGAAAGCAGTAAACTTACTTTCAATGCCCCAACAAATTATGGCACTAGCTCCACTGCTGCTGCAAGCAATTAAGAATATTCAGTTCTGTGGGTTTCTAAGGCTCAGTTGCTGTATAGGTAAAAGAAAACCAGCAAAGGTGGGATTTGGGGTTTCGGTACTAAGGGTAATGACTTCTATAGTGCACTCCACCAAATGAATTAATTGAAGGTTAGGGTCACATACAGGCTCATTCTATGATTCTATAATCCTTAATTGTACTGACATAGCATCTATGGATATTCAGATTGTAAACATTTCTGTCTTTTTCACAAATGTGAAATACAAAAAGAGCTACTTCAGTTGAAGCTCATTAACTAATAAGTGATTATTTCCCCTCTCAGACCCCACCCTTCCTTTCATAAAATACTAACTACAAGAAATTAACTTGGATTACTGTATCTGAAGTGTCGGAACTAACAAATGTCTCTGATGTGTTTCGCCCCAAGAATTACAATGCTTCTGACAAAAATATATATTCATATTTCAGTGGTCACACTTATGCTGAGTGAATGGGGGAGCTAGAAAAGAGATGATGTCTAAGAGTTTTTCATAGGTGAAAACTAGGAGACTGAATGGAGACTTGGAAGCTCTGGAGAGAACAGAAAAAGTCCAGGCAAAGTGTCCCTGCCACCAGCATCTCCAGTACTGTAGTGCAGCTGGCAGAGCAGAAGGCTTAACAATGAATTTATAAATACACTAAAGTAGGCATGGGGTTTCATTCAGGCCAAGTTTGCTCATCAGCACAGACCTAGCAAAATACAGTCTCCGAAACTTCAGATTCCCAAGAAAATTGATCTGACCTAAACCACAGCTATTTCCACAACAAGAAAGGGGCCAAATCCCAAGAGAATCTGTGTTCTCACAAATACCATTTATGTGTGGTGAGTTGATGTTTACCAGCCTTTGAGAATCAGGTCTGTTCTCAGACATGTTTGCCAGTTAAGTGGTCATCTTAGGACATGACTGACCACTGTTGACAATAATAATTTAGGAAAGTCTACACTGAATTGTAGTCATTCATATAAATTAATTCACCTAAGCTATGTGATTTGATATTACATTAATGTTTCTGAAATAGCACGACTGCTAATCAGATTTTATTCTTTATCATATTTATGCAAAACTCTCAGTGTTCTGGCTTTTCCACTCAGCATTTCTGGCTGGGCCAGAGAAAAACTACCTGTAAAAAAATCTCAAATTGAAGAGTATGTTCTCAGGGATGCAAACTGAAAATTAAAACCAAACCCAAACCAAACTAAAACCCCTGATACCTATTTTTCTTCAGAGACTTCCAGTAAGTCACTAGTAAAATGTCAATGATTCCTTTTGGATTCATTACTATATGCGAGTGCATATATCACAGATTTGTTGTATGGAAAAGAACGACATATATTCCTGGGAACAGCAAATAAGACTTTCGTCATTGTCACTAGAAGAGAGCAGACACAAACACCAATGCCTGTTCACCATCCTTGCACCTTCCTCATTATGAGCGTTGGCAGGGGGCTCCCAGCTAAGCCTCTGACATAAATCAGAGTAGCTCGAAGGCTGTTTTAACCTATGGTGCCAGGCAATCGGCTCCCATAAGCCTGCCTCACCCTGCCTGCTGCTCATTGAAATGCAGTGAAACTTGCAACAAGGTCTTCCATTTCAGGCAAGATGTGCCTGGCTGCATGGGAAAGGTGTGTGCATTACCCCGTAAAAGAGAAAGCAATGGGGAGAGAGGGCAATAGTCAGGGCATGTTCACAACAATTCTTCAAAACTGGGAAACCTCTCTGTTCTTTATATGGCAAAGGGGCTGTACTGATAATCAGGATCCAAGTCTAAATCTTGTCTGTTGGAAAGCAAGGCCTTTGTGATACTGCAAATGTTTGAAATTAATACACAAGCATTCTTCCCCAATAAGAAAGTTGTTCATTAAGTGGGAATAAAAGCTGAAACAAAAAAGGCAGAAGGAGGCACTTCTGAGAAATATATCACAAGTCTTATTACTTTAGAATATGGTTATGGTTACCCTGGTATAAATTAAGAAAAGCTCCTCTGAAATCAAGGGCGTTTCAAGACAGGATCAAGCAAGAATACAGCCAGGCTAAAACAAAGTGAATATTGCTTGTATACTGATCGATTCTTGTACACCCTCTGCAGAGGCCACAGCCAGAAGTCTCTTCATCCTGTCAGACAAAGCAAGCTGAACCGAAAGTTGAACAAATACAGATTTGTCTGCAGCTATTGTACAACAGAGTAACAGAGGATGACAAGCCTTGATAGGCAATACTGCCTAATAAGATATTCAGGGATTAAGTCAGTGTTTTACAAGACGTGTTCATGGGCTAGTTGTTGCTCTGCTTTAATTTTTTTTCTTTGTTATGTTTAATTTATCATGCTGGTGCTTTCTAAACTACAACATCTGTAAACAAGTTTAAGTTTGACTGACCTCCCCTTTTACATCCACAGGCAGCATTTCTACTTTGTGCTCTGATTTCAGATACCTTAAAGACAAATAAATCTGTGGGGGAGAGAGAGGTAATAAACCTGCACAACAAAAACAAACCCCTTTGTCTGACAATATGTGATCATCTTATGTGAATACAAATTTGCCTAGCTGTGAGTGAGGAACTGGCTCCTGGAATTGGAGCTGTGCTATGCACAGATTCCTTTATAGGTCAAACCCAATTAAACAAACTACTACTAAATATTTAACAGCTCAGTGCAGTAATTAGTGACAAATAATGAAAGCTTAAACTGATAATTGCACAAAAATGTCCTGTTGGAAACATTACACGTTCCTTACTCCTCCTCTTTCTCTCATACTCAATGAATCCTGATCCTTTTCAAGGATTAAACTGACAAATGAGATCTGGATTTTGTGCATATCTATTTGGTCTGCAATGAAGTTTTCTATGACTTGCAGAAAGGAACTTTCCAAGGGGAATTCTTCTTCTCAAATTTCCATTTTGGGTCTGTGCTTTTAAGCAGAGTAATTGCTAAAACATGAATTGATTTCAAATCTCCAACCAACCTGCAAGACCAGAATTCAAGCTCCTGTCCATAGGATTCAAAAGGTCACCCAATTAAAATGGGGAAGCACACAGAGCTGTGATTTATATGCAAAGGGCAACCTTTAAAACAATGATACTTTCCAGTTTTCCACAGGTGCATGTACAAGAATCTCTTTGAACAAAATTACAAGTGAAATTACAAGTTTCTTGATACAGCCTGAAAGAAAAGTGCTGTAACTTGTCTGCACTCCTGTTATACAGACAGACACATCCCACACTTGTATCGATCGTCGAGCTCACCTCCCTACCTTCCTGACATAACACTGGGTATTGTGCTTACCAGGTGACATGGGGACAGCCTGGAATCTGGATTCTCCACACATTGCCAGCTGGTGCACGGAGCCTTGTACAACAGCACCTGGCACACTGGAGGCTGTGGATCAGCCCAAGATTAACTCTCAGTGGCTAACATTTTCGCTTAGGTGAAAGCAAACCCTGAACAAGCCCAGTTTTAAAATCTGCAAACTCTCCTTTCACATGTGGAAATCATGTTTGGAAGTTATCCATCCAGCAAGCATACATACATACACCCAGTTAAGATAATGCAGAAATGGATGGGAGTGTATGTTGGATGCTGAAATCAGGAATGCAAATGAGAATTTGTCCCCTTGCCCATGGTATGCCAATTTTAGACTGTGTAGGATAGAAAAGGAAAAGCTATGGTGCTCTGTTAGCTCTCCTCCTCTTCTAAAAGCTCCAAACTCTGTTGCACATTGGTGCATCTTTTTCCTTCAAGACAGTTTGCAAGGCAAGCCAGATTGAGCAGATTTGATGGTAACAGCCAAGGATTTCTGAGCTGATAAGCAGAGGCCCCCATGGATTTTGCGCTCTGACTTCCTTCACAACCGGTTACTGTGCCAGCCCATCTTGGACATCTTACAGTCCTTATTCCTACAGCTCTTCAAACCAGGAATAGCAGGAGCTGGGACAGTGCTTATGTGGCAGACTTGGTGTGTATGTGAATTACAAATCTACTGCTTGGAAAGGAAACTAAGGACAATTTTTATCCCTTCATAGCTGGTGATTAGTTAGACAGTTAAGAACCCTATGTTGAAACGTTTTGTTCTTAGAGCAACCTCATCTGTGTTTCCCCCTTTTAAGTCTAAGAAACTCCATGTTTTAAAGGTGACTTTTAGAGAGACCAGAATGCTATTTTGCCTTTTATAACAAAGTCATTCTCTAAATTTTGTGAGGACACACACTGTAAATCAATAAATCTGGAGCATGTGGTACCAGGACAAGAAAATTTCTTGTTTGTCATTGTGGTTGTTGGTTGTAAAATGCAGTTTGGTGTCTCTATTGTCTTCTGTTTTCTCGTTTAGTTTTTGTCAATTGCATTTGTGTAAAAGAAGTGTGAAATGTGACCACAGCTAAATGGGAGGAATTTTACTCTCACTTCCTCCTGTTTACAGGACCTTAAAAAATGGGGAAGGCAGTGCAGTCCAATTCCTACAATTTAATACTCTTCCCCCAAACAAGAAGTACCACACAAAGAAGCCTCCTTTCATGCCTTTTTCCTTCCTCCCTGTGAGAGAGGATGTATCCTCCTAGCAAATGTCATTCTCTGAGGTTGGTCATTCTGTTTCCTGTCAGACAGCTGGCCGGTGACATGTTGCAAGTCAGGCACGTCATTAGGTCCTGCCTTGACCCGGTACTGACAGTTGAAGAAATGTCCCCACCCCTCACTTTGGCTTTGGCTTGTGGTGCTGGATACTCCTGTCTCCTCGCTATCTCCTGCCAGGGGATCCAGCCTCCTGCAGCTGCTGCTTTCACCCCTCGTTGCCCATTAGGACTGGTTTTAGTGTGGCAATCTTCAGACTGAGTGAAAAGAATCACATTTATGAGGCAAATAACTGGAGACAACACTCATTTGCTGTCTACATTTAGTGCCAAGGTATCTGAAACAGAGAACTTTAATTCCTTTACAAAAAAGATGTGCTGTAGCTATGGTGAGGCTAATCTATAACCCTCACGATCTTATGTAATTTACTACTCCAAGTTAATTTTAATTCATCAAAATAAAACCCACCAAATAAAAATAACTCTTTAAAATATTAGCTTGAACCCAGAAATAATAAAAAAGCAAAATCTTTGCAATTGGAGGGCAATTCATCATACCACAGTGTACACTTATATAAATTCAAAAGTTAGCTATAAACAAGTACCCACAGCAACAGTGCCATGCATAAAGGGGCAGGCAACAGGAGGCCTGTTTTCTAATCAGCCCTCAAAGGAACCTGCCACACAGAAGTGGCACTTATTCTAATTTAAATCTCTCACAGTTACTTTACCATGGCAAAATTTATAAACTAATAACTTTAGTAAACAGACTGGCACTCCAAACAAAAACCCACACAGCAGTTCAGGCCCACAGAGAAAACAGCTTTCTTAGAAAGGTACTCTCTTCAACAGTGAGATAAAACATTGGTTTGTTGGCTACTCTTACAGTCCCTCTTGTTCAGTAACAATTCTGCACCATTCCATCTGTACTGCCATTTCAATGTGGTCTGTAGTCTATGGTACCCACAAATCTTTTTAGCATCCTAAGGAATATTACACATCTGTATATTTGTGTCCTGGTCAGCTAAAAAAAGAAATACTACTGCATTTGAAAGAGCCTACTCTGGGTCTGTGACCTCCTTAAACTGTGATTACATAGTCAGGGCAATTTGCTTTCAAATTGTCAGTTTAAAAACATATTTTATATTTGCATTTAAAGCTCACATTCTTTCTCATCTCTGTTAGTTTTGATTCCCATTAACTGATAAAAATTACAAAAATTATATTGTTCTTCATTTATATACATGAAGGAAAAAGAAAATCAGAAAGCAATAATAAGGGATAAACAAGAAAAACAAGAAATTACAGAAATGTCTGTAATACATGCACATTGGATTTTTTTTTTTTTTTTGTTATATCCTAAAACCACATCACTTTGTACGAAGTTCCTTTCCAAATCAAAGCGATACTAAAGTAAAACAACTGCAGGCAAAATTTCTAAGACGTGACGCAGTTTGTGTCAGAACGCTCATCACTTCAGGCTGACCTGTCAAAGTATCTTGGGAAACGTGGTAAAAAAGACAAATCTGCAAGTTCCTAAGAAACTTTGAATGATAAGAACTGTGCGTTGCTCAAACCACGGAATGCTGTGCTGCGTTAGCTGAGCCGTGCTGGCGCCTACAGCAGATGTCCACCCCTTCCTACTGCTTCTAGGCACACCTGCTCAGGCTGTGCTCCTGAGAGCATCGAGGGGGAGCCAGCATCAAGAAGCTTTCACAGAAAAAAGCAAAGAAAGAAAAAGTTTCTGCTTAGGTGAGTGATGTAGAATTGAAAGATCAGAATTTAGTAGTATACATGGACACCTGCTGTCAGCAATAGAGCTATGTCATAAATTTGATATGGGTGAAGTTAGCAAGATGACATTTTTGAACCTTGACAGGCAATTTCTGTCACCTGCATTTTCAGGAGATTCTCAGCACCTTGCAGAATCCACCCCTGCATTCAACTCACTTCCTTGGGGGACCCAGTATTGTCTCATGAAGCCTCTTTTTAGGCATTAGAAATTAAGATTTTGGCCACAGGCCTTGTTTTTCCAGAAACAACTGCATTGTCAAGGCAATCTACAAACTCACCAGAGAGTAATTTCTAAGGGTTTTTGAAATACCTCTTTTCACAGATATATTTCCCTATTAAGTTCTGCACAAGAGTCCAACATCTGTAGAGACTTACAATTCTCTGCTAAATTGTGTGCATTTTCAGATTAATTCCTACATGTTCACTGTATATTATTGTAAATCCATGCAGCCTAACCATTTAAATCATGGGCTACCATAGTCCTCAGTGCATGTTAAAGCATTCCTAACACTGCCCAAACTTATGCCAGCTCATAATAGCCCCATGGGATTGTTATACCAATTAAAAATCCCTGGAATTCATTGGAGTCTGAGACATGCCTGTGAGGACCAAAAGGGAGTGATACAGAACCAGCTTGCAAAATAAACAGGATTTGCTGCGTACTGAGGGAATCCTTGGCTGTCTGACTAAGGTACCTTTTATACTGGCAGGGGATGCAAATTGGAGCCTGAGGATCTACACTTTCATTTTCAAAGCTCTTTGCAAACATCAACCACTTCACCTTCACACCATTGCTTCAAGGGAAGTAAATATGTACAGTTCCAGCATCTTCTGTCTTCCAGAAGTGCAAAGAAGCACAGGGCATTTTTACAGTCTCTGCTCAGGCACAAAAGGGAGTTTTTGACAACCTCTTCCTTCGTGGACAAATGAGTTTCTCAAGTCCACGGAGGGACCTGGTGGCAGAACAGGGTTTTCTGGAAAGATCCTGCTATCCAGCCTGGTACTGAGTCCACCCTGCCTAACCTGCAAGACACCGAAGCAACCTGCAGAATGCTAGCCATACACTGCTTCAGTGTAGAGGACAGATTACTGCATGTCGCTCTCCATAATCCCTCCTGTAAGAGGAATTCTACATGCTTCCCGGGGACCTCCCCCTTTGCTTCCCCCCCCCCCCAGATGGTGGCAAAGTTAGAGACAAGTTGTTTTCTCAAGACTGAGATTAAAAATGGCTCTGTGTTTTGCTAAACATTCCTCTGAAGCATGGGCAGCGTGTGTGTGTGTGTGTGTGTGTGTGTGTGTGTCTGAAAAGGACCCCAATGAAAGGAAGGAATGAGAGATGCTAAACAATGCTGTGCAAAGTTGCAGACTGTTCGGCTACAGGCCAGAAAATGAATCCAATTTTTCATTCTGTCATTATAAATATTTCAGTGCAAATGGTACTGATTTTCTGCAACTGTGGTTAAGCAAAGGGCCTCCGAGTGAATATTTAAGGGGGAAAAAAAAAAGAGAAGAAGAAAAAGAGGGAAGGGGAAAAAAAAGAAAAATAAGAGGGAGGGGAGAAATTAAGGTTAGTGACCAATTAATTTAAAACTTTCAGTATAAAAGATTCTGGGAAAAATTCTACAGTGATGCAGCGTGTGACTCGAAGGAGGGAAAAAAACATTTACTCTGCTCTTCTTCTGACAGTTTCTCATAAAATATCTGCAGTCCATCTATCTTTTAGTACTCCAGGCTCCTCTGGAGAGCAGAAAATAGTAGTTTAAAGCTCACTTCAGTGCCAGTCTGCGGGAGATTGCTTTCCACAGGACCCCTGCTGATGGAGGCCTAGGGGAAGAGGCCCAGGAGTTATTCAATCAGTCCAAGGCTCTGGGGCGGCCAGGGCTCCTTTGAGGGCTGATTATAAAGCTGCCCTCCTGTTGCCTGCCTCTGAACAGAACGAAATGAGCAGCCTCTTGCTGAGCAGATTCTGCAAGAAGGAATTTCACCTGTCATGGAGTTTGTCAGAATTTCAAGATTTATCTTGGTGCAAAATTAATAAAATACCAACTAGGATTTCAGCCTGACTACTCAGCTGTGTCATCTCAAAGTGATCTTTCACCTAAGAAAACCTGGACACAGAGCTACTGAAGTCATTCTTGCCCTACTTTTGCTCAGGAGCTTTGGTGGATGCTACAACTGAATAATAAAATGATTAGAGGTGGATTTCCTGACAATTACACCCAACGTCAAGCGCCGGGTGGGTGCTACCGTCCTAGCGTGTGACCTTCCACCTTACTTCTGTGGTTACTAAATCTCCCTGGAATAAGCTAGAAATCTTAAATAGAAAAAGATCATTTCTGCAGTTTATAACCTAGCAGGTCCCTTATGGCAGCACATCTGTTAAGTTCATACACTGGTATTCCAGGTCTGGATTTGATTTATAAGTTTTAAAGGAATACAAACAACAGACTACATGAGATTACATCCAGTGAAACACTGCAAATTAATATTGCCGTGACAGTCAAGTACATGGTCTTTTAACCATATTCTGAGTTTAATGTTGTGGTAAAGTGCCAGGTTGATAAAGCATCATCTAAATCTCTGTGAGCTGAGTGCAATTCTTTCGGAGCTAGACAGTCTCACCAGTCTTCTGACAGTGCCTTACAGCAATAATAATAATAAAAAATCTTCATACACTACCTGTTTAGTGAAGACTGTACTAGCTTACAGCACTTGGTCACATGAATTTCAAGTCTCAGGTAGCAAAGAAGCAACTTGCAGCCTGCAAGAGGGCTTTTCAGCTAAAAGAGTAGATAAATCTCAAGCTAATAAAATTCAGCTGATGGGTAAATAACATATTCAATTTACAGTGCTGTTGGTTCAGATCTTGACATGGAGAGACAGAGATCCACTGTGCCAAGAAACAGTTAAATATGCTTAGATTGGGAAGAAATACGCGTTTGCCATCAACAGCTCTTATCCTGAGCTGTGACAATTTCTCTGTACTGTTCAAAGCTGTTTGCTGTTTCAAGTGAAAAATCTACCTTTCTGTCTATTTGCTCCCCAGCATTTTCTAACAAGAGCTTAAAACAAATGGTAACATATCCTTTACCCGCCTCCTCACCCTTAAATGACAATTCAGCATTAATACACATCATAAAGCCACCTTTAGCAGGCACTAGTAGTGTGACAGTTTTAACACCAAGAGATTTCACAGTAAAGGGGGAGAGAGAAAGCATGCCAGTGAATGCACAGATGGTGGGAGGGGACACAGGGTGCTCTCAGCAGGTTACAGTAGAGATGCATTAACTCCACAGAGGGATAAGGGCTTCCCACCAGTACAGTCATGAATTATAACTGAGCATGGGAGTGAGTTCTTAGTGCCTGTCTCACAGCAAATATACTGTTCCATTTTCCTGCACAATCACCTTTCACCTTTACAAATGCAAAGCCAAGCAAAATGCACCACTAATATTTAACAATATCACAGGTTCTTTATCTTACACAGCACACATCTACACAGAGGAAGTGTGGGGGGAGGCAGAGTATTCACGGACACAGCGTATCCCCGAGCAAACTTACACACCCATGATCCGTGACTGTGCCTAGCGATTCTCCGGCAAAACGAGACTATAACAACACAGAAAAACAACCAAAGCTGCACGTAGAAATGCGTGTAACTCAGCAGTATTGGTTCATGAGAACTGAATCATCTTTCTCTCTTCCTTTGTTAACAGGGTGGCGGACACTCAATTTCAGCTTTGAACAGAAAAGAAGCTCTACTTAAGAACTAAAAAATCACAAGAGCCTGCAAAATTCCACTCTTTTCCCATCAAAATGTTTGCACCTTGGATTGATCAAAGCATGGCAAAACCGACTCAAATAACAGGTAGAAATGCCAAACCTGTTCCTTCTGGATGGGGGACATACACATTTTTTGCAACATGCACTTCCAGTTGTGTAGCCACTTTGCACCAGAGTCTTTTTCACTCATGTTTAGAACGGAGTGGCCCAATGATGCTCTTACCCTGCCCCCGACACCAAAAAAAAAAATAAAAGGCAAAAACAAAGTAAAGAGGAAAAAAAAAAAGCAAAAGGCGGAAAAAAAACCCCCAAACCACTACATTAGAGCCAAGTTTGCTGTTTACTGGAGTGTCTCTTTATGAATCACTGACCACACCTTGTTTTCCCAAACTATCTGCACCTCCTCCCTAGGGGAATTCATCCCCTCCCAACTTTCCTCCTACTCAGTGAACCTATCAATGGAGAAAACTTGTTATTTTTGGCAGCTGAAAATTTGACCAGTTTTAAAGGATTCATTTACCATGCCTTTCACTTTTGTTTAAATCCTCAGTGTTCCTGTTGTAAATGACAGCATGGCAAGCATTGCTTTTAAGCAGTATTCATCTTGCCTACCACATCTCAGCCTTTCACAGGCGGCTGCTCTCTCTCCAACAATGGAGACTTACTCCTTTATAGCTTGAGGGCAAAGACTCTCACTAGCTGTAGACTTGCTGCAAATATCACAATAAAGGACATAAATGTGAATTTCTTGTAAAATATGGGTTGGCTCTGGAGGTACTTTTCTTTAGAAAACTCTGTCAAGAGCAAACAATATATCTTTCTCCAAAATGCACAGCAGCCACACAGTTGAAAGAGCTTTTCCAAGTGATCTAACATGTCAATGGAATCAGGATGCTGGTGAATTTTACGCTTTTCTCCACTTTAGGTCTCTGATCAATATTTTAACTTCTTTCACACTTAATATACTCAGTGCTGGTTTGGCAGCATGTCTTGTAGGACTTAAAAAAAAAATAAAAACCCTGAAGCTTGAGGAGGTGCTCTGTGGTGGAAGAAGGTAGGGTTTGAACTACAGATCTTAAGAGGCAGCAGTTTTGCTTCTACCAAGCCCCTGTGCCTGTGCTTTGGTTCACCGAAAACATGGAGGAATGAGGATGCTGGGAGCAACAAGAACCTTGTGCCAGCGCTGCGGAGGGAAGGAGGGGCAGACCTCGAGCTGCAAACGTCCAGTGATAACAGTGTGCCACCACTCGTTGGTTAATGACAGGACCAGTGGAGAGTGGAGCCAGGAATAAGGAGCTTATTCATGGAGATGGAGTGAGGGGGGCCAGCAGCAGGGTAGGGGGAAGGGAAATCAGATTTGCAGAACTGGCCATGAAGCTCCTCAATACACCATAGCTGGATGCTTCATAAAGTCACACTGATGGCAGTCCCGGAGATGGCCATCTGTTGTCAGCTCTGGGCCAGATGAAAGATAATATAATGGCAGCTACTGGTAGCTAACAGCAGGGCAGTTGTAGGAAGGAATGTGTCCTAGAATGAAGAAGTGGTGCTTCCTGTTTAGCACAGAAAATCAGTCATCGATATCAACTACATTAGCAAGAAATTAATGGATGGACAATTAACAGAACTGAACTGATCTACCAGGGAAATTATTCACATGCAAACAGAGTGCTTATTTCTTCTGCTTACTCCAGGTGTATGTGCCAACTGATCTGACTAATGGCAAGGTGTAGGCTGAAACATTCAGGGCACAGATGATAAAACCTCATTTTCTGCAAAGGGCAGAATTCCATTTCTAATGATTATCTGTGGGTCAGGGAATACATTTACTGCTTTCCCTGCCCTCAGTCTATGACAGGACTCTCTGATGTTCAATGAGGTTTCTGTAAGGGCTGAGGGTAGAAACTGGCCTTTATGTAATAACTGAACTTCCCCTTATTATTACCATGATTTATTTTTACTAGTGCCTTATCATTATTACCAGCATCACTCAGAAGAAAAAATGTTTGCTTTCCCAGCCACTATTATTTCTATCTTCTTTCTTTCTTTGTCCCATAATCTCCTTTCTGCTTCTCTTCTACTCCGCTTTTTGTTCCCTTCTTCTTCTGCCTTTCTGTACCTTTTTTTTTTTCTGCAGCAACTTTTGGTTTGCTTCTTTAGGCTGAAATCTTACACATCTCACTGTTCTATTTGCTAAAAAATCCTCAGAAACTATGATTTTATTGCTGACATTGCAATATCACTGATACATTTCAGAGACAATATTTGCTGCTTTCAGACTGGAAACCACAAATTTCATTTAACATTTTTGCATGTCATAAGGATTTGCAGTCATCAGGATTACTGTATTTTACCACCTGATTCTGCAGAATCTATTTAATATAGACCATATGAGTCAATTTGGAGAACAGATGCATGGGTTATTTTTTTTAATAGGTACTTATATTTTACAGAAAAAATCCTGCCATACAAGCATATAAACAGGAAGAGGTAGGCAAAACAGGGACGTATATTCAAGCATACATGCTTTTGGGTTTGACTCTGTCCCCTAGAAAGAGAAGGAATATAAATTTTTGCTTATTTTTGAACAGGTACTTTATGAGTGGCACCCAGGACAGTATATTCAGTTTTCAGTTCCTTATCATTTTATGGTTCCTTAAGTCTGAATTTCTTTTCAGGATTAAAATGTGTATTTAGATGTAATATCCATCACTTAAGTGCTGTAATTTGCTAATTAATTCTGTATTTTCATAATTTTTAATAATATTACTCAAGCATCTGAAAAAACAAACCCATAATTGTGATGCAATTGTTCCAGAAATTTAAGGACTGTTCTCACAGGGAATGTATAAGGGATTTTGTGAATACATTGTTTGCTCCTTATTTGCAGGAAAGACTATAGAAAATGTCACAGGCTGACTGTGGTATGCAGAGTTACTCATATATGAAGTATGTGGAGACAAATAAGACACATTAATATTAAGCTCATCTTTGACAATCACTATTTAGTGAAATCAAAATGGTCCCTGAAAAATTCTGGCTCTTTGGGCTTGGTGGGCTTTGCAATGCGCTATAAATATTCATGAACTAATGAAGTACCCACAGGGAATGTTTACATTTGAATAGGCCAATCAAAGACGGGTGAACTCACAAGCTCCAAACCTGGAAATTTCTTATTTAGAGAAGAATTACCGCATGAAAACCTAATGTGGCCATAACACCCCTCAGTCCCCAGGAGGGAAGGGGCACTGGAAGGAAATTCAAAGAATTTCTTTTTGTATTTAAACTTTGTTTGACATTGAAGAAAAAGAATTGCAGGGGAAACACTTAGAAGGTATGTCCTTAAAGATCTAATGCATGAGTGCCTCCACTGTGCTTCTCTTGATTGCCTTTTTGAGAAAATTTGCAAAGAAAATAATTCTTCCTTCTAGGGGGAAAAAGTCTCAAATCTCAGGAACACAACTCTGAATTTTTTAAATCTTGAAAGTAATGCACATACTGGTGCACATGTGTCTATCTGAAACAGAATGCGCAGTAAGGGCTCAGGAAGAAAAAGCAAAGTTGCAATGCATGCAGCTCAGCCTAGTCCCCTAAAACACAAACATTAATTACAAACCTAGTATCTCTGGAACACATATTATTATCATCACCCTCCCTCACAAGATGGAGAGCATGCATGGTTATGTGGAGCAAGTTGAGTATCTCACCTTGCAAATGATTCCAACTCTTCTGACTCCTGGGCATTTGCTCTGAGAAAATCAAGCTGACTGCCTGCTAAGGACTAGGGCCAACATTAATGAATGTGATGCCTGTATTTAGGCATCAAAAGTGTTTTGTTGAAACTTTAAACGAGGCTGTGGCTGCTCAGCACCTATGCTTTTATCAAGGTTCCTAACTTCAGGCATTTTTGACCTGATTTCCTGATGTACTCAGCACCAGCATCTTGCCCTGGCATTATCTGCAGCTGGAGGTGCTCAGCACCCTCTCAGAAATAGGCCACTGAGTTTGCAAATGCTGGCCTAAAGCTTTGACTGTTAATTGGATTCCAGGTAGGCTTCTTTTTAAGAAGAGCTGACAAAGTTATTCCCTGCTGGCTCCTGGCCTTTGGGGCCTAGAAAGCCAGCATCTATGTTCCACTCCTCACCCTAAGAGCTTGGGGACCTAGAAATGCCAAAACTAATCTCCAAATTCTCTTAAAAATGTTTTGAGGCCTTTTCTTTGTGAAGAAAACATCCTGCAGGTTTAAAAGTTTTGTGCCTATTTTTGCGTAAAGAGCATAAATTATTCACGGTCTCCCCTGCTGTTGGGACCCACATGGTACACAGACTCAACTACTGTGGGGGCCTTGGCAAAACAATCCTAGATGGAGGTAGCTGTGCCACTGCTGCTGTGGCTGATGCTATTCCTACACCAACCTCTTTCCCAGCTGGCCCCAAAAGGCCTCTGCCACAAGGAGACAACCCCAGCCCAGGTTAATTAGCAGTTTTCTCTAGCTGACCCCCAAATGAGAGAACATAGTGCTTGAATCCCAGCTCTGCCACTGTCTCCACTAAAGGTCTCAGTCAAGCCTTTAGTTCTTGAAATAGCCTAGAGCTTGCTTAGTTCTGCTCCAGCTCAGGTCAAGGGTATTTTAAAGGCTGTTTTAAAATGTTGAGTTTTTGGGAGCATTTTTCAATGTTGAGATCTTTGGAAAGTTTAACCCTTAAAGTAGTGAGGAAGAAAGTAGAAGTTTAGTTTCAACAGTGCTAACCTTGGAACAAGAAAATGGTAAAACTGGAAATCCAGAGGACTCACATTAAGCTACATAAAACTTCCACAGATTCTTCTATACTGCCTCTGTTCTGCTTTGTTTCAGCAGCTTGTACTGGGAGCTAAGAATGTTCTCCTGCTGTTTGAAGCGACTTGAGTAACATCTGCTAGGAGTGCTTCATTCCTTCTTTCATCCTTTCCCTGGGGAAAGAGCTCTGTATTTTGTTTTGGTAGACCTCTGTTGCTGTGGGTTGGGATTTTGGGGAAGGTTTAGAAATCTACATACAGGTATATGTTTGTATGAGAGAAGGAGCCTTTGGCACATATAGGTGCATCCTGCTCTTAAAAGCCTAAGTTGAGAACATCTGTCATAATACTTAACTGCCGTGGAAGTCTGTTCCATGCTCTCACTGGCCAGTCTGTGAGGAAGTTCTAGCTTCTGAGGAAAAATCTCCAGCTCTTTGGTAGAAATGCTCACAGAGCAGAACTTCGTCAACTACCACATTGTTTCCAAATGGGAAGAATTTCTCAGGTCATGTCTGAGATGTGCTTGACCCAGTCCACCAAGAAAATTAAGGACTGAGTCTTAGAACACAACTGGACAAACATGTGGGAAGGCAGTATAGACAGCAAGAGAACTGACTGAATATGCTCCTGGTCTCCTTTGCTACTGAGGGCCAGTGCTGCAGCTCTCTGTATTAGCTGGAACGTCCTACAGGCTGATGGCTCCATGCCCAGGTATTCTGTGCTGATGGAGTCCAGATGGGAAGCAGCAAGGGCGTGAATCACTGAGGCCAGGTCCCTTTTGAACAGGATGAGAAGCAACTGCTGATACAATTATTTCTTGCCCTAGTTTTCATGTTTCTAAAGTGGGGACACTTAACTACCCCAGGGGCAACTAATTATTAGTCACAAGAAGTTAAGGAAATGTCCTAATTCACCAAAAAGAGATATCATTTTTGTACTGGGCAAAATGGTGCTGAGATAATGTAATCTTGGCTAGCATCATACTGAAAACTAACTATCATCACTGATAAAACACTGAAAAAAATGTACAATTATTCATCAGCTCTATTGGATATCAGTACCCCTCCTATCAAGCAACATCTGCATAAAACGAAAGTGAATTCATTCATTCACTTTGGTTAACACCCCACAAGGGTACCTCATTCCTCCCCACAAACACCACAATATGTTGTGTCCCTGGCCAGGTTGGATGGGGCTTTGAGCAACCTGGTCTTGTGGAAGCTGTCCCTACCCATGGCAGGGGGTTGGAACCCGATGATCTTTAATGTCCCTTCCAACCCAAATCATTCTGATTCTGTGGAATTAATACTAGCACTGGAAATAAGAAAGAAAAGGCTACTCCTTATCAGAGACAAGAGAGGCACAAACACCAGAGCAAATATCTAAGCCTATGTCCAAAAAGGAGATCTAAGCCTAAGACAAAAAGGAGCAGGCACTGGAAAGAGCATGTGGGCAGGAAAAAGAAGTCTTGATACGTACAAATTCCTTTACCATAATTTAATGAAAATCCAATAATAAACTAGTGATAAGTTTCTTTACTTCATTATAAATTAAAAATTCAATATTATGGATAATGAATGGAGAACACTATTTTAGTTATATCCATCCTCTATAGAGAACTAAATGGTCCAGGTGTTCAATTAGAAGATTTTAATCTTTTGGGGGGGAAATCTAGGTAACCTATAAATGCATCTACCTTTCAGCTTCCTTATTTGTACAAACCTATTTCAGAAAAGCCCTTATTATGTTAAGCATGTCTTATCAAACGTTTTCTATTCTAAAGAATAAACACTTTTAGGGACATACTTTTTCAACTCCATTTCAGAAGTATAAATACACCATATAGCTTTTTAAACATGTAAGTACAAAAATTCACGACTTGAAATACTCTTAAAGCATAAACTTCTAACTGTTACAGAAGGTTTCCATTTGCTTCCTCCATATGCAGGTAGTATCCAAAAAAGTTTAAAGCTGGTTCTGCAGCTATTGAGCTCAAAGGCATTTAAAAGCAGTGTACAGAGCACAAAGGAAGTGTCAAAAAGATCTTAAAACAAAGAGCAAATTCCTGTAAAATTTCATTATTTCAACTTGAAGGTTGAGCAATACATTGAAGGTTTGATTTTCAGGACTGGTCATTTGTTCTCTGTTCTCACTGGAATGTGGTCCCATGGGATTGTGTTGCATTCCTAGCAAGTGCCTGGAGTGAAATAATGGAAACTTCTAAAGGGAGTCCTACTTAGTTTTTCTACTGAGAAGGTGAGATGAACATAGTATGAGGGGATTCTTATGTTCCTATAGGCTACTCTTTCATAACAGGAGCCAGAAAATGCTAAGTGAAGAATCACACTTGGCCAAACACCAAGTTAAGCACCATTATAATGCATTATATTTTATATAAAATAATATCTATTATTATATATTATATTTTCTGTATGCTTAAATGAATTCTCTTTAATTATCAGCTGAACCATACATGTGGATAGGACTTCTATGCTATTGCATTCTGCCCTGCTTTACTTTGTTCATGTTTCTACCCTGCCTCCCCTACAACCATGGAGTGCTGACCCTACCTACCTTCTAATCTGACATGTCCTGTGCCTGGGAGAAGAACGTTAGATACGTATTTAATTTAAAAAGTAAGGAACTGCTCTTGATAGAATAAACATACAGCTACGCTTCAAGCTCCAACACAAACCAAGGAAATGTGAAAGGATAGAGAAGCATAACCTGGAGGACAGTTGCCAAAGATTGCACTGCTTTAGGTGGTAGATAATCTGAGCAGAGCAATGACTTCTAGAATGGGTTTTAAGTGAGAGTGGGCTGGAAATCAATGTAGTTTCAGCAAAAGCAGACCCCGAAGCTCAGTACCTACTGCTCTGCCTCAGTGCTTTGCTGCCCTTTCAGCAGCCTGGGCAGGTAACTGGAGGTAAGAGCAGAAAGACGGTAATTCAAACAAATAAATGCAAATGGCATGATGGCACTGCATTTTTTTTAAACATAATGCATTCCCCACTGAGGTAGGGCTATCCAAGTTAATTAAAATAATAATAAACATAATTAATTAAGTGTATAAGTAAATGAATACCTCTTCCTTATTGCAAGGGTAGATAAGACAGAGGGAGGCTGTCACTAAGAATGCCGAGATGGGGTCTAGTAAGAGCTTTCTGCAGCATGGACCTACCAATACACAGTCATCTAGCCCATGCAGAGCAGACTTTCTCTCTGTAGTGACACCCTTTTGTGCCCTTCACTAGAAAACCAGGTGCTTCAGTTATGCTGAAGTTTCAATGAATGAGGCTTAGATGGAAAGAGCAAAATCTTTTTCTTAGTCTTGGGCAGGAATAAGTTTTGAGTGGAAAAACATGTTTGTTTATTACAACAAAAAAAAATGAAGGCAGTTGCTTGGGAGCCCATCTATTTTGAAATGAAAGTATGGGGTAGACTTGTTCAGAGGTGATTGTACAAATCATAATTACACTCTGTGTAATTATGCATCTTCATAATTCAGTTATCTAATCTTCTTTTCAAAATCCAGTCCTAATTCCATTGTTAAAAGTAATTTTTACCTTGTGTTCCTGTTTCTTTCTTTCTTTCTTTCTTTCTTCTTTCTTTTCTTTCTTTTTCTTTCTCTCTTTCCCTCTTTCTCCTTTTGTTTACCATTAAATAAAAAATTTCATTACAAATCTGACAATAACCCAGAAAAAGACATTCTTTTGACTCTATTTTTACTCCCCACCAAATCAAAAGAGACATTCTCTCTACTTCCCCTCTCTGCCATCACTACACTTCTACGTCAGTGCATAGCTTTTCACATTTAAAGACTAAAGGATACATTTATTTTCCATTTCACTGGTTTACTATGGCTATCAAGCAGAAAAACAGGCTGCTCATTTCTCTCTCCTAGAGAATACCTTGAGCTGCAAGAACCTACAGTGCAAGAATCCTGAATTTCAGCTCTGTACAAGGTGGCTTTCTGCCAGCATCTTTTTGAAGCAACATGGGTTGAATCACCTGCAATTTCTCTTGACCTTCTCTAATTCTCATCCTGATGATAAGCAAGAATCAGAGGAGGTCATGGCAAGTACAACTTTGAACTCAGCGATCAAATACATAATGCTTTTATAACCCCCAGGTAACACATGTGGTACCTGCAGCTCTGTTTGGAAGAAGAACTTCTGTGGACACTGTGTGCAGTCATAGATCTTGTCCTCTTGTCCATGGGCTGAGAAAATATGCTGCTGCAACTTGTTTGCTTGGACAAACACTGAAATATGAGACAAAGAGCAAGCTTTTCATTATTTCATATTGTAAGTGAAGAGATTTAAAAAACAATCTCCCAATAGCATTGAGCAATTCCAGGACATAAAATTAGGCAAGTGCATTCTGATTTCACCTTACACTGTTGCTATAATGTGTACCAATGAATGTCATTTATCTACAAAGTGTGAAGCTTCTTCTAAAACAAATTAATTGAAACAGATCCCTGGTGTAAGGAAAAAAACCCAACAGCTGACCAAGGGAAAAAAAAGAGACCCTGTCAGGACAACCAATTTCAACAATATTTCATCTACAGAGTATCTGAAAATGCCATTTCCTGTTCAGAATTATTTCTTCATGCGTACTGCACTTTGATTGAACACACACAAAACTTATTTCCTGGCAACCAACAGGTTTGAAAAGCACAGATGCCGAAGTCCTGTTTACTCTGTGTGCCTAAAGTTAAAGCTAACAAACAGCTCTGTATTTAAATGTGTTAATGTTAAAAATTATATCCCACAGCTATACTGGGGCAATGTCTATAAATGTGAAACAGAACTGCAGGTAAATTCTCTTTGGATACTTTAAGATCAACTCTGCCTACACACTGAATGCAAGGGTTTCAATAATATAAACATGTTCAATTTTAATGACTACAAAACAAGGCCCTAAGACTGTGTAACAGTTTACCTAGGAGACATACTATTAATAATTAAATTGTATATGCCAGAGGCAGTGTTTGGGTTGGCAGCACTGACTTCTGATGGATGCCTGGTGCACTGTGACCTAAAAAAGTTTGCATCTACAATATTAATCTGTATAGGCAGAGAAAGGATTTATTAAAGATGCTGGCATTTGACTTTGACTCCACTCCTAATCATTAAAATTATTCTAATTGCAAGGCAACAAAAAACATCAGAATATTGCTCTTCTGAGTCATACATTTTAATCACATTTCTCATTACCCTGGAAAAAAAAATATCAGGTTCCATTTTCCATATAAAACTTATATTGGTGATTTTTACTTCTTGTTAATATTCTAGCAAGATGTGCTGAAGTAATTTAATGGCACATTGCTAATAAAGCAACATTGTTTGTGATTAATGCTCGCTGTCTATTTACCCCATCAGCAAAAAGCAAGAAGAATTTTGCACAGATTGGAATCGACTTATCTCCATACTCTTTAACACATTTCACAAGGCTACTGGCTCAGAAATGGAAGGATTAGTTTTATCAGGGATCTTGGTCACATGGAGAACCCTCAGTGGGTACTCTTTACATATGCAAGTTTTTATGTTGCATTTACAGCACCCTAAACTTGGAAACGGAAGATTCATGACATTACACTAAAAAAAGGTCTCACCATAACGTGTAAGCAAAAACAAGGAAAAAAATTGGTAGAATCAGTAGTAAAACTAAAAACTTGAAGGAATGCCTAACTGAAAGAATTATTGAAGACAGACACCTTACAGACGAACTGTTTCTGATGGTACTGCCCATGCTCAGACAAGCTGTGCAGTGAAGAGGAACTATGTATTTTTTTAATTTTATAACCCACAGAAATGTGTGAAACCTGAACACAGAGAGGTAATAATCATCACCAGCCACCGTATCTGAAAGATGAAAAATTCAAATTTAATTTTCCTAAGCACTAGCTTAGGTTTCACTGGGCGTGGAGCTGCCAAACAAAAAGGAGTAGAATGAAGGTATTAAAGGGTCTATTTGCTTATCAATGAAAATCCTTCACTTCCATTAATGGAAAACAGAAACCTTGAATGGCTTCCAGAATTAGCATGCCATTGATGTGTGAATACCCAAAGAGTGTTTTGTCATGTTTGTGATTATCTTTGATTTTCATCTTTTAAAGCAAAATTGGGAATGCAAGCTACATAGTAACACTCATGTTTTAGGTTATCATTTTATGAAATGTTCTATTAGGAAGTCCTTAAAAAAACTCACAACAACTCAGTAGGCATCCTTTTAATGTGTTTTCATTTCCAATAACAGCATTTTTCTGTTCTTCATTATGGCCCAAACACTGCAGTGCTTAGCCCTACTGGGTCAAGTTATTTTCTCACTTGGGTTTTACTACTGAATAACAGCACTGACTCAGGGAGGATTATTCCACACTTGGACTTGTGTCAGGGGAGAGCAGAACTTGACTTGTGGCAAGACAGCATGGTTTGCTTTCTAAAGCATATTACAAGGGTGTTTCTTCCCGCCACAAGCCAACAAACACACGCATGTGGGCTTTCTTACCCCATCAGAGGAGAATGCTGCTGCACAGGCTATGCCTGGGAACTGGGGCCAAATTCTGCTCTGAGTTTTATTGGTTTAGATGAAGCATCCGTAGCTTTAAAGAACAAATTTATGGACAGTTTTAACCTTGGCAGGTTTGAAACATGGAAGTGATACCGTGGAAGGTAACAGACTATCACTTCTGTAATTATAAAAAACTCAAACTTCCGATAGAAGAGCTTGAAATGCACTTCTTACAGATGGATGACCGACCTTCCAAGGAGCTCAGCTTTCTAAACGATTTCTAATCAATGTTATTAATGAGCAAAATGTAATGTTCCCTCCTAAAGCTGACCTAAAGCCAGCACACAACACATTTTTTCAGGGAATTCTGCAAGGTCGAGCTAAGGGCATGACTGGGACAAGCAGTGATGGGCTCCTACCTGTAAAGCACACCGGACATTTGAAGGTGCCCCCCATGCCTTCAAAGCTGTGCTCTATCAGGTGGCACTGAAGTTTGGCAGGAGAGTCGAATGTCTGATTGCAGAGTTTGCATTCATGGTTCAGTCCTTCATCTGCAGGAGAAATCAAAGGAAAACTGAAATTCACCACAGACCTTACAAAAAGAAAGTCCAACACAATCTGTGAACTGGAGCAACTTTTTGTTTTCCTAAGCTCAGGAAACTGGATGCCTCTCACCACCTACAATTGCTGAAGTGTTCTCTTACCCAGAATGTTTCAGAATAGTCAAAGCTTGACGGGGCATTAAAAACACAGATTTTCCACTTATAATTAGCACTATGCAGGAATGCAGAGCATTAGTCTTCAGTAGGAAATGATGACTATGACCTGAAACATAATTTCTTAGCAGAGCCACCCAGTCACGACCAAGTACATTTGCAAAACAGCACGTGAGGAATTTAATGCTGATCACACATCATCCTGTCTACCATGGGTAAGAACTGTGAATGCTTTTTTTGGCACTCTGGCTGAGGTGGAGTTTCTTGTAACCGGTGTGAGAAGGGTGGGTAGTTTATACCCACACATCATTCCTACTCCACATTCCCAGTCCTGTGGGCATACATGAAACCTTTTGCAAGCTGCAGGATTTCAGACCTCTCTTTCTGACAATCCTGGATTTTTTCCCTCTTTATTTGCATTTCTCCCCTGAACAGCCCAGAGCAGTCCCCATGCGCCTTCTGACGCAGCTTTCCCGTCCATGTCCTGCGGCTTTAAAACCCTTCCCGCTCCCCGCCGCTTGTTCCTCTGCTTCCTCCCATTGTCCTCCAAGGCCGGCTGGTGCCTGGCACCAGGTTCCCTTCCTGAGGGTGCTGCAGGATTCATCCACTCCGCCATGAGGGCAGTCAGCGGCTGTCCTACTTAGAAACAGTTGCTAGGTAAGAAGTGGCTTCCAGCCCTGCTGCAGAGGCCGCAATTCCCACAGCGCCGCTTAGAAAAGGTCCTTCTGTATGTCACCGGTGTGCTACACGAGTAGCATTGATCTCGCAGGTAAATACTGTATCTGATTATTAAAAAACAAGCGGGAATGGAGCGCTAGGTGACTGGCGCAGCTCCCTGCCATTTCTCAGTTGGGAAGGAGTGATTTAGGAGAACGCCCTGCCCATGCTGAACATCTAAATGCCTGGCTGGCAAACTCCCGCTGGACACAGCGCTGCCAGCAGTGACGGGCATTCGTCAGTCAGAAGGATGGTGGGAGCACAGACAAGGTTTTGCATCCCACACGAGAATCCTTTCCACTGGTGTAAAGAGAACACGACATGGTGCTCCTGTGGCTGAGTGGGAGCAAATTCCTGCCCCAAATGACCCTTAGTGACTTACAAGAATTGAAAAAAGTGTCAGTGGTAGCCCCCAGCTTTCACTTCTTGTTAGTCCAAAAGCTAAATTTAGCCTTTGTGTAAGTCATGGCATCTCTAGCCACAGGAGGGGAATTAGAGAGTGTGAGCTAAGCCAGGCCATGGTGGCCGTTCTGCAGGTGGAACTACTGAAAGTTACCATTGTGTGGTTTCCATGAAGTGTCAGAAGTCTGCACAATGAAAAGGGGCAGATGAAACCCAACAAAGACAAAGGTTTACACAAAATCACATCTCTCCCATGAAGACACAGCAAACTGCAAACTTCCTTTCCTTTTCTACCCACTCCTTCCTGAAAGCACTGTTCAATGTTCCTGACTACCTCTGTTGAGTCTTTGTAAAGCCTTACAACATAAGGGCCTTATTACCCTTGAAAAATCATGGCTCAGGCCTACTACTTAGGCTAAGTAGAAGGGAACTATAGGAGAGTGACTCAGTTGGAATAGGGGTAGAGAGACGTGAGAGACGTGAGAGACGTGCTGCGTGACTGCCTCATGTCCACATCGTGGTGTACTGTGGTTGGTTCACTTGGGCTTGGTGTGCCTTAAATTTATGTAAACTGGTAACGGGCTAACTGCTTAAAAAGGCCAGGTTTTTGCAATAAAGGGCTCTCCTTTGCACCTGCCTGGGGACGCTGTGTTGCTCTGCATCGTCACATACATGCTTCAGAGCTTTTAGAGGGTGTGAAATGCAAGGGCCCACTCTGAGTGTCGGCTGAAAAATGTTGGTGGTCCTGGCAATGCGCTGCCCACAGACTGTTGCTGCTGAAGTGCCTGTCTCTGTTACCTACATGAGACAGAAGAACTTGACTCTCAGCCTGCCTGACCAGGCACCAATTTATAGCTGGATCCACTGAGGACAGCTGTCAACACAAACTCAGGCAAAGGTTCAGGTCAATCTCAGCTACTTTGACACCATGGCCTCTCTGGAGAGACTGGAATATGGACGCAACAGAGCACAGGCTGCTGAGGTACACGTCCCACCCAGCCACATACGCTGGTATTCAGGTACAATGGCTGATAAAATCCTTTGCAATAGACTTCCAGGGGAAGGTTAAGGGTAGGTGACACTTTCTTGTCTTGTTGGTGGCACCTTTTGTAACTCTTCATTTAAAAAAATGTAAAATATTTATCAAATATATGCTAACTACTTCATTAGCAGGGAAAATTTTAGTGGATTATCAAGAGTTGCCTGGGATTTGGCATTTTCCACCATCACTGATAAACCCTTCCAGTGTGTTCTGCCTTTGCTACTGCTGAGAGAGGACAAGTACAGCCCATGCAAGCACCACCAAGGGGAGCATGAAGGAAAAGAACCTGGCACATTCCAGTCTGTAGATCTAAGAGACAAAGACATATCCTCCAAGGCACGTTGTAAGCTGTGTACTTCCAACAGGCAGCAACCCATAGCTACAGGCAAAGCTGCAGAACAATGTCCTGAAAAGAAGAGGAGGGCTCAACAAATCTTCAAATCTCAACAAATGCCTCTTCTTTCCTGAGCTTGCTAATTACTTATGAGGACTATACAGGCTGACACACAATATTTCTCCTATATGCATATCTTTGCCATGGTCATTATTGAACAGATAGTTCTGGAGATGGTGAAAGTTCCTCACAATGGGCAGTTACAAGTTAGGAAGCCTGTAAGGTGAAGTTTCTTCATCAACCTGTTTGTGCTGATACACACAGTCAAAGCAATTAGGACAAAGGGAGCTCCATCTCAGGATCTGCCACAAGTCAAGGTGAAGATAATCGATGACAATTCTCAAATCACAGAGTTACTGTTGGCAAAGTGTAAATGAACCATGCTAATCATTCTTGAGCATGGGAACACAGAACGGGGAGTTCTTCAAACATTCCAAGGAAGAAAGACTCCCAAAAAAATAAATATTTTTTTATGATGCCACAGAAAAGAGAGAAGGCTCTTTTTTGTCTTTCCATTACCTTAGTTGATGAAGGAAAAAGTAGGAAGAAAGGCATGCAATCCTGATGCCGAAGCAAAACTAATCTTTTACACAGAAATTGTACTTGTTCAAGAAGAACTGAACCCCATTAAATATGACCCCTATTGTATTTCCCATATTACTCAGATCCAAGGTGACTTCCTGGTCGCAAATATCAAAATCACTTTGATTATTCTATGTTGTAAATGTGATTTTCCTAAAGGCTTATAAACAGGGTTTGAAAAATCCCCTCACCCACTCGCCTGGGGCAGATAAAAATCTTCCCCAGGCAAGAGACATCAATTTGTGCAGAATCTAAGTTTCTCTTAAAAATGAAATGCTTTTAGTCTCCAAGTTCTAAAGACCATATTTAAAATAAGACTACATTTGTATAATTAACAGAATAATATTTTTCCTAAGTCCCACTGTTTTCACCCATTTTGTGCACATCACCAGCTTTGTTACATCCTTGGAACAAAGGGGAAGCTTCCAGCCCTTGAATTCAAGAATGTGAGGCCAGCCATGACTGAAATTTAAGGAAGACAGCTAAGGGTACAGAACTGGCAGAAGAGTCAGGAGTGCTGGCTTCCATTCCAAACTCCAACACAGACATGCACTTATCACCTTGGGCATGACAGTGTGGCCTGTGTTTCTCAGACTACCCATCTTTAAGGAAGAGGTGCTAATTTTTAATTTCTACTTTAACAGGCTGACCTAATTACTATCCCTTAAGACTTTTAATACAACCAAGATAGTGGAGCTGGAGAAGAGTCCAGGACTATCTACCTTACCCAGAAGACCCAGAATCACTGCCATCTCCATGAGAAAGGGTTTAAGATTGTATTTCTTGACACACAACTTGCCTGGATCACACAGAACTGTGGAAGGATGAGGGAACAAGGCTTTGTTCCTGTTCTCCGCTCTCCCTGGACAATGTAAAAGCATGGCCAGCCTTTTATCTCCCACTGGCATGAAAGAGCCAGGATGTGGCAAATCTTGCAAAGGTGCCAGATGTGGAAAGAGCATGCAAAAGGCTCTGTTTATGCAGTGGCCCCTGTCTAGCTCTCCATGTTTAGCAAACAATTTGATAGGGTGCTATGGAAGTGCAAAATATGATAGCATTAATAAATAAAGGGCCAGTGAAATGTCACATTTTCAGTTTTCATTTGGGTTAAAACTGAAATGGAATGGAGTGTCAGATACAGTCCAAAGGGCTCTCCTTCCCTGCAGAACAGAGCTGCTGCTCTTTGCTCTTACTCAGGCAGAAAAAAAAAAGTAAAAAAAAATTTAAAAAAAGTGCTGAGCAGCTTTAAAAAATTCAATCAAAATAATCTGCTCTTTGGAAAGGTGGCGGCTGACAGTAATTGGAAAATACTGTCTGACTCATTTATTAAAGTGAGATTCAGAGTCAATTGATTTAATAACCATTAGAATATTCTATTAAGGATATAATAGGTTGGCACAGCCCTATTTTTTATTAAGAGTTATAGGTAAGAAATAAGCAATGCTATGGAATTTTAGACAACTGCTGTATGGATTAGACTAAAAATATGGCTTGCAAAATAGGTATAAAAGCAGCAAGTATCAGGAGGAGGAATAGGAAAGTACATTACAGTGCAAATGAGTTAGCTGAAGGATGAAAAAGAAATGGACCTTTAATATAAAGCCTGTACTTTTCCAAATCTAACAGAAAACTATGCACTGCATTCCCTGGTGTGGTACATCGTAAAACAAGTCAGCACATCCTTCACATCATGGGCCCAACAACGCCATGAGGAAGGCAAGAACAAAGTACCCACTGTACAGCACACAACTGGTGCTTACTGTTGCTCTTACGTGGTTGGGATAGGAACTTGGACGTGGTTAATACCTCGCAAGATGGATGGGAATGGTTTACCCACTGCTCATAGTCAAATGAGTTTGATGCATGCAGAATTTCTGCATAAGTAAATTGCTTTCCATTTGTAATCTTTATTCAGATAGTGGGAAAATGTAAACATGAATCAATTCCAAATAAATGCATTTAATATTCATATATAAATGTTTAATATTTACACAAATATTAAATGTTTCAATGCAGGCAGGTAGATTTTAATTGAGGTGCAGCCCATTACCTCAGCAACTAACTTGACAACCAGCAATAAAAGCAAATATAATCAGTCTTCGTGCTGAGCATTTGGGGATCCTCTTTGCATTGGCTACCCATGTACTGCGGAGTTACTGAGCAACTTGTACAGCAGGCAGGATGCTCCCACTTGCACCTGCCCCAGAGCCAGTGCTCTGGATGATCCAGCCCAGTTTGTGTTACCAACTCTAGACACAACTTGTTCATTTAATGGAAAGCCCTGACATTTCAATATACACTTTAAACAAGTGGAACCCTTTAAGCAGCGTCTAGACTCGTGTTTATGCTTCTTGTTCTTCAATAAAAACAAAACTAGAGCAGCTACAAGCAAATGTTCACTGGCTGACTTACATGCAGCTGCAAAGTCAGTAACCACTGGGGGCCCTCTTATATTGTCTGATCAACACTACAGCCATTACCCAGCACCAATTTGTAACAGTTTATAAGTAACTCTTTCTCTTATTCATCCTCTAGATTGTCCAGAAGGGTCCTTGTGCCTTCTGCTCTGAGTAAATCTACAGGCAAAGGTCCTAGGATGATGATGTGCTCCTGGTAAATCATCACAAGGCTGAGTCCATGCTCAAAATCATCTGCTAAGAAGTCATGTAAAATTTGCCCTCCACACACAACACAGGAATTAAATGGCCAGCAGGCCCTGTAAATTTTTTTTCTTAGGTCTAAAACAGGCCCTGTAAATTTTTTTTTTTTAGGTCTAAAACATGCTCAGCTCCCACATTCAATGTGTTTTCTTTGTAATTTTTTTTGCCAAGCAAACCATGCCCCTAAATCAATTTCTCCTCCTTCATATTGCTTTCACTCTTCCCTGAGCTAATTCTGCAGCACACATTTATAAGCCAGAGATCTGAGGAGTAAGGAAGCAATGCCATGGATGACAGCTAACCCCTTGGCTACAACATCTCACATGGAAAACAGGGGAAAACACTATACAACACTGTAATTTCCAGAGTGTACAGCCGTCCATGCTTCCTAGAGTATAGTGCTGTGCCTACCTGCATCTTTTAAATTCTACTGGTCACACACCTACACAACCATCAGCCTCCCTGTGCCACTTCAGACAACCTCATTCCTCCTCAAAATTTGGTCTTAGGGTCTACTGTGGCAAGTATGTGCATGACATGTACCTTCACATGCTAAAGAACAAATAACAGCTCTTCCAAGCCTGGAAGCTGAAATGGAGCAGTACCTGAAATCTCCAGCACCCCGTTCATAATTTCTCCCTGATGGTACTAATGCTTCTGCCATTTTCAATTCCTCAAACATTATCAGAACCCCTCAAATGAGAAACATGATCCACCACAGTGTTAATTTTGGAAGCTGACATGAAAAGCATGGAAATATAGTGATAAAGGAGGAGACAGTAAAGGCAAATCATACAGGTGGCTCTTTCAGCAGGAAGAAGTATACAGCTAGAATTTACAGCCATGAGAAGAGGACAACCTGCCATAGAAAAAACAGTTTTTGCTTAAGTCCTAACTATGGTTCAGTCCTGGTGAGACAGGATGGAGGACTGGATGGAAAAACAGAAGTACACCTGTGTTTCTCCTGGACTGTCCAGGGCAAGTTACCACATGTTAGGAAACAGGAGAGCAGAGGAAGGAAATATCTCCTTCCTCACTCACCCTCTAGGCACAGTTATCCTTCACACCTTCCCTCTTGTGCCACATAATACTGCCCATGTAGATGCCTGCATGCTGGTCTGTGTTTGTCCTTAATACCACTTTTAACCAAAATCATGATGTTAGCTGAATAAACTCAAAACATCAGGCTGCACCCCAAGCAATGTCTTTCCCCTTGCTTTTTTTTCAGTTCAGAATGATTTTTAGGCAAGACTTTGCCCATGCTAAGGAAGGTTGGTAGACAAGATCCTTGCAACCATCCTAAACTCTTGAGTCACACTGCCTTGAAGGATACTGGTCTTCAGCATCAGGAAGAGGAAGGGAGCTGCACTGTGCTGCTGAGGCCAGGCCACACTGATTCCCAGCAGCACTGGGTAGGAAGCTTTATTCAACAAGCAGGAAATAAATCCTACAGCCTTCTGCAGTGTACTGCTAAAGCTACAGCAAAGGGTGCTGATCGATGGAGTGACAAAGAGCTGGGATCCACCTCCTCAATTAAAGCAAAAGTTCATCTCTCCAGGGACAGATTTTGAAATTAGATCTGCTTAAGGGAAAGCCAGTCTACTGCATCTTTCATTCCACTGTATTTTTGTCTGAAGCAAGGGATGCATTTCACTTCACCAACTGTTCACTTTTTTGCTTGGTTGCACTCACTTTGGCTGCTTGTAAGTGAACTCTTCTTACCACATGTGCCTTGTATGTTCTATTAAAGCCACAAATTGTCTGGCTTCACTGAGGCTGGATGAAAATAAAAGAAGGGCAACTGGCAGGGTCTATTTCTTAATAAGTGTCATGTATTCAGAACAAGTAAGAATGATTTAAATACAGCAAGTCCCCTCTCCATCAAACAACAGCATTTTCTGCACAACTGGCTACCAGGAGAGAGTTCAGGAATTCTGCAAGTGTTATTCACCAGCTGATGGGACATGCATAATTTGCTACTCCCTATCTGTAACTGCACCAGAAAAAGGTATTAAAATTCATTCAGAAAAAAAGTCTGTGTTGCATCACATAGCTACACACATTACAAGGTTACACTCCATCATTGCAATAAAATCCCATGTGATGGAGCTTATTTTGGAAACAATTTTGCTATGGGATATAAAAAGAAATTTAAACCAGTAGGAATAAGCTGAGTGGTATGAGTTATTTGTAGACAGATGATCCAGCTCAATATTTACCTTTTCAAATAGCTCTTAGTGAGCACTGATTAAAAACTTGGTGACTGATCCTCCAAATGCTGGCATAATTGGCTCAGGAGAGCAGGCCTTCCATCCTTCTAGGCTCCTGCCTAGGCTTTTTGTGGGACAAAATTCTGCTGAGGTGCAAGGTTAAGCCCTCCATCCTCTCCATACACTGTGAGATACAGATTATTATCTGAATTTTACATATAAAGAAACCATACCCCAAATCTGCATCCCAAATAGAGAATGAAAACACTCTTACTAAATTAATGGTGGAAGAATCAGACCCTGCTTCATCTGCTAACCATTATGAATGGAGTATTGGAATTAAGGTTGGAATTGAGTTTTTCTCTGCTCTCTTCTGTGAGTTAAGAGTCTATTTCCAGAAAAAAAGCTCTTGGACAAAATCTTCTTTAGTAAAGTCAAATTGCAATTTGAATGGCTCAGAGGTTGCCTGAGCTAAGTAGATATTAATGATTTAATCAAACTGTAGGGGGAAAAAAATAATAAAAGTGTCACATTTGTATTCAGAAGAACTAAGCACAGTAAAAACATAAGTAAAACCTTTTTGCTTTTTTTTATTAATTCAGTTAAAAAAATTTATTTAATTTCAGTATTTTGCTCACTGTGTAGGCTACAGTTTTGTTTTCTTGTTCTTGCTTTCTGGTTGGAGAAATAGATTTCTCTGTTATTTGTTGCTACATGCCTACTAGTAAAGCCTACTCATCTGGGTCTTCTGGAAGACACTGGTCAAAGTACAGGTATATCTACTTTTAAGTTTTGCACAAAGAAAACATGAATTTTTAAGGTAGAGGAGGATATTTCATGTTGCGTAAACTAAATACAAGCTGTTCTAAATTTAGTGGTACTGAGAAAACATCTCACATGAAGACAATCAAAGTGTCAATATTAATTCTACACTACAGTGGACCAGCAGCAGAAATTATGTTTCATACACAAGTCTCATCAGGTATTTCTTTTGTTCTGAATATACAAAAAGGGTCAGAACTGCCTTCTTTCTTTTAGCATGAAGCTATTAGATGTCTGGAAGATAAAGTCTCTAAATGCTGAAATGCTGTTTACCTACAAAGAATTTCCTGCTTATTCTTAAAAGATAGGAAAGAAAAAAGAAAAATGGAAAAAAATAGTAGGATTGGGCTTTCCTGTTATATTGGATATTTGACTCAAGAGCATGAAGAAATAGCAGTCCTTTTCATATTTCCTAATACATCAGATAGCATTGATATTTTATTTTCAAAATCTTAATGCTATTATATCAGTCAAATATTATTTGGCATCTTTTTACATAGGTGAGGGACACTGGGGAATGAGCAGCAATTGCTGTGATTTTGATCCAGTTCTTCAACTCATTTAGGTATGTATCAACTTTCTGCTTTCTTTCCCCTTTACCTCCATTTCCTCATCCCCAGCCCTCAGAAAAACCAAGGAGGAAGAAGAGGTTCAGGCTATGAAGGCCCTCAGGTCCATGCTGATAACTGGGCATTTAATTAGATTATTTTCATGTGAGCTAACTGCTTTGCCTGTTAGGGGAGATCTCCTTGTACAGCAATGTATTAAAATGATAAAGCTCAATTTAATATAAAGAATTATTTATACTGCTCATCTGATTTAGTTTACTCTTTTATTTAGGAAAGCACGAGAACGCTCAATTTTAATTTGAGCTAACCTTTCCCTATAGTTCTCTTTGATTCTTCTATAAAGCAAGCAAGCAGCTTTGGGCCCACATATCAAAAAAGGACCAGACTTAATTCGAAACCTGCTCCACTCTCCTTCCTGCTTTCTCTGCTGGTACTAAGAATTCACACTGAGCTGAACAAACAGCTTTTGGAATTTTTATATTGAAAATTCTTCATTTGTGGATAAGAGAATAATGAGGGCCAATTAGTTATTCTTTCTCTACCAGTTACATGTTTGGGGGTTGGCTTTATTTTCCCAAATTCTAAACGCCTCTGTTAACAGATTTATTCCAACCCTTGATCAAACCTAATTCCTCACTGAAGCAAAGACTCCATTTCCCACCACGCTAGCAATTGAGGAGTGGTGCCTAAGAACACAGCTGCTCCTCCAGTGAACTTTGATGTGACAGAATGGCAAAGTTCTGAACTTCAAATAATAAGGGAAAAATAGGAAAGACATCAGAGTAGAAGAAACAGAGAAGAGTTGGCTAAAAATAGACGTATCAGACAGGCAAAGATTGGTTGGGGAAGGAGAACAAATGTAGCGGCAACAATAAACAAAAAAAGGAGGTAGACTGAAAAGGCGAATGGAGCTGAAGAAGTGGCGAGCAGAAGCAGGACAAAGGTATGAAACCTGTGTGAAAAGGTACAGTAAAGTCTCAATTTAACCTTCACTTGAATTTCACTGAAGAAATGCAGAGTAGCATACACTTCCAGGCAGAGCTTGTGTAATTTAGTGCAGCTTCTGTGGCAATAATGATAGATGTATTTTTACATCCAAATGTCTCAAGCCAACAAAGTTACCAGTATATCATTAATAACAACAAGCAATTAAAAAGAACAGCAGGTTACAAATATCAAGCATCAAACTTGGGGAAAAAAGACAGGACCATTACGAGAAAAATAAAAGTATAGGCTGTCAGGTCAGTGTATAGCCTCTCCAGATAAAAGTTATAGAGCTGGAGAAAAATGTGGCCTGACATTAAATGACTATGAGGTGATTAACATCAGCGAGAAACCAAAAAACACTTGTAAAGCTCTGAGGAAATCTGAAATGTGGTATGAAAACCATGTCTGTAACAGCAAGAGATAGGTGGCTGACCACTGTAAGACATTAGCCTTTTACTAAGACATACTCTAATAAATAACTGACAAGACTGCATTTTCTGGCTGAAATATTCTCCAAAAGGCCCACTGAGTTTTCATTGTATGTGTCAGCTCATTCAAACAAGAAGAGGTAGGAAAAAAACAGAGGAACTCAGGAAGAAAAGGAGGAAAACCCAGTCCAACCCCACATGTAATACTGCATGTACGTGCACAAGGTGCCTAGCAGTCCCTGAAACAAAATTCATTTAAGCCATGTGATGCAGAATGGGTAGAATGGGTTAAAAACCATGAGATTTAACTCAGTGTATGGCTGGAAGTCTGCACTGAGCAGTGCCTCCTCAGAGGGTTTCTCTGTAACAGGGAAAGTGAGAATTTCAATTTTTTTTAAAATGAAGACTGAGATTTTGATGCAGCACTGCCATTTCAGGAGCTCAGGTTGAAAAAGAAGTACTGAATATTGTGAGACTTGTGATCAAATTGTGAAACTGTGAAACCTAATTTACCCAAATGAAATGGGGGACACAAAATTAATTCAGATAAATGAGGATTTTGAATAAGCAAGGGACTATTTAGTGCTTTTAACACACATCCTGGGACATAACCTCATTACAGATCAGGAGTGTTGTGCTGTGAGTTTGTGTCAGAGTGGAAGTGTCACTGACACAACAAATAAAACCAAAAATATCCTACTCCCTGATCGCTTATTTTGTGTTTCCATACACACGCTACACGAGCCTGAAGAATAATTAACACTGCTGAGAAGAAGCAGCAACAGTGGATGAGTCTCACTACAGCAGACCTCTCATCATAGCAGAAATACAAATGTACTAGTTATCGTAACTGTGTTATGTTAAGTAGACCTTTGCCCCACATTATTGTAAGTTAGAGGAGGGAAAAGGGAAAAGGAAGATGATATCAGCATTCTTGATGATATTTTATTTATCTGCACATACTGTTGACACAGTTGAAGAATAAGCAGAAGAATGGAAGGAGACACACAAAACACTTGCAGACACAGATTTTTTTTTTTCTTCATTTCGTCAGGAACAAAAAAGCCAGTGAAGACAGCCATCTCTTTTACAGAGCAATCTGAGGCATTAAAGCCCACAAAAAAAGAAAAAAAAAATTGAAAGTGTTTCTGCCACTATCTTGTAAAGATGCTTATAAAGCTTATAAAGATGCTGTGGACATTTTTTGTTGTGGGTAAGTTTTTAATTTCTTAACTTTATAAAACCATTTGACCAAGACTGGAGCACGCTCATTTAAGCTGTCGTTTCAATATTGCATACCTTGACTTTTTGTAATAAAGGCCAGCTCCAAAGGATGTGGTTTTTTTTGCATTGTAATGATATTTTCCAATCTCATAATGATATTAAGAAATAAAAGCATTTCTTAACATAATGATACTAGATATGCATTTAACTTGCCTTTTTTTTTTTAATTTTTTTTTTTAATTTAAAGCTGGAGGGCCATAATTTGGAAACCCTGATGCTGTTTAAAGCAAAGCATCTTCATCAGAAACCTCACAGGCAGCAAGTTTCTCTACTTACTCGGCATGTTATGCTTACTTGTCAGTCTTTCTCCAAACAAAGTGTGGAAAACAAGCAGATGAGATGCAAAGATGTAAAGCAGATAGAATATATCCCCCAGCCTCTTCAATTGCTTCCTTCACCTCACTCAAGAAGCAATTTTAAATGTATTAAACCTGGAGGTGAGCAGAGGGATTTAACACTAGGCAGGATTTGAACAACAGAAAATAAGGTCAAGGAGGAGTATTACCCCTCTAGTCGTATTTGGAAAAACAGGGGCATTTTAGAAGTAAGAAAAACAACAGGGCAAACTCACTTGCTGTGCTCTGCATCACTCTGACCAGCAAGAGTCCACTGTCAGATTTTGCAATGCATTTTGCCAGGCGAAGCATGCAGATTTGGATCCTGTGACACTTTCACAAATAAACAACATGTTTTGTTGATGTTCATTTCTGTTTGACTGCTGGACTTGATAAATGACATGGCAGCAGAGAAGACTAAAAATTGCTGTGTTAAATCCTTGAAAATTATACAGCAGAAAAGGTGGGCAGCCTCTGTAGGTCAGCTGGGCACCAGAAGCCAAAGATCAGAACTGGAAATAATAGTTGACGAGGAATACCCGCAGAGCAGCAAGGAAACTGAGGTGGGGCAACTGAACTGAAAGCCCTATTTGCAAGCCATCTACCCACACCCGTATCTTTCCAACATTTTATCTGTGTGACTGACACACCCTTTCTCTACCCCCACCCCAAAAAGATTAAAAGACAACAAGCTGGGTATGAGGAGAAAAAAAAAAAAACACTTGAAATTGAGTTATTGCAAGCAGAAAGTTGGCTGATATACCAAAATACCAGCATTTCTCAGAAAATAAACCACACTGAAGGTCTCGGTAAAAAAGTGACAACAGCAGGGAAAGTCCAAATTAAAGTACTTTCTTTGCCCTTAATTCACTCTGTCGGTAAGATATTACCTCATGTATAGTGGATTGTCTTTGAATGATACATTCTGTGCCCTTTGTGCCTGAATCAAAACCCTGTCACATCGTGGTAAATCAAATATGCCTGCCAAACAACAGGTATCACCATTAATTCCATGAGAGGCTCTCGTGAAAGAAGTGCAACGTTGCATGGCCAAAGTTTCAGTGGTATCTCTTCCCAGCAGTGCAAAACAAATCAGTGTTGGAAGAGAAGAGTTTGCCTACAATCCTGAACATGTGTTTGCCTTTGTGTTAGAGAAACAGCAGGGAGCTAGCTAACACTGCTAAGAACTCTGCAATGGTTTCAAGCATGGGGAAAATATATTATGATGCAACTCTTATAGGGTTAATGCAACAAGAAACAAATGTCCCTCCTTAGATCATTTTACCTGTGATAATAAGAAGAGTGCATATGGAGGGTTGACTGATTTCAGCCAGATGAATACCAATAGAGCACACAGCCTTCCATGTAAGAGGCATGTTTTGCAGTGTATTTTTTAAGGTGCCAGATGAATGATACATGCAAAAGCAGCTTGATTTCTCAAACCTAGTGACTGCCATTGGAAACTGGGTGTCCATCTGCATGGACACTCCTTACAAAAGGATAATCCAGCTCTCTTCAGTGGCACTGCAGAGGCATAGCCCTTCTTGCACCTCTGCTCCCTGCCTATGCATGTCATTCCCCCAAGCCCCCTCACTGCTTTCACCCAAATATAAATAAAAAGGAAAATCTGCTTCATTACATTTGCTAGCATTAATTGATGTTTAAAAAAGTCTGTTAAAAATAAAGCCCAGCAGTGACATTTTTCTTTGCTAAAGCACGATAGCAGCACATTACAAACATTACAAAAAGGTCCCCTGATAGGATTGTGAAGTTCCACTCTGGCAGTAAAAAGCATCTACTGTATATTCCCTGATTTTTTTTAATTTTGTTTTATTTATTTATTTATTTATTTATGCATTATAGGTCACAAAAGCAGAAAAAACTCCCTGTCTCAGCAGCAGGGCTGCAATATTGAATGAGGGAACTGGATGGACACAGTGTATTTTTAGCATTTGTTTTACCCCGGTCAAATAAGTGTTCCTATTTACTGGTGGCAATGACGCTCACAGCTATTCAATCCCAGCTTGACATTTTCCCTATGGCTGCACCTCTCTTGCTTTTGCATGAGTTGGGTGGTTCTGGAGGATGCAACACTTTATGCCCAGAGGTCCTTATGACATTTTAGAACAATGCATTAATCAGGCTGCTGGTCTCCTGAGGTACAACCAGAGCAGCAGAAAAACTAAGGAACCACAGAACCCAGCCCACTCACCCATTCTCCAAGAAATCTCTCCCTGTGCCAGCTGACATACTGGTTTCTGGGAAAACAGTCTCAAGCCAAGTAAAAGACTGCATTGCTTTCAGGGAAGGTGAGCACAGATGCTAAATTAGGCCTGGCAGGGTTGCAAAAGTGGGGAGAAATAGAAACAAAGGGGTCAATTGTTTTCATGTGTCTGGTGTTGCCTACCAGGATAAATATAGCCTCTCTTCTCTTGCCTCTCTCTGTACTCAGGGCTTTGTAAAATGGCCTGAGAATCTGCAGAATCAGGCCCTTAATCCTGCTGCTTGCATAAGCTTTGCAAAAACCTTAATGTCAAGTCCTTTGAATCTTCTTAAAAATGTACTTTTCTAGACCATCTGAAGATGTCTGAGAGCAAAGGAGATGTGGGCAACTAAGCAATTCTCTGGTTGTAACCTGTCTGAATTTGAAGAAATGAGAGCAGCAGAATATACTGTCACCTGGCTTTTACCCATTCCCCACAGCGCACACTACATTCCAGGCGGGTGGCCCTAGCCCAGAGAACCTCACTGTGTGAGGACAAGCTGCCAGAAAAGAATGTGACTGGGAATACTGAATAAGGCACACATATTTGTGCCCTTTTTTTTTTGAAACAAATAGTCACTCCAGGCAAGCATGGCAGAACTTAGATGTTGAAGAGGACACAAAGCTGGACAAGATAGAGCTGTGCAGGGGTCCTGACAGCATTTCTTCAAAGCACAAGAGCCCTGTGACAAAAGATAATGGGACATTGGCTCTGACTCCAGAAATAGGTGTTCAAAGCTGTGAGCCTTTAGAAGAGCACAGAGGTAGGGATAAAGGAATCTCAACAAGGGAGCATAAGCAGGGTTAGATAGAAATCTTTGATCACAGGATGTTTATACTTGATAAAGGGGTAAAAGTAACACAAATAAATATAAGTAAACCACATTAAATCAGTATCCAAAACAAGGTTGGTGGCTGCAGTTGTCTAGTCCGAGGAAAAATAGCATGGTTAAAGTCAAATGTAACTTGGCTTCTGATAAGAGTACTGGCTGTAGAGGTGGAAAGAAATGGAGAGATCTTTGAGATGATGAGAAGGAAAAAGCAGTGGGATTTAGAGACGGGAATGGGTGGATTAACGGAGCAAAAAGGAGCCAAAAATAACAGGGTAGGAATATTGAGAGAGAACATTACTGACAGGTGTCTGCTAGTTATAATTATATATCTCTTCTAATGCCAGTGTTATATTAGACTCTATCTTAACACGGATATTACTTCTGTCTTTGAAGTTCCTAATCAAAAGAGAAGAAGAAATACTTTCTGCCTTTTACAGGACTTAACAATCAAGCAATGAATGAAGTATGCTTCAGAGAGAGAAGCTATAAAAACAGCAATATGGATACCTGTGTATTAATAAAAGATACATGCATATGCATTTCAAATTGCATACAGAAATGATGCTTGAACCGCTACTTAAGCAGGATTGCTCCTGAAACCACAGCCGGAGCAAGGCTTTAATATCAACTTGAATGAGGAGGAGTAGGCATTTTTCCCCTGATCCAAGCCTAATGGGGCTGCACGGGAGAAGAAGAGGTGATTTTATGTGAAGCTGGTGGATACTTTTTTTTGTAGGAGACTGCAGTCAGCTTGATTGTTGTGTTTTACCAGCAAAATAACTGCAGCTGCAACCAGCTACAATTAGGTACTTAGTAATGTGTTAACAGGTAGCTATGAACACAAAAATGAATTCCAGTCAAGGCAAGCTGAACTTTGATCCTCAACCTATCTTTTACAAAGCAGCACCAAGGGACTATGTTTTTTTCTTAGCAGCTTTCACACTGATGCAATCACAACAATTAGTGCTTTTGAGACATGCTGGTGGGATTGACAGCTGGCTGATGACACAGCACAGCCTGGAGACTGCCATTAGATCATCACTATTGACAGGTTATCTGCTCACTCCTCACTAGTGAAAAGTTATTTTGTCTTTTGCAACTTACTTTATTTTTTTTTAAATGAAAATACAATTTTGCTTTGTTCACACCTAAACTGATAACACAACTGCGCCCAAAAATGTGTTTCACAAGGGGCAATCCCAATGTTTTACTGCCATCATTACAGACGCCCTGCAGATATTTTAAAGGCAGATTTTCTCACTACCATATGGAAAAAAATTCTGGAAGAGAATTTTCATTAATTCTTTCAACTGCTTTGTAAGCTGTGAAAAAGTGAGTGTGTGCATAGATACACACAGATGTGTATTTTTCACAAATCTAAGCTAAGTTGCAGGGAGCTCTGGTAAAGACCAACTCTTGTAGAGAGAGAGCATCCCAGCTGAACAGGAGATGAACACAAGTTACTCAGGATTAAAAATAAGCAAACCATTCAGCAAATACTTGCTTCCCCCAGATTTGTGTTTCCCAGTTGATTGATTGTGTCCAAAAATGTACATGGATGGTCTCTCCCAGGTTCTATTTTTCCATTTTTTCTACACAATCTGGAATGTTTAGGAAGAGCTGAATCTCAGCACATGATTTTTTCTCTGTCTGGGAAGATTGTACAGATTATTTTCTTCCACTCAACTGCATTTTCACAAAGTCAGACTCAGTACAGCTGTCTTTGAGCTCTCTCTCCTTCTGTGACAAGAACAAACAGGGAAGACTGACACTCTGTGTGACACTACTGTGGCCATGTGACTGCTGCATAATGGGGTACTCTGAAGAGACAGGGCTTCATACGTACTCTGAGCTTCCTGGCTTTATCAGTAACATAAACAACAGCATTCTAAATATATATAATTTAGTTACTTATCACTTTGAGTTAGGTGTGGGGAATAAAAAACCTCTGCTGTCCCGGATGCCCCAAGGACTGTCCCTCTACTGCCACCTGCTACAAGTCCCAGCCAGTGCTGAGCAACCTGGTTGAGCCCAGGTGACCCCATCACTCTTCCCCATGCCTCACTTCACAGCACAGGGGGAAAAAAAATTCCAAACTGCCTGGCTGACATGCTTTGAGCTCACCTGCAGTAAGACTTGGGATATGAAGTCACTGTTAGCAGACCAGCATGAAGTGATGTACCTAGTGTTATTTCCTTTGCAAAGTGAGCACTCAGAGTGTCTTTGCAAGCATTTGGGGCGGGGGTTGCTTTCTGCACACCTCTGTACTATCGTTGTGTGTTATTGTGGTGCTGGTACTGGACTCCACACACAAGTGCAGTAAATTCCCTGAGTGCTGGTTTGGCTTCCTCTACCAATACAATAAAGGAAGCCAAACCAAGGGCTTCTTCCTGTATGCTCCACAATGCCTCATGATCGCACTGAGCTCCCAGTGGATACCCACCATTTCACACATGGCTCTGACACCCTGCTGAACAAGGAGGCCCTCACAGCAGACTTCTGACTGACCTTCTTGCTTTTCAGGACCTTAGAACAGGGCTACCTGTGACAGAATAGCTATCAAAACACTAAAAAGACAAAAGCCTAAAGCAGCAAAATGCTAAATCAAAACAGGCCATGGGCACTGGCCTCTGCTATCAGTTATGGATATGAGGCACTGTTTCATGATAATGCCTTGAGTAAAATCCTTTCAGTACAGTGAGATACGTCTTCAGTGGGGAGTGGGCAGGGAGCTAGAAAATGGCTAATGACTTTCAAAAGTATTGAAACAAAAAAATATCTATCTATCTATCTATCTATCCATCCATCTGGATGAAGAAAAGTCTAATGCTTTATAATTTGGAGAAAACATCTCATGGAAGACACTAGACAGTAGCTAGGGGCCTCTGACTGACGGCTCTTGGGTCTTCTCTGTACCTTTGATCTGCATTATGAAATGTTAATGTCCACCACGTCAGGACTTTCTCTATGCTCAGTCCTGCCCATTGCAACTTCCATTCATATTATCCATTTATATTTAAATGCTGAATTGGAGCTCATACCCAGAAGCGCTGACATTTTTTAACAGGAGCAGCTAAACTAGGATAAACTGCTAAATATAATTTATTGATGATAAAGAGCTTGGTTCAGATTAAATTCTAGCAATTTAATAATGAACACATTCACATCCTGCATCCGGAATATGTATATGTATGTGTTTTCCCCTCCTCATTTAACTGGGAGAAGGGGGTCTCGGAATCTGTGATTTCCTGTTGATTAGATGTGAAGCAACCACAAGCACATATTTTTGATATCTCTATTAACAGACTGTTCATGTCTAACTGCAAAACTTGGTTGCACTTCTCTCAACATCTTTGCCCAAGACAGACCAGTAAACACAATTCCTCTCTCTATAATTAGCCTTTTCTCTAAGGGCCCTGAAGTAAGTCTGCATGCCGTAGATTTAATATCCAGTGCTATATCCATATGTGCTGCCCTTGCCTGGTCCCAGAGCATATAAACTCCCCTATTAGCAGCCTTGACTGCTTAATTATGCAGATTTTTTTTGTACCCGCCTGCCTGTAAAATTACTGTGTCTAACCTTTTTTTTCTCCCTCCTCTTTGCACCATGCTGGCCATTCTAATGAAATCGGCATAGGGGAAAGGGCCTGATTTGCAGTTATGGAGGCTGGATCGTACTGGCAATCTGTCCTTAGTGGGAGTTACAAAAGAAGTCAAATGCCTTCATCTGGTTCTCCCCTCTCATCCCCAAGGTGATTGAGTTCACTTCCTGATGCTTCCCAAGTTTTCCTCGGGCTGTCCAATCAGCGCATCCACCAGGGAGCCCAGCCTAGCTTGCAACAGTCTCCGTATCTAGTTACAGCCCCACCAGGGACAGTCAACTATCCACCCCCAAGCCTTCAGATGAAAACCTTTTCTAACAAGGCCGCCCAGCGCCAATGAAATAACACACATCTGCATATCCACTGGGTCCCATGTTTCTTGTGCTCATGGATTATGTATCTTGCAGCCTCTAATAAAGAAATGCAGTTCTTTGTTTAATGTTTATCTTGTGCTTGTTAAGCAAATGCTAATGTTGTATCAGAATGCTTTAGTGCTATTTGGGTTTTTGGTGATTTACTACAAGACAATCTGCTGTGAAGTAAATTTAGAGGGGAGGGGGAAGGAAAAAAAATAACATTCTGGCTTAGAGGGAGTGAGAGAGAGAGAATGGTTTGACAGAGAAGGAGCAAGAGGCAGAGGGAAAGACGGAGAGCGCAACAGCTCCCGGTACGACTTCCCTAACCTCCGGCTGACATGCCCACTTCATCACTAGCCAGTCCGATACCTGGAGGTACAGAATCAACCCGCTATGATTTCCAAAAGGGATGAGATGATAACTTCCCCTTCAGTGATAAGGTAAACAGTGTCCTGAAGGGTAAACAAAAAATAAAAAAACCCCTTTTGTTGTCTGCCTTTGTGCCCTGATGGTTAGCACTGCGCTGTGTTATTCACAGACCACAGGGAAGCCCTAGATTTAATTGTTCATGCCTGGCTCTGCTAGAAATAGGCAAAAGAGAATATGAGGTATTCAGAACCCCCTTCTTCAAATTATTTTTTCTTCTCTCCCCCCTTAGGGAAGGGAAGAGAGGAGATTTGGAAGCTGATGAACAAATTAATGTCCTCTATTTACCCTTTGGCAAGAGAGAATATAGACATCCACAGTGCTAAGTGCTCCTGTTAACTCTCCACTCAATTCCTTCAACACTGTTTTGAAAGAAGATCTAAGTTCTGGAATTCTATTTATTTTTCTTCTACAAATGAATCAGGGTCAATAAAATGCAGTTCTCCAAAAGGAGGAGACTTGAGTGCTAAATAGAAATGCAGCTGAGCTGCCCATATACCCCCCTTCCACACCTCCATACACTTTTTAGCAACCAGCCTTTGTCACAAAATCAGTTGATTTTAAGGTCTGCATGAAATAAGGTTGCACAAGGTTCCCTGGGTCAAACCAGAATTACAGCTTAAAACAATTTTGTGGATTAACAATTCTATACCTTCAACATGAGGAAAGCCCAAAAGATAGTGATGAATTTCAGTATGGAGATATCTTCTGGAATCACAAAGGTATTGTGCAGTAAGGCAGTAAACTCCTGTTTATTCCCTTTGTACACACACACATTTGAGCACATGAATATCCCATGTTCTATGCTCCTGTTCTCTGAGTATACCTTGTACCCTGCTGCCCAAGAGTGTGACAGTATGTGACTGCATCTAAGTGCTACACCTGCAGATGTCCACGATTACTAATTGCAAACACTCAACATTTTAAAATCTTATATTGTTTATTCTGGCACTAGAGCAAGCTGGTGCTCAGTTTTCTGGACTGAGAACAATGGGCACTGAAAAGTCTTCAATATAAAAAAATGAAAAGTAGGATAAATGGTGAGGTGAAATTATGTGAGCTTTTCTGCCTTGACCTCTTTTTATGTGCCTTGATTTTCATTTCAGTTAGTAAGAGGGACTCCATGTTTGAACCCAATTCAAACCTCTATGTTAGCTGCTGAAACTGCTGATAAAATGTGCCTCGTCATAAATACCAGTTGGATATTTTGGTTCTATTTATTTAGAAGGAGCTGAATTCTCATTTTGAACCTAAAATCTATTATCATCATCAAGTAGATTCATCTAAGATCACATTTGCTCTATTAAAGTGAAGGAATCTGTCTCCCATTAGCTAGCACAGTACCCTAAATGGCATAAGAACACAAGCAACCATCCTGTGTTTTTTTGCCACTGCCTTCTTCTTTCCCTGCTGTTCTTTGTCCAAATGGAGTAAATTTTCATTTAAGTGGTATACTTAAGTTTTTTTATATTTGGGGTATTACTATACAAAGCCATTGTAAGCTCCACACACTCTGCTAAGGCACCATTTATTACTAGATACAATTCAGGCTCTTGACTGTAATCTTTTAAAGCCCCTAATGACCTAGGTTTGGGCCGCATTTGAGACTTGCTCTCCATGTAGAGTCCACCAAGAAAATTGAGCTCAATAGGAACAGCAAACCTGACAGTGTTCCCATTTAAATCCTTCAGAGCAAGGGAGCTTCTCCATAAGCTGACTGTAGAATCTGTATCTGACCTGCTGACTTCAGCCAACTCTACACAACAGCACCATCACCACAAACTGGCTGCACGGAAACCCTGTCAGAGACTTCATTTCCCTCCTGCAGTCTCCCATCAGAGCTACCTTTGGTAATCACTACAGCTGAGAACACTGCTCAGGATAAATTAAGAAAGAGTCTCAAGGACAATGAGTCTGTGGTGTATATGCTTGGCCTTAAATATTGGAAATCTTCACCCTCCAGCCTGCATTTTATAAAGAATGCCCATTATAAATAGGAGGCTTGTCCTAGTGGCCAGGATTTTTGTACAGATCACCTTATTGCAATGGTAAAGTCATCTTCCCTAACCAGTTTGTGTTTTTCCAGTTTCCACACCAACAGTCACGTTGGTCAGTAATGCACATATCCCTGATAGCCTGCAGTTCCCCTTGTATAGCTAGCCATCCTTGTCATCTGTGTGGTATGATAGCAGCAAACACAGAGTGGGAGATGTGAGATACTCCTTTGTTACATGCCAACAATCCTTGTCTTTTTTTTTTTCTTTTCAAGCATTGTAAGAGAGCTGTACATTGAGAGTTGTACAGATATTTTCCAGAAGCATTTAAAAAGCATCTCTTAAAAGTCAATACTGACTGCTATGGATCTGAGAAGGAAAACTGCATAGGTACCAAACCACAGTAGTGATGAGCCTATATCCTAAATACCCCTATGTACCTGCTTATCTATTTTGTGTTGACAGATCATATCATAGAATTGTTGAAAATAGAGTTGGAAGGGACCTTAAAAGGTCACCTAGAGCATCCCCCTGCCTTAAGGCAGGATCAGCTATGCTGTACAATTTAAATGACCTCAAACTAACGAAGCAGAAAGGATGATGGCTAAAATGCCGGTGGATTAAGCCCAGTTCTGAATGTATTGATTACAAGGAAAAGAGCATTTAAAATCTGCTGTAACTGTGCAAGAGTCAAAGAAAACAGGTGGTTAACAAGCTGGTTAATCCAGGTTGTTTGCTGCAGGTGATGGAGTCAAGTGTTTCTGACTGTGAAGAATTATTTTCAGGATCTAGTCAGATCCAGACAGGTTTCTTGTGGCTGTGCAAGCTCTAAAGGAGATGTAGGGGTGTTTGATAGCTACCTGTCAGAGTCAATTTGCAAGAGTCACCATGAAGTCTTGAGTAATAGTCTTTAAGAATAATGAGTCTTTTCTGCTTGAATTTCAGCCTGTGATGTTTCCTGAATTTCTGGAAGTGACATGACACACACAATCAAGCCTAAGAATCAAATCCAAGGGTCGCCTACGTAAAGAACTGCTGCTCTTTCAATGTAAGATACGAATGACCTAAATATTACAGAGGAGAGGGAGTTTGTGTCCAAAACTTGCTACCTTTGACATTTACCTTCAGCTCTGGGACATTATTGAGGGAGGATTTATGAAGTGATTCCCCTCACCCCTGACACAATAGGTCACAAAGGCTGTCACTGAAAGATTCTGCTCTGTCATCAGTGATGTCAGGATGCAAAGGGAGAACCAGGAGATGTAAGAAAAGCAACATGAATCACTGCATAACCAGGTACCAGGATAGACAGATCTGTAAACCTCCATCTCTGCTTTTCTGAACTGGCAAAATATTTTATCTAAGCATCTCATAGATACTGATGAACAGGGCAGAGATGCCAGGCCAAAGCTCTACACAAATAAACAGTGATAATTCTGTACTTCAAGTAACATTAAAAAAAAAAAAAAAGTTTAATTACATTGGCAAACAATTATTAAGGCTTACCTTCTAAACCTGTTTATTTGGAGAATAATTGTCGGTATTAGCTATTCAGGTAATAATGACTACTAAAAGCTCTTCTCATCACTTTTGCTTAGCATGAAGACTTATATTTTCACAAGCATATGAGATGATAGAGATGCTATCTGCCTTTGCTCCTGGAAGTAGGATATTTGCACCTATGGGGCTTTCACTGCAGGCCCATGCAGTAACTGCAAGTACTGTAGACCATAATCCCTGAAGAATGACAAAGTCTCTCTACTGATTTCCAGCTAAAATTCAGCATGTTGGCTTTAAGTTTTAGAGCCCTAGGTTATTTGAATTGAGAAATGGTATTTTTCTTCATAGAAAATGTGACAACTGTGGTCAGAAATGCTCAAATCACCAGCACTATTCTGGCACAACCAAGTGAATACTAATGCCAGAAAGTTTTGCTCAGGGATTTGTAGATTTAGAATTTGTTATCCAAAAGAGTTCAACAGGACTGGAATTTGGTTGCTTTTGGAAATGGCCTTCTGTGAGAAGCTGATTGGCAGTTAGAGGTGTTCATGTGGAAGGTCTGTAGGACAAGCCTCCAACTGGGTAACATTCTGGAACTGGGAAAGGTTTATGTGGTTTTGTTAAATATTTAGTAAACTCTATTCTAGTTTTGTGCCATGAAACCTGAGAGCAGCACAAAATCAGTTAAGTAAAATTGAAATAGCAATGTCGAACTTCAGAATGGCAGAGCAGCTTCACAAGAAGCAGTCCTCCCTTACCGACCTCACTCACAGTTACAGCACTGAGGAATCAGATTGCATGACAAGATTCTTCTTGCTTGTTTCTGAAGTGATAGAGACAGTCTGTAGGGTGGGCTAAAGTGAATTGTGCAATGTACAGGAGAAAACACAATAACTGACTGACCACCTCAAACCCTCCAGTACAGGATACCAGAACTCAATGATGCAGAGTGAAAGCCAGTTAATGACAGTGTAGGCACCCCTTTGGTCATGCTGACAGCTTCAGCAATGATGAGACAGTACGTATCAGCAGCGTTTGTGCGTCAATGTCTCCGTGCATATATTTATAAATGCGTCTTTTCTCTTGTCCCGGTTGTTGGCAGGTTCTTGGAGCACCTGAATGGGATGGGTGGTTTGCGGAGGGTGCCAAAGTGTGGTAGGAGGTGGGATATTGGTAGGAGGTGATATTGGGTGGCCCTTCACGGGTGTTCCAAAAGGAGAAATGAGAACAGCTGCAAACCCTACACCACAATGTTGGAAGCAGAATTTTCTGATGGTACATTGCAGCAAACACTGCTTCTTTTAGCTGTATAAGAAGTGTCAGAGAATGGCAATCAACATTGTGACAGTTCTTTTGTTTTTAGCTGATTATTATTATTTGTTTTTTTAAACTACAAGCTCACTGCATTATTTGAACTCCTTTCAGTCTTAAAATACATACATGCTCTCCCATGCATTTTTCTTCCAGTCTCTGATGGGTCAGTCTTGAGGGTTTTTTTGGGTTTTTTTTTGTTTTTTTTTAAAGCCCTATGAAATAAGGGTTTTTTTCCCCTTTCTTCTGAAAACTCATATTGGGGTTGAGGGCCAAACAATATAATGATGCAGTATTACTTGCATTATTCCTGAAGCTATTTGATTTTGACAAGCCCACATTTGGTAATTAACATGAGAATGCCCCCTTGGGCTGTTCTCCTGTTAGCTAAAATATCTTATAAATTACTGTAATAAAAGGAAAAAGTGAACACACTGCCTGTCAATGTTTCAACTTATCTAGCAGGAAGAGAAGACAATGCCATGATCTGGAAACACGCACACGCCAAATGGATGCATAAATTACACTGCCTATGCCCATCTGAACCAGTCACCTGTCTGTCAGTGAAAAATACACACATAATAGTGTGTAGGAAAAGTGCATTACTATTTTTGTGGTATTTCTGTACATGTGAAACAGCAATTCTCCCAGTCCGCAGAGGTATTTCTAGCCCATTACCAGACAGAACAAACTGGCAATTTTTTTTAGTAGAAGTGGTTGCCAGTGTGGAGTGTGTCAGATGGCAGGATTCACCTCTTCACCTGTTCTGTTAGAGGTTGTGTCCATGGGGCTGCCTACACTTGGTGTCATTGGAAATCCTGCTCCAAATAGTCTGAATGCCCCGTGTCTACCGCCAGTTTTGCAAATCCACCCTTCTGGTGCTTTGAACTCAGAGGCTGACAGCCCAGCAGCTAGACTTACATAGCAATTTGTGCTGTCCTGTCATCTGTGGTAGAATAACATCCTGCAGCAAACATAAAAATCCACTGCTAACATCAAATGTTTTCAAAACCGGGCACAAATATAAACCACGCAAACACACCCTGCATATCCCAGTGCAGCAGGCTGAATGCCCTTACACAACCTGTTCAAAATAATGGAATTTGACATGAAAGAAGTACCTTGTATAATACTTCCTGGCAGGTACAATATTTTTCTTTATTTATGAATGCAGGTGCTGGCAAAAAAAAAAAAATAGAAATGAGTGAAGGTTTTTTTTTTCTTAGAAGAATATTTTATGTTTTTTTTCTCTTCTGATTGCAAAACTCAATGCAAAAGAGCAGAGAAAGTGGGGGGCAAAGAAGTCTATGCCTTATACAGGGCTTGTTTATTCTGTATATATGGTTGTGCAACTGGAAGTACAGAGGATGAGCACACCAGACAAACTAACAAAGAAATCACATGACTACTTAAATGGTTTACTTCTTTCCAAAAGAAAGCATTAATTAAAAGCACCAAATGTCCTGAAATAATCTCTGTGACAACTTATTTTCTAGGCTGTTTTGATCAAAGATTTGCCACCTTCACTAATATAAAGTACCAGCTTGCTGCAAGAGCAATAGTTTTCGAGTTCGATCCTTGAGGACTCTTTTTATTTTCCTGTTAAAGGCCTTGCAAAATCAATGCCTATAAATCGTAGACTTATTGATAAAAATTCTGGGGCATGCAACTGAATGTAGATCAAAAAATGCCTGTGTTTAATCCATTGCAGACATAATTTGCTACTATGGCTGAATTTTAAAAGGATCTGATCCAAAGCAATGTCACGTTCCCAGCTATGTGCCATAGCCTACTGACATTTGATCACAAATATGACTGTGTTTTCCTTGTGACAGCTGGGACACAATGCAAGCCAACTGATCCAGTTCCTCCTGTAAAAAGCAGGACAATGCAGAAAGCTTGTTTATCCTAAGAATACCACTCGATTTTATACATCAGGCTGCAAAGTTATTACATGCAGCCTACTGAAACTTACAAATGACCATTTCACCTTTGCTTTTTCTACAGCAGGCAAAATCTTAAGGAACAATTCTCTTCTGGATGAGTTTTCCAATGACTCGATGCTGCAGTCACCAGGTCAGAGGTAATGAGGGCTGCACAACTTACAGTGCCACAGCTTCAGCTTGGTTAGATCAATGGCCTACAATTACCTACAAACAAGTCAGACACCAATCAATGGTTTGTTATTTCCTGTAAGAGTTGTGCAGGGAAACTTTGCTAGGTCAGGGAAAATCACAGTGGAGGCAACGGCTGCACCTGCCTGCAGTGCCTATCATGCCAAAACACCTTATGAGTAACCTTGAAGATCCTGTAATACGGTTAGAGGCCACAGGGACAATCTGGGTTTCTCAGATGAGCCTGGCTTCTCTGGCCCGGCATCAGGTCCAAAGGCTACTCTGCCATTATAAGTTGGAACACCTAAAAGATGCTAATGAATATAAAAGAACCTGGTTCAAACCTCAGAATGCAGAATTCCAAACCAGGGCACATCATGGCACCACAGCACAGCCTATATCTGAAGTTATATTTTTACAGCTATCATGGCACTAAAAACTGCAATATGAGCCAAATCCATTCCAACAGATTCATTTATTTTTGAGGGATGTCAAAGGTGCCAGATTGATAGCCCTGGCGAGCAACATTTTCAATTTCTCTGCACACCAGGCACAGCACAGGCAGCAGCAGTGCTAGCCTCCTGCCCGTGCTTCCCATCCAAGCCTCCTCAGTCCGGAGAGGGACCACCTAGATGCAGTATAGAGCTATCTCTGTATTACCTAGAGCTATTTCTGTGCAGCCAGCCTGTGTCCCCACTGCTGTGCTACAGTCAATGAAAGCACCACCCACGGCAGATGTGCTTTTGTGAGGAACATTTGTCTGCCGAAAACCGGAATGGGAACCAGACTCATTTGTGCGCAAGTCATCAAATGTCTAGGAGGTCTTAACAGCTGTGCTCACGCTACCAAGGTGGTATGACCTGGCAGCAGTAACCTTAATGCTCCCGTCCCTCATTATTAGTATTGTTTAGGGCAGACAATGCCCTACCTTTGTATAAAGACACCAAACACAGGCAGTCTTGGACACAATTCCACCAGTTTTCTCAAACACCCCAGTTACGCTCGTTACCTTTCCTGCTCACACATGTGCCTGCTCCCCACCTTTTCAGTGATGTTTCTTATGCTGAAAATGCTAAGGGATTAGCTAGGAACAGCTCCTCTCTACAAAGCTATCACTCCAATTTTAAAACAAGAAAGAAAATAAAAGGCAAGGAAAACGGTTAGAGAATGCCACTTGATCAAATACGCACATAACTAAGCTGACATAAACATGCTTCCTTTTCCTGTAATACTTTTTTAAAAGTAGAGGAGCAGCGCAGGAGTCCTGCTGGATTTCCCTTAGCAACCTGACAGGAGCCCACAAGGTCAGCTAGCAGGAAGCGTAGAAAATTATACAGTGGGGAATTATCAGCTAAATTATTTCACTATACTCAGGATTTTTACTGTTCCTCCCAAGACAGTGGCCTCTTGCTACTCGCAATAGAAGCAAGAATAAAAGGACAGAAATGACAAAAGAAATCTTGAAAAAATGCATGTTTTATATGCCTCCCGAAGACAGTGACTTTAATGCCCAACTCATTTTTTGTTGTTGATTTTAGATCAAAGGCCTGATCCATGGCTGTGGCTAACATGAATGAAAGAGGCTGTGTCTGTGGGCACGCAGATGCACGTACCCACACAGGTGCATGAAGGTGACTTAAAATTCACCTTTCCACCTCCCAGTTCTGCTGCTGTCTCTAGCCAAGCCCAAGCCAAGCTACAGCTGGGGTCTGCTCAAAAAATCCAGGCAGCTTAGAATGAGCCTGAGAAGTAGGGCTACAAAACCTGCCTTTGCTGTTACCCCAGGATGGAAAGGAATGGTGCAAAGTCTCCCAGCTGAATCTCCATCACTTGAGGACCTACATCAGGGGAAGGCACAGGCTCCCAAGCCCATTTTGCCTGCTTTAAGAGCTGTTCATTGGGGTGCTGTGGGATGGAGGCTTTTCCCTGCCATCACTGCTTTGCTCTTAGTATTAGATATGTTCTGGTTTTAGGGAAGGAGGAAGAGAAACCTGGAAGTCTGCTCACAATGTGGCTTGTTTCACAGACCTGTGAGCATGATTTATCAATTAACAGGTAATGAAAAAAAGTCCTTGCAATTAAAGCCTTGATTCTGCTCAAACAGGAAGCAGTACCATGCCACTGTGCTCTCCTGAGAGAGACAGGCAGCTCCTGTCACTAATGTGGAGCACAGCTCATCTTAACAGATTCAGTGCAGGCCCCTTGAGAGATGCCATGTTGATGAAGGAAGATACAGTAGGGAGCCCCCCTCCCTCCCTACAGGGCCTGGCTGATTGCAAAGCTGACTGAAAGGTGGAAGGAAGGCGTGCTCCCTGTTTCATCGCAGAGCGGCAGAGTTGTTGGAGGCAAAGGCAACTTCTCACTCCAAAATATAATTTCTGCCAGCTTATTCTTTGATTTTTGTATCAAAATGTTATCCATATATATTTTTTTTCACTTGGGACTCTTTTTATTCATCTACCTATTGAAACCCTTCCAACTTTTAAAAAATAATGAACAGATGTATATTTGCTGTACAGAGTGAATATATATACAGTATGTATAGATATGTACACATACATGTGTGTGTATGTGTATGTATACATTTCAGCCTTCTTAAAACCACTCCCTATAGAGTGACTGTACTCCTCCACATTCCTTTTTAGAAGTGTGAAGTGTTTTAATAGACTTTACAGGATACAATGCTAAGAATTACCCAGACAAAAGTCACAGCAAATTAAGGGAGATGGTTTTCTTCTCTGCTGCTTGAAAACCAAAAACACAGAGCACTTATCAGAAAAAACAAACAAACAAACAAACAAAACAACCAAACCAAACAAAACAACCAAACCAAACAAACAAAAATTAGAGAAAATGCACAGCAGCCAGGATTTTGAAAATAAATCATTATGGGTACTAGGACTTTTTCTTTTCCAGATAACATAGTGGTAATATTGTTGATATGTGGCCTTACAAGCAAAGACTGCATATCTGAGCTGATGTGCCTCTCCTGTGGTCAAGATAATAGGTTAAAAATTACCTCTGTTTTACTTGTGTAACACATATCCTGTACAAGATTGTTTACAGACAACAGAGAATCATAGAATATCTTAAGTTGGAACGGACCCATAAAAGATCATCAAGTCCACCTCCCTTCTCCTCACAGGTCTACCTAACACCAATAATATGACTAAGAATGTCCTGCAGATGTTGCTTGAACTTTTGACAGGCTTGGTACTGTGGGGACCCTGTTCCAGTGATTGACCACTTCTCAGTGAAGAAGCTTTTCCTAATGTCCAATCTGAACTTCCCTTGACAGAGTGTCATTCTGTTGTATGCCTTTGACTAAGAATTCACTTCTTGCACATCTCTGTCTGTATAGCAGGATGTATATGCAATTATGCAATCATACTGATGAGAGAACTTAGACTGATGGAATACTGAAAATACCATTACACTGATCATAGATAGCCATAAATTGCTGATATTTGGAAAAAGAAACACATAGTGTTATGTCGATTTCTATATTCATTAAAACATCCCAAACACATGTTCCCAACACTACTGAAAATCATCAGTTTTACCTAGGAGCAAAGGCTTTCTAGAGACTGAGAAAAATAAGTAAACACAAAGAATCTGGGATACTCCTCTAGGTGTATCTTAGCAAGCCATGTGTGCTCACTGAGGTTGCTGTATCATACACCAGAAGCGGCTGCAAGAAAGCACATGCGTGGTTGATCAGAGACAAAAGATACACTACTGACATGCTGCAATCATAAGCCTGCTGAAACTGTGAAGGTTTCTTACCCAAGTGTAGTCACATTCATAGCTCAAAACAGAAGGGAAGGTACAGGAAACAGACCACAGTGTTGCTGAACACTCGTTTGGGGCTGTGACAATTTGCTGGTCAGCATGAAAACATTTTAAAGGTGTCTGAACAAGAATGGAAGGAACTACAGCATGTGGAAATTGAATAATTCCAAAGAGTCATACCTCTGCAAAGAAGGGACAGACCACAGGGTAGCCACTGGCTTGTGTGCTCCCAGAATAGCCATGTGATGCTAAAGATGTAGTTACAGCATATGTCTGACTTTGGAACAACACCTACTTGTGGTGGAAGGTCACAAAGCAAAGAAGACCTATGAATGCCAAAGGCACTTAAAGTGGTTTTCATGGAAATCTGGCTTTACGATAATCTCCAATCATTAGTCTTTCTTCAAAGCAATTTCCAAAAGGATTTCTGGCTATAAACAACCTGAATTTCAAGCAGAACCTGGGCAACAATTCACAGTGAAAAGCATATTCAGTGATTCTCCCTCTTTTTCCTGGCTACTACTTTTTATAGGTGGATTTTGTACGTGTTTATAATTTTCAACCCTTTGATAAATGTTCCAGTCAAACAAATTTTATCCTTACATTGTTCATGTGGCTGGATTGCAGAGGGTCTTCCTTGCTGTACAATGCTTTCATTAGACAGTGCCTTCTGGTTTTTGCTTTACTGATTAGCAGGGTATGACCTCTATGTGCACTGTGCTCTGAAAGAGGAAATCAGGAATATGTACTGTGGTGGGAGCATCAGGGGAACAAAAGAACTGAAATGTTCTTGGCTTTCATGGCAGGAGGATGCAGAATAAGGCATCTTGAGAGAGGAGGTCACTAAGAATAAGTTATAGCTGGTTTTGTCTTACCCTTACACTGCAAAAAGAAGATGAGGATGGAGGAGTCATTGATGTGAGATCTTCCCTAGGAAACTGAGGAGGACAAGTATGAAACTCACAATGGGATAACAAAATCTGTGAAATTGGTTCCCACCATCACTTGCTGTATGGCTAATGGCATTGGTTCTGGCTCTCTTTTAACTGCTCTCTCTGTTGTCCCTGTCCTGTCTTGCCTTCTCTTGGCTGTGATGGCTGTAACATCTAAATGCAGTTTCATTTCCTCCTAAAATGCTTTGTGGATATGTGCCTGAAATTATTTGCTTTGTTTGCAACTGTGGCATTTAGAAATTGACTGAAACATGCTAGCTAGAACAGGACTTCAAATCCTGTGTCTAAATTCACCAAACTGTGATTCGGTATTTTTTATAGAAAATACAGTGCTTCAGAATGAGGATTCTCTAGTACTTACTCCTATAAAGACAGTATACCTTCACTTCCAAACCCCTCTGTCCAACACGTTTCTCTAAATTACGTGAATTCCCCAGCCTCCTAGCACAGCTTTTAAGAAGGGTTGCTCTCTGCTTACTAATCAGGCATGTGAATGGCTTTCCTTAAAGAAAGAAACTTTGAAAACACATGAAAATCTACTGAATATCAATCATTATGGAGGTCCCTTTAAACTCTGTCGTAATACTCAAGAGAAGGCTTCCTACTGAATTAAAATCTGCAGTTTCAAATGTGCAACCTTTCTTTAACTGCACTGACTCTGCTCTGTTTTCTTTTTGTTTGGGGTTGATGATTTTTTTACCCTAGAGATTATTTATTTTGGACACCCCTTTAACACAGTCCCAACATCTACCCTGTTTTTGTGTTGAAAGAGGTTTTTTTGGTTTTTATTTTTGTCCTGATATCCTTCCAGTTAAGAGTTTAGTAAAAAAAAGATAAAGAAATAAATTCATAAAAAACACAAATGCTCCCATACTCTGAGAAATTTTAATCATATTTTTGAGCACTCTTCAAAAGCAAAGGATTGGCATTGCCTAGGGAGTGAAGCTGAGTCCTGGAAGGGACATAACAAAGGGTGAGTAGTGGTGTAAACTTCCCTCTGGTTCTCTACTAAAATATGTCATTCCTGATCTGGACCACTCCCCGAGATAAGAGAGCAATTCATTAGGGGTGGCTTCATTAGGTGTGGGTGGCAATGTCCCCTTCCTATTACCACCACTGATAGGATCAGAGCCCTGGGAGGGACTTTAAGAAGATGATCCCCTTGTCCCCAGGAAGGATCAACTCTTTCTGTGTCATTCCTGCACAGACATTTGTTACCCATCTCTTTCAAGCAGAACCAAGTGCTACAAGGTCTTCTGAGGTGCCCAGAGACAGATGCAGCCCGATAGCCAGACCTGCCAGCATATCTGGCCATTTGCAATGGTTTGCAGGCTGGCTTAGTGGCCATACGGTTGTTTGGATGATATCTCCATGGGATTTATCTTCCACCTTCAAAAACAACCAGCCATGTGAAAGGCTGCCAAATGCCCCAAATGTAAAATCTTTACACCAAAATGCTTTGTGTAGGACATAGTGATTTATTCTTGGCTATTTCTAAAGAACTGCGAAAGGAAAGAATATTAAACCTCAGTTCAGATGATCACAATTTGAAAAACAAAGATAATCCAGGGTTGTATTACAATTTTTATAGGTACAATTTGTACCTATCTTTCAGTAGATGAGAGAGGTGGCACAGGAGAAACGGATCATTAAACAGTAGTGTGAAGCCAGGGAAATTAACCAGCTGCTGTGAAAGCCACCTCGCTTCGTCTCTGAGCGCGCGACAGACACGGCGAGAGGGAGGGAGGGAGGGAAAGAGAGAGGTGCCAATTGTACCTATAATGCAATAATTAAAAAAACTCTGCCTACCATCTCGCCATAGTGGCTTGCACAGGTTAGATCAAAGAGACGCTGCTGCTGCTCACAAAGGGGCTTCTCTTTGCATAAATATGTGTGCTCGCAAGTAAGAATATTCCAGCCAATTCAAAGCTCTAATACATAGCCAAGGGTAGCCTATAGAGGCTAGAATGTGTTTTGTAGGGTTCCCTTTCCTCTACCCAGTGCAAAAACTGTCTTTGAAAGAGAGGAGGTAGTGAAACAAATAATAGAAAAGGAAAGGGTGATGTTTGCTTGACAAGCATCTCTCCAAGCATGTGAAGCTCCCTACTCATGGCTCACCCCATGCTGCACACTTGGTGGGTATGCACTGCCACCCAGCACACTTGCAAACACATTGGGTTACTATCACTTAGCCCTAGGAGGCACAATTCCTATTCCACGTGCCCCACTCTGAAAATTTCCTTTCGCACTGAGTCAAATGAAGGGGCTATTTCCATCACTTGCTGCTGTGGCTCCAGCTCTAACAATAAAAGATGGCACAAAACACTTTAAAGAAATAACATATGCATCCTTGGGTTATTGTGCCGAAGAAAGAGATAAAACAGGAACAAAGTAAGAAATTATATTGTCAGAAAAAATGTGAACTTTTTGATTGGGGATGACATTTATTTTAAGTGTGCCATGACGGCAGGGAATCTGTCAGGGTAAGACATGGCAGAGGTTTCAACGTTTGTTAAGAGCATCATGGGAATTTAACTAAAACTGTTAAAACTGACACTATTGGCTTTTGTTAACACATTAGGCATGGGAAAAGTGCCAGTCAGCATATCCTCCATAGCATCAGTTCAGTTAAATCATCTGGAAGACGCATAAAACTGGGTGTGATAATAAATGCGACGTTTTCCACACATGGATAGAGGGAGCAGAGAGGGACAAGACCATTTTGACAAGAACAACGAGATCACTTTTAAAAATCTGCACCTGCTTTGTAATATAAAAGCATGTAGGAGGAAGGAAGGAGTTTTGGAAATGTTTTTTCTTTTAGAAACAAGTGGAACAAACTTGCTAAACACAATACAAATGGACTCTGAGTAAGTGCTTATAGTAGAAAATAACTTAATACTAGAGTGTATATTTATGGAATTGGCTCGAGTACAATTAAAGCACTGTCTAAAGCATTCCACTTTAAAACAGACTCAATTACCACTTCATAGTTTGGCTGGCAGACCAACAAAAACAGAATGCCAGCCATTTACTCGCAAGAACAGGAGATACATTAATACAAATACAGTGGTGCCACTGCCAGAGGATTGGAACAGAGCTCTGTGGACCTGAATCTCCAGCAAAATATCGCACTCAGAGGCAAAAACCCAGAAATCTGTTTGGTGAGTGTTTATACCAAACATGAATGGGTCAAAGGCCCCCCACCCTACTATGAAATCTCCTTACACAAATAAATGCTAAGAATGACTGAAAGCTCTGCATTCTGATAAGGCAAAGAACATTACATAGATCTAACCATCTCTATATGAAGAAGCATGTGAAATGGATACATTTGCTGTGCAACCATCTGTGACCAAGCAAGAAGCAAGATCTAAAACTACGGAGTCAATCTCATAGCAAAATAAACTGATCAAGAAGTGAAGTAAAAAAAAAAAAAAAAGAAAAGAAAGAAAAGACAAACCAAAACAACCCAAAGAAAGAAAAAGGGGCTATTTTGAACACCAAAAGGTGTTTATGACATTAGAAAACAATCAGAGTGAATTCACAGTTTCTGCTATAAATGAGACATCACCAGATAAAGACATTTTAAACAATTAATTTGCTGTTTCCAGAGTGCTCTGACTGTAGCACAGCCATTTGCCCTTAAAATGACCAGTTTTACTTTTCTGAAGTTCTTATGCAGGGAAGTTTCTGCTCATCTGCTGCTGTCTGCTTCAACTGATAAAACACAGATGAAGAATTAAGGATAAAAAACACAGAACGTGGCTGCCAAGAGTTGTTCTTTCTGCCATTTGAACATAACCCCATGTAGTTTGATCCATTCAGCATTTACCTAAGTGCTGCATCTAAAAAAAAACAGAAAGTGGTAACATATGGAAGCTTGGGTAGTAACCAAAAGAACAATATTTTTTGGCCACGCGAGCAGAGCAGTACGACGCCTCCCGACTGGTAGGAAAGCGAGTGCAACATAGACATAACCTCATTACATACTGGAGACTTCCACCTTTCGAACTTTCAGCAGACTCATTTCTTAGAGCCTTCAAGCTCTCTCATCGATCCACAGCCATTGCTATGCACAAGGCGGCCTCGAAGGGCATGACACCTGTGGTATAATGCCATATGTCTCAGAAGGCTTTATTATTTATTTTTAAATGAAATCTAAATAGCTATACATAGTAAGGAAATGGTTTTCACGGGAACTAAAGGACTGATTTAATAAAGATTACAGTCAGAGATTACTGGCAGCTACAAAGAAATACCAGACGCTGAGAGGTTTTCTGTACCACTGATCGGTAGGACATTTACGGATGTAGGAGAAAGGGGCTGATTATGTGTATCACTGGGAAACCTATAACTAATGCCAGCAAGAGACAGGCATCACTCCTATATGTCTTCATTTAAAGCAATAAGGGCTAAGGAGAGAGGAGGGTCAAAGGAATGCAGGCTTACAGTGCTACAAGCTATATTGTATAATAATTTAATTAATTAATTGCACACATTCCCAACCTTTAGACCTACTAATGTGTTCTCAGATATTCACAGAGCTTTTATTCATTGCAGAACCTACGATACACTCTTAGAAGAAGAGAAGAAGGCAAGAAGGCTTGATTCCATTTCTGGAGAGATTTGCTCTTAATCTGCTAAAGGTTATGTTGGCTCTCTGTAGTATCAGACAATTAAAAATGAGGCTTTTATTTTTATTATTCCACTGCATTCTACTTCATCTTTTTTTTCCCTTGGATTTTGATATAAAGTAATCCTAATTATTCTGCAAAAGCTAAGCGTTTTTTTTGGTAACTAACCTGTTTCACCAGATTAAAATCAAATCCATGCAAACAGGCACACGACAGAGATCGTTCTGTTGTGATCATCAGGTATGTAAATACCCGCAGCACTGCCCTTTCCCTGACACATGCCACAGAAAGCTACTGGCTGGAGCTGCCTTGGGGGGCAGCTCAGCTCCCCTGGGAAACTTTGAAAAATAATCGCCTTAGTAATATGACAGGCCTGAACAATATGGGCCAGATCCTGCGGCTCTGCTTTGAGAGGAGATCTGCCGAAGCCCACTCCTCTGTGTGCAGCCAAGGACGTTTGGGTGGCAGCATCAGACCTCTGTTTTCTGTGTATATTTCCTTACATTTCTTTTCTAGCTATTATAGTCCAGTCATCTAAAGGACTGCTGCAGCTCATTCCTCCCTTGAAATTTTAATTTAGTGAGTATGACACCATGATAATGATGTTATAGTGATGCCACACGGGGACCACCATAGTTTTGTGAAGGAAGCACAACTCGGTGTGGACTCTTGAGTTTTGTCCCACTGACTCTGACAATAGGGAGAAAACACAAAAATGTAGGAAAACACAGAAATTGCATGTCAAGCTGCTAGAATACTTTTTCCACATAGAAAAGGACCTTTCTTGCAAGATATCTGTGAACTACACTCAGCTGACAAAATGTTCCTCCTGTTTAAAACATATTAATTTTTGATTTTATGTCTCGGTTAATAAATGATAGCAAAACCAGAGCATATATCAGTCTTTTTCACTGTTTGGCCTTTTTTTGATGAAGAATGGAAAAGAAGGGTGGAAGAGGAGAAAGACTTAATTACTGAAGATGCTATGGGTAGCAAAAATTGATACAATTACCTGCAATAAATTTGACTGTCAAGTTTCATGCTACTGAACTTGCAGTGCCATTTTATGAGAAAATTGCTTGATTTTATCCTTCACTAATGTAATGCCATCATTTATTTCAAAAAGGTAGTAAATATTTTCATTATTACATGAAACAACCTTTTGGTTGGTTTATAATTACAAGAATGATGCTAACTGTATTCCTTGCTTTGTTTCAATATCCCTTGTCATTGCCATAGACCTCTCTGCCTCTCTTGTTTTTCTCAAAAGCAATTTAGAAAATGCTTGTATTTTAGACAAAAGGAGAACATTTGGTGAAAGAAAATTCATCATTAGGTATCTAGAGGTTTGTTAATAGAAAAGGCAACTCCCACAGTGTATCCTAGTGCTCAAGCCAGACACACATGCTCAGGACCAGCAAGCTGCCTTCACAGTGGGCCAAAAGTCATTATCATAATTTTATATTACATAGACTACATTGAAAATTTAATATATCCCAGCAAAAAGAGACAAAAGACATTTTGCATAATGCTTCTGTGAGCGCACTCTCTCTTGCTACTCTTTTAGCCACCCCATGCAGATAATCACACCAGGAAAAAGAAGTTCATTACCTAAGCCAAATCAAAATTAGGCTTTTCTTTTTGATAGGGAACTTCATTAGTAAGCCCTGTCTTATACAGCTGGGAGATTTGATGAATCTATCTTGGAGTAATAATTCAGCACAATCAGCCGCATTTCTGCTTTAAGTTTTACATCTTTGTTACAAAAATTGGAACTATACATATAGTGTGCACTCATATATCTACAAATTCATAGCCTACGTACTCTCATTTCACGGCGTTTAAAACATAACAGAGTGGCAGCACACTATGTTAGTAAACAGGTTCCCTCATTTCCATGGTTGAGGCTTCTAGGGACTAAAAGTCCTAAATAGTTGGAAAATGGAATTTGCTTCTTGCTGCAGAACCTTCAGCTAAACTACATTACAGAACTGATTTCATGAAAAGGAAAGACTGTCTTCTCTACCTCCATTTTCCCCTACTCCTCTTGTTAAGCCATTTCCTGATTATGACCCAGACCTAGCCTCCTTCCTGAATTTCCAAGGTGGAGAAATGCACTGGGGTAATGTCCCATCTGTATTGCACTCAATTAATCTCTAAAAAAGACAAGAAATAAAAGGTTCTGCTATCTGTGGACACATGGTTACAGACAGGTAGTCACTGCTATGTAAGCAATATATAAATTGCAGAATCCAGCTGGACATCTGCAAATCACGATGTGGTTTGCGACAGTGATGGGATTCTGCTGTTTTAGAGCATGCCTGGTACAGGGCTGCAGGTGGCTGTACTGTCATCTGGGGCTCTTCTTTATGCATGTTTTCCCCCACAGACATGCCTGGATACTCTGCTCTCTTGTCATATTTTCAGTGCAGCAGGATTTTTCATCGTGATCACAAAAAACAATCTGCAGAAGTCATATTCACACAGAATTCCCCAAATGCTTTACATACCAACAAAAAGTATTCACTGTCCCCATTTTAATGTTGTGACCAGCTGCATTTCAAAGCAATTAAGTGATTTGCCCAAGAAGACAGAGGCAATCACTAGGAAAGCTGAGAAAAAAAACAGTAAAGATGGTTTTTATATCATGAGTGGTCAGCATCCCCAAAAACTATGAGCAATGCTCTCCTGACCAGTGGGAATTACTGTAAAACCCTCTTAAGGAGGCAGGAATAATTAAATTCGTAACATTTATTAACTGCTGAAAAATAATTTTATTCATACTGTATCTTTCACAATTACATAAAAATGGCTTTTCAGATTGCAAATGTGCTCCAGGATGTGTCTCCAAACAAAGGTCCCTTTTTTACACCTATGGCCATTAATTCCATCAAATATGCACACGTGTGTCTACACTCCTGGTAAAGAATTAGAGTGTACAAATACAGCCAAGGTGGTGGTGTGGGAGGGCAAACATTGTGATCCTGACACACAAGTCATCCCCTTGTCAACACTGAGATGGCACATCCATACATTCATGATGGATAAGGGTGTTGAAGCTTTCAGGAAACCATCAGTTCCACCTTGAATACACATTCCAGAAGACACTTTTACTTACAGTTTCAGCTGTTCAGTTCTACTCATGAAAACATCATTAAAGCCACTCAGGTAAGGTGGATGGACTCAAAAACAGATGTCCCTGCCTCTGTGTGTCACTAGTGGGGGACTTCACTGCACCCCAGTGAGTGAGGCTGATGGTGGCTTTCATGGATAGAAGAATTTACTGTACTGGGACATCTGGGTCCTATATGGGACAAGAAGTTGGGGTGCTTCTCACTAATTGACATCTGGAACTCAGCACACTGGGATCTTGGGAGCTTTGGTGTGGACAGGCAAAGTCAGTGGGGGCATGTTACAGGCTCCCTAAATCTCAGCATGACAATTGCCTTTTCATCACTGACCAGTGAGGGGAACCTGAAGGGCAGGCTCTTCTAAAAAAGCTGTTGAATTCATCCAAAACTGCTTATCCAAAGCTTTCAGGTGTCCCTTGGACCTCTAGATAAACTGGTTTACATTGTACAAACAAATCTCATTTTTGGCTCAGAGCATTTTTGACAGCCTCTCAAACACATCTTAGGCTTGTCAGAGGTCCTTCATGTGACTCTCATAATGCAAAGCAGCGCTACATTTTGAAATATTTCCTTTCTTCTTGTTTTCATTGAGGGAAATCACAGAGAAAATCCCTGCAAATTGTCAACAGAAACACAGAAGAATGGCCACAAAGAAACCTGTGTTTACTATCAAACACATAAACTGTATGTATTTAGACACTGGAGATTTATTACACATCCAAAGCCAAAACAGGCAGATTTACAATTATATCTCCCCTAACTTATTTCAGCGTAGACAGCATAAAATCCTTTTTACAACTGTTTAAATTCAAGTTGAAATTTACCATGAAAATCTGAAAGTTAGGCTTGATTTACAATCTGGTCAGCAAGATGAAATTTCAAATAAATGGATATGTACATAGTTAATCCAAGTGCATCGAATCCAGTTCAGCTATTTTCTTTTTCACTAGATATCCACATGTTATTAGAAGTACACAGCTAACCAGGTTTCATGCAGTAGACAAAATAGCATTGTGGGATTACATTAGTCCGACAGCTGCTTTATGACTATAGCTTCCAGACCAATTTATTTAATATTGATCTTTAAACAAACATCAGTACAAATAAATTTGAGCACTCTAGTCCTGAGATTTTGTATCTATAAAAGAGGCCAATATTCAGAGAAGCAGTTCTGCCTGTATTTCACTCTTTGATTCTGTTTTCTTTGATCCTACTAGGTATCAAATACATCAATGCCAAATTAAAACAAATCTATCCTGAGATAAAGCTCTGTTTATAATCTTTCGTGCAGAAAGAATTTTTCTATCAATAACTTCCAGCAAGCATTTTAACTGATCTTTTTACTGCTTTATTCTGGTTACTACAAAAGGCAGCAATGCCATGTCCTGACTACCATGCTAAACTCTCTCCAGCAGACCTGTCAAGGAGGGCTTTCAGAACAACGTGGTCTTTGTGAGGGACTGAACTGTTCATGGTTAATTACTCCAAGCAATTGCCCATTTGAAGAGGTGCCGGGGTGCTCTGCTGAGGCCAGGTTTGCACCCCCAAGGGGGAGGAGGTGAGGTGGGTTAGCACAGGACAGAAAGGGAGGCTACACTCTGAAGTGAGGCTGATAAGAGGCAGATCCTGCAAGGTGGGGTGGTGCTTTTTATCATAGTAATTGTCCTCCCTTACACAATTCCTTCAGTGCTGTAACTCTCCCCCTTATTCCCGGGGAAGGTCTGATGGGGTCTAACTGGCTCAACTGACATCAGAGGCAGCTGTCATGTCTTAGGAGATGTCATAAACCATCAAAGACCCCCGAAGTGCCTCCAGACTAATTTCTGAGGCCTTCCATCAGAGGATTAAAACCACCCTGCTCCAGGGGTGGTACCTGGGGGTTCTCACCTGAGCTTGAGTGTAACCCATTGGACTTTGTGTTTTGTGGGCTTTCCCCACCACCAATGGATCAAGACCATTACTTTGACCAAAGGATATCTAAATTTCAACAATCAACTCTTGTTGCTGGATCCACAGGTATATTTCTACTACCATCCTTTCTTTCTCTTTCTTTCTTTCTTTCTTTCTTTTCCCTGATACATTTTCTTAAATAATAGTTTTATGCTTTCATATTCCTGCATTACTATAGATAATAATAACCAAAATAGCCACATATCTGCTTTGCATTGTGACTAAGTTGTTCTAAAATAAACTCTACATATATATAAACACCAATCGTCTGTCCCAAGGGATCTATTAATAAGAACCTGGGTTACCCTCGCCCTCTGGGGTGGGTTGTAACTCTCCATCCTTTCAGACTTCCATGTGGCTTTTCTCCTAACTACTTTCATCCAGTGTCAGGACCAGCTCCCAGAGCCCCCTTGCTGCGAAAATTGCTGTGCCATGATACAGGTTTGGGAGGCTGATGTTTAGTCTGTTACAGGGCAGTGGTTGACCATTTGGAGGAGGAGACAGCTGGGTGCTGAACATAAGTAGGAAAAAAAAAAAACCTTAGATAGAGAAATAGATAATGAACCCTGGGATTAGACACTCAATTCAATTAGGCGGGTATATATAAATGTTAGGCATAAACTGATCCAACATAATTATTTGCACAGGACTTATTTGTGCCCTTCTTAGCTATGCTGAATGAGCACAGATACCAGATTCACTGGGGACACATCTTCCACTGGTGTGGAACTGGGCTAAAGTTCAAAAGTTTTTGGTCACAACTTACTCAGATCTGCCATCTGGCTTATGTGCACTGAGTTTTACGGATTATATCCATCTCCCAAATGGAATAAGTAGACATTTGGATGTGTCAGGAAAAAAAAAAAAAAAAAAAAAAGAGAAAATAAAATGAAAATCTGCTGTCTGTGTTAACCAGAAGAATGGCCATTTGAGTGGCTTGTGTAGCCCCCACTTTGGCAGCAGGCTGAGGGCTGTCGGCCCTCCCAATGGTGTGCCTTTTGGAGGAGGCGATGTATCCCTTCAAACCTGCAATCTGCTTGACTCCAGTCATCCTGACTGGGGCTCAGGGTGTGCCAAAACTTCTGCTAGGATCTGTGAACAGTAAGTCTCAAAGGAAATTAGGGCTTAAAAAAACTTTGCTTTTGTTTTGATTTGTAGCTATTTGGGGGAGGAGAACAGCTATGGCAAAAGTGACTGATGCTGCAGCAGTACCTGAGGGCAAGGCATCTTCCTGAAGATGAAGCACCCTTACTTAAGACTAGTAGCTTCCAAATTTACATTACAGGAAGGATTGCATTTCCATTCAAATACTATTAATTTTGTGTTGAATTTTGTGTTTTGTGTTGCTATGCTTGAGATTGAGGAAGACTTCTGCTTTATATGTCAGTGTTCACTTACAGCTGATCGCCTCAATGTGTCCATGGTGTTCTGAGCTAAGTAGGAGCAGGCTATGGAAAATACCATCTTATTAGTCTAAGGCATCATTTTGAGTATATCATGAGTGGTGAGTTTGGAGATATCCACCAACTATTTTTCTGGATAGTGCACAAAAGAAAAAGGAAGGAGCCATTGCTGTGTGGTGAAAAGTTTAGTCATGGGCATCATAAAAAATAAACGTTTGGCAGCAGTACACACAACTGTGCTAAGAAACTGAGGGAAAACTAAAGGCATTTTTAAAAGAATGCTCTCCCAATTTTTGGAGACATATTCCTACCATAGATTTTATTTATTTGTTTTTTATTGTTGTTTCCTCTGATCCTAGTTTTAGAAGACTCTCCCTCTGCACATCCCACCTTTTCTGAAACTAGCAGAGACTAGACAGCATTTTGCAGGTGTAGACAGAAGAATGAGGAGGCTACCAGATGTCCCACCTCATTTGGGTTACAACTCTGGCTACCAGTGAGTAACAGGAAGCAAAATGATTTTTCTGAATTTGCTACCCATGGAGCTAGCAAAAAATGAAGAAATAATTCACCAATTCTCTAAGTGACTTCAGATCATAATGCGTGACAAAATGAAAGGATAAAGGAGTTATGAATTTGGTCAAAAAATAATAATTCAAATACATGATGAGTAAAAATATGCATCTTGTTTACGGTTACAGTTTAATGCTGCTGGTTTGCTGGGTTTGTAAGCCATGATTCCTAAAGCAAAGAAAACACACAAGAGGATTTTTTTTAAAATAATGACACTAATGACAGATCAGCAAATTATTATCTTGCTGTGTGATGCAGTAAATAGAAAGCTGCCCTATAAAGCAACCTGCCATCTCAGAAGACTTCTTACAGTTCCACCCATAGGTCCGAACTACTGCAGATTTAATTTCACAAGGAGTGAATTCAGATTATTTCATAACCCTTAAAGATGGCCCCAGCCTATTTTTAATGTGCTGCTGGTATTTGTGAAAACAGTACAATTACTAAAGCTGTTGCTAAAACCCACAGCTACCAAGTACTGCTCGCCTAAAATGGTCTCTGGGACCATTGTGATGGAAAAGCTACTGACACTGCAGACTGTCCAGGAAAGCTATTGGAAAATCTATATGGTGCTAAGTCATAACATGAACCCTTTACAGTCTCTCTTCTAAGGGTGCTACATACATACAGCATAGTAAAAGGCAAGTCCTGGCTCTTGAGTACTGACATCTATGGTGTATGTAAGTTTGAACAAGATGAAATAGCAGTTCTGGTTTACATTAATTGTGAGATAACAGCCAGGCACAGTGCAGGAACCACACAGCCACAGTGGAAGGAAAGCAGTTTTTCTAACCCTCCAGAATTATTTGCCTTACTTTGAAGAAACTCAAATGCTCCTAGCTCTCCAATAATAAACACTTGGAGTTTCATTTTAATCATTATTGCTGCCATGGTGTGTAACTCTGCCATTAAAAGTATCCAAGAAGCTATGGCACTCTGCTTCCCCTCTCCCCAATAAATGTCCCTGTAGCTATTTTGGTTTTGGTGGAGAAAAGTCTAGTTGAAAGGCAGAAAAAAAAACCTCTGGCCCTTGCTACAGAACACGTACTCCAGCTCCACAGGGTCTTTGCTACTGAGACTCCACAGGACCCTGCTAAAACTGTCTGTCTAGTTACAACTCCACACAGTCTCACTCTGGCTAGGCCTTTGGATCAAACCCTTCTCATGTGAACACAGAGAGCGTCTGTGAAACTGTGGAGCAGATGTCTCCGCAGAGACTCACAGATGCTGTCAGGACAGAACTTCAGGCTCAAACATTTGATGCATTTTAAAGAGGGATTCAGAATCAGACTCAAGCAGACAGATTGATCGTCTAACACTTCAAAGGCTTGAGCAGAATTGTTGTTATATTTTTCCTTTGTGCTTCCCCCCACCCACTGGCACTAATGGAGGTGACTTGTGTTTAACTTGACATGTTGTGTGGGGTGTACAGGAGGGGACTTCCACCTTCCAATTAAAGGAGTCAGGCAAGAATCATTAGCTGAAGCAAGAGAACAGAATGTGGGGCTGAAGGAGTTTAACACACCAGCAGACAATGAGTGCTTATTGCAAACACTGCTTTGCCACACCTGGTTCTGGTTCCAACCATAAATGTGCAGCCTAAGCTGGGCTTCAGAAATGTTTCTTTCATTTCAGAGTAGAGAGCTTGAGAAAATCCCACTGTTTTGAAATGTTTTTCCTAACTCTCTGTCTTCAAGGACTAAAACATGCTACGACACAAGACTACTTATCTCTTCAAAGAATTCACAGAAACTATTATGTATTTTCTCCATACATTAATATATGTGGTGGTTTGGTTTGTTTGTATGGGATCTGGGGGATTTTTGGAGGGCAGAGAAAGGCATTTACAAGTCAGTCATTTGACAAATAGCACACACAAAAGTTGTCTGTGAAGAAAAGGAAAGTGAAATGAGGAAGAAAGGGTGAATGGATTTCTGATCTTCATCTAACAGCCTTGGTAAGCTCTCTGCTTAGTATAATTTGCAAAGGTGAAGCCATGAAAAAAATAAGAAAGGAGAACAGACTCAAGTCCAGAACAGACAATAGCAGGGCAGGAGTACTGGTGATACAGAACTGCATGCATAAACACGCTATTGGAGATATGGAAATAATTCTGGAGGAAAGGGGTTTGCCTTCCTTTAGCAGCTGCCATTTTGACATGATTTTACTGTCTTAGATATGACTCCTAGTCATCCCTCTTGTCCTGGGCTGAAGAGAAAGACTTGTCTGGCAGTTAGTTCAAAGGGGACCTTTCATCAGTTGGGTTGAGCTGTGAGATAGTGATGGGAATATCTCGAAAATATCTGTCCCTCTCCTGTCACCAGCTAGGGGAAAACAAAAGAATGGAGGAAATACAGCTGTAAGTGTGGAGAAATACCAGTGAGATTATTAACGGAGGCTTCAAACAACCCAGGGGATTACATTACAGAGAAAAAAGATCTGCTGATGGGAAAAGGAAACAAAACTGCCTAAGACACAAGTTCAAATGTCTATTTTTCTCTACCATGTGTTCTTTATATCAGCCCCTTAAATATATAAAATAATATAAGACAAACTTTTCTACAAAAGAGGGGGAAATGGAAATAAACAAGACAGGGAAAGGTTGCAATTCTACTGGTATCAACTTCATGAGGAAGCAACATGGGATTGTTAAAGAAAGATGCTAATGCTCCATCCAAAGTTTACAGCAGGAAGGTGTGTAGCACAGATAGAGGGCCAGTTACTGCCTAGGAGAAAGTTTGGGGGTCTTATCGGGCAGAGGGTGGGGAGGTCCCTTTCAGTGATGTCCCTGCAATGTCCATTACTATGTGAGGTCAAAGAGCTGAAGGGAGCAAAGCACAGAGTAACCTCAGCTCTCCCTCATGTGTGCTAGTAACGGGGCCAGATCAGTCATGAAGAGAAAAGAGGCACTTAGGCACAAAGGAAGAGCCTCTACTATCACCTGCAACAAAGGCGCTGAAGGAATTACATGTCTGAATATTTTCATTCAGCCGACTAGGAATTAGAGATGGCTCAAGGGGACTTAATTTCAACTGCAACCTTTCCTTCCCCTCAGCAATCCTGTTTCCTGGGTATATGTTAGTGCATAAAAGGCCTGCTGGGAGACTGGAAGGGTAGGGGGTTCTTGTCTGTCCGCTGACACAAGTGTCTTGGGAATAGCTGTCATCCTGTTATTAAATATTTAAATATTTCAAGAGCAAGCTAGATTCATCAACCTTTAGAAAGAGTAATCAAGAGAATGAAAGGTAGACAAAAATAAAAGGAAGAGGTTGGTTATTCTGGGGAAAGAAGATGGGATCACCAGAGGAGAAAATATGCAAAGAGGGAAAAAACTGGCAGATAAAATTGATGAGAAAAGGAAGAATAATGAGAAACAAAAAAGGAAAAGTACTGAAACAATACAAAAGAAATAACAGGGAAAGTAGAATTGGAAAACAAGCTAAAGCAATACCTGGGAACCCTGTATCTGTACCAGTGAGAAAAAGCAAGCAAGCAAGCAAATACAAAGCAAAGAAGCAATACATAAATTCTGGATAAAGTGGTCAAGAAAAAACAAAAAGCAGTAAGAGACAGATAGTGTACACAGAGAAAAGAGAGAGGATGAACATTATCAAGGGTGAGAAGCATTCCAGTAATGGGAAAAAAGGCATATTTCATGATTATTAACAGGAAATAAATACATTTCATTTCATATTGTACTGTTTTCCTGCTTGATTGCCAAAACACTGTTTTTTTCCAGAACCAAACAGAATGCACAGTCTCTTAGCTCAAACACAGTTTATGAGTGTCAAGATGACATTCAGGGGTTCTCCCATCCTTATTAAATATACACCTGACAGCTGTAGCAAAGGAAGATGATACCCTGTCACAGAGAACTGGTAAGATGTATTCCATCCCAAACCTGCCAAACAGGACTTTGAGACAGAAAAGGAAACAGAAAAGGACCATAAGTGAAGTGGTGATGGCAGGGCAGCAGCAGCACTTCCTATAGACACTCTTCAGGTGTTTCCCTTGGTGCTCTTGGGATAGCAGCCCTGGAATGATGGTGAGCACTCTTCAGGGTGATGGGACACAACGACAGGCTGTTGGAGTGCCTTGGCCTAAACAGCTTAGGCTAGTCAGTGAGCCAAGGAGGCCAGTTCAATTTTAACAGCATTTAGACAGTGTTTACAGCTGCACATCTCAAAGCTCCTTACAACCAACAATTTAAATATCACAGTAATCATTTTACAGAGAGGGAACTATAACCACCAGGGTACCGTAACTCATCCAAGGTAACAAAGCAGGTAGTAGGCTAGGAGCAGCTCCAAACTCCCCACCAGGTGCCCTTTCCATTTTACCCATGGACTTATCAGATTGTCCTCCTAATATCAGCCTCAAAAGCTGCAAACATTACAGGCTGGAAGTCGAGCAAGCAAAAGTCCGTTCAGATGGGAAGGCAGCTGTGCAGTCAAAACAAGTCTAACCCACAATGATGTGGGAGAATTCTACCAGAAATAGGCCAACACAGTAAAAATAAAAGAGAGAGAGAGGGAAAGAGAAAGAAGTCAAGGATTGTTCAAGAGAGAATTAAAAGGCGTTTATTCTGTTCTGGCAAGGATAATCTAAACACTGTTGTGGTTAAATGTTTGCCTACTGCAGATCATGTTACAGCAGATTTTTTCTATTCAAAGGGTTTGTTAATGGCTTTGCTATTCCTTGCATGGATCTTGAAAAAAAGCACATGCTATGAATGCGATATCTTTGCTTTTGATGCCAGAGGTTGTGAAAGGAAAGTTGGGAAAGAACTGGCACACAGAAGGAAAGCAGTCAGCCCATTTAGGAATACTCCATTAACTCATAGGAGAAGATTCCCCCAGGACACAGTCCCAAAGAAGACCCCTGGCGAGTTTAGGCTTGTATATCATTTGTCCTATCCAGAGGGCGAGAGAGTTAATGATTATATAGACACCTTGCTGTGTGCAGTATCGTTTGTGCCTCTCGATCAAGTGATGCAGATTACAAGGAATAGCAGACTGAGGGTTCAGTCAGATGGGAAGGAGACACACAAACACACACACACACACACACACACACAAAAACCCATACCCCCCCTCCCCATCACACACAAAGCTGCTCACATGTTATGAGAACACCATGATAGATTTCACTTGCCACTTAAAGGCTTCAGACTGCCAGCATTTCAGACTGGAGGGCAACATTTACATAGATAAAGGTATGTGTAAGGGTACTGTTGCTTTGCACTGGTTACTGGAGGTGCTTGGTACAAGATGCGTAGGCAAAAATCTGGATTAAAAAGAGGGACAAAAATTCCTCCTACCTAATTAACATAGCTTTTTGTCTCAGGAAGCACCAAACATCATGGCATTTCAGGAGTTATTGATGGCATTTGGGGAGGTTACTGGGGATTTCATGGTCCCTACAGCAGATGATAAAAGGGGAGGGGGAGGGAGAGCAGAGGGTCCAGGAAAACTTATTAAATTTTGGGCATCAAACTGGATTCAAGGAGAAGAGAATCACACCCCACAAGGGACTGGGACAAAAATCCTATGAGATTACTGGCTCAGCTGTGGCAAGCTAATAAGGTTATTCTGAAGCAGATGCAGTCGTTAATACAGTGGTGGCATGGGGATCTCCCGAGAGGGGTCAGAGCCATGATAACTCACGGTAGAGTAATGCACAATATATTTGTGGCCAGATCTTGTGATGGTAACTAAATGAACCTGTGTCAGTACTCTGTTGTTTAACTCACTTTGCTCTTAATCCCACTTCAGTGGTGAGGGATTTCCTCATGCCACCTAGTTTCTTGAAGACAGCCCTGGAAACATTTGAGGCAAGTTTTAGGGCCATTAAACAGGAGATTCAGGTGGACTAAAAGTCACTTTTGGGGAAACTGCTACATAACAGCTCATGTTAATTCCAAATTTATAAAAATATGGCAATTTCTGTTATTTATGGGTGCAGACCAGAGAGCTATAGGCAGTTCTTTGTGTGCTGTGGAATGGCCGGAGCAATGGAAGAAAGAGGTGGGTTTGACATGAAATGTGGCATTGCTCAAGCTTTTCATAGTATTTGTGGTACAGCAAAGCAATTTGTGAAAAATGGCTAAAGAACGTTGGATTCTTTCACAAAATCTACAAGTACCTAGCTTATTGGGGACCTGTGATAATGCTGCTCAGGGCCTGCACTCTGTTATGCTTAGTGCCTTTATGGCCAGATACTGTGTAAGGGGAACAACTATTCACTTGCTAACTCCTGTTTCTGTCTAGTTGCAGTGGAAGTCAGTGCCAGCCACCACATGATTACTGATGGCTTGTGTTTTACCAGTACTTCAATACCAAGTTGTTCTCCCTACTGTGGATCTTACTCTCTGAATTAGATGAGTAAGATTTCACTGAAGACCATGTTGAGAATAATGAGATCAAAGCTAGAAAAGGGGGAGGAATTTGTAGGAATGAGACCCACTTGAAATATAAAATTATTTTGAAAGACAATGGGTGGCACTGGAAAGGTGCATGTTGAGGACAGAGACAGGCAGGGAAAGCAGGGTAAGGGAAGCCTACACAGGGGCAAAAATGGAACTATAGGCATCCTGTGGGAAGAGAGAGCCTGCAATCCTAAAAGGGAAAGAAAGTTTAGTAGACTGGACACATCCTCAATGAAGTAGTCTTTAAAAAGATTGGTAAAAAACAGTGAAGAACAGTGAGAACTCACAGTGAAGCCACCTGTGACATTTAAACTGCCCTGTAGAAAAGCCACCCAAGACTGTTATCTAAGGAGAATAGTGTGGTTGGATGCTCCTTAAAATTTGGACACAGAAAAAAAATACACTGGACAGATGTAATACAATACATCATCAGAGTAACAGCTAGTTGCAAAAATATCCCAGGGCAAGCTGGGTAGCTAGGAAAGATACGAAAACTATTAATACAGGAAAGAGCAAAAGCCCTTAACCACTCTGGAAAGGAAGATGATCCAGGAAGCAGAAAACAGAATCAGGAAACCCAAATTCTAGACTCTAAACTGGCCTGGATGATTCACTGTGTGATTTGCTTAGATAATTTTGGGTTTGTCACCACAGGGACACTACCAGTCAAGTATCCAGGCTGCAACTTCCCAATACACCAACCCCCTCTTTGGATGCCCTTAGCAGGCAGTTGGTGCCCATCAGCTCTCTACCTTGCCAAACATCCCTGTGCTCTAGGAGCATCCACAGGGAAAGACAGGGTAAAATAATACTTAGCACCCTGCAAATTTGCGCACTCCAATCTTTTGCAGCAACGTCCCTGTGTGGAAAAGCCTTTCTTCTTCATGTTCTTGCAGCCCCCTTTTGTTAAATAAAAGTCCTCGGGGCCCTATTGTGAGATTTAATTCATTTTTTTGCAACATGCTGAGATTCCAGGTGAGAAGTTCAGCAGCCAGTAATGCTGTTTACACCTCCAACTATGCCAAAGAGCAGGAAAGGCCA